>NC_068395.1:5355906-5955906 GCF_023724105.1 Carassius gibelio | reverse complement strand
TATCCCACCACTCCTGGCTGTGACTCTGCACCCACACGTTCCTCTGTACCGACGTTGCTAACACTGCTCCACAAAACCCCATGGCCAAAAACCTTGCTCTCCTCCTCCTTTTTAATTTTCTTCTTAAAACAAAAAGATTGTAATTGTGCTGGCTCTGTTGGGAAAATAACTTTAATATTACAAAAAGAGCTCCGCTGTTGACTACACTGTTGTTGACATCCATGTTTAATGTTAGCTACTTCGGAAAACAACGAGTGACGTCATTTACCGTTGAGTACTCTTCTGCGCATGCGGGTCACTTCTGGGTCATTTCACGTTCACACAGGAGATCACAAAAGGTCACATTTAATTGGAAATGTGAACGGCCTTGCAAAAAAAAAAAAAAAAAAAAAAAATCGCATTAAGCCATGCAGTGTGAACGTAACCTTAATGGCATGAAATTTTAAATCAACTTATTTTTCCCTTAAAATTATACATTTTCTCAGTTTAAACCTTTGATATATCATATATGTTGTATTCTGAATAAAATTGACATTTGACATCATTGCATTTTTTTCTTCTTCACAATTTGTACAGTGTCCCAACTTTTTTGGAACTGGGGTTGCAATTCTACTCATTATTATTTTCTATAGATTATTAATGTGTATTTCACTTATTTAGATGTAAGTACTGTTTTGCCTAAATATTCAATTAAATTATTATTATTTTTTTTATCAAGATCCCACACAAGTCATATGTTTTTTTATAGTGGTTTAGATGGCACTGTGTGAAAAGAAACTTCCTGTTTTCATTATAAACCAACTATTTCCATCTGTCATTGATCTGGTGATATGGTGCACTTAATGTTTACAGTGTTTAGCATTTCATGTGGTATCCATGTGATGTTCCAACTTTTTTTCTTAATCTGTTTATAATCGATGCATGAAATGCTTTTTACATATTACATAAAGGGTCGTTCATCTCAAAACAATGGAAAGCCAATATGAAGATGTAATATAAAGGTGATGCATCTTAGCAAAAATCTACTCAACCTGATAATGATCTTAGCGTTCTGCACATTTGGCCTGTGGTTTTTTGTATGATATGTACTATCATTTTCATGTTCAGTAAATGGCACATATGCAAATACTCTACTAGAATGTGTAAATATATGTATGTATCAGTTATATAATCATCTTGCTCAGAAACTGTGTGTGTCATTTTTATTGCTTTAATAAGTGACCTGAGAAACCTTGACTCATTTTGATATGAGGTACTTAGTGTTATGTAAAATATGATCAAATTAGTCAAACTGGGTGACTAATCTCAAATGTGAGATTTGAATCACTCTTTTGGCCTTTTTTTTTTTGGATTTAACTGAATGAAGTGATTTAAAAGTTTCTCCATATAATTGCAGGACAAAGTCATCCACTTAATCTACATTAAACTTGACTATTTTGTAAATTCCCTTTAAAGAATTAGTTTTAAATATGTTCTTGTCAGAAGAGCAGAACAGGCCTTTCAGTTCACTGGAAAAGACACGTAGATCAGACCATCATTATTCTGAGAAAAACACCCTTCTGAAACTGACGCCTACACTTCACAACTTCAGCGGTGGCTATTTAATGCACTGCAGTTTTAGTCTTAACCACGTCATTCATTATACAGAGGAGCAAAGCTGCATGAAAATGCAATTTTGGGTTTGCATACATACATATATTATACAAATTTATGTATGTGTGTGCGCTTATGAATGTATAGACATAATCATTCATATTCATTTATCACATAAACATACAGAGCAAAATCATTGAAACTTTACTTCATTATTAAATTGTTTATTTATTTTATTTCTATTCTATATTTCCATTATTTCATTTCATTATATTTTCATATTTAAATAAATTCAGTCATTCAAAATAATGCAATCTAAAAAATACAGGATGTATTTTTTAAATATAACTTAAGTATAACTGAATTTCTTTAATCCGTTTTTTAATTACTTAATTACTGTTGGAGGAAGGCAGACTCTCTCTGTCCTGGATGAGTCAGGCCCCATTACCCCTGACTTAATTTATGAAAATGAGAGTCATGGGCTGTATATACACATTTATATTAATCTTTTAATCTTTGCAAATTGCAAAATCAATGAATCCACATTTTATCAATATATTACTTGTTTTTTCTTATTCTATTTCCGTCTATTGTTATTTAATGTACAGAATTTTCATCTATATAAATAATAAATTAATTAATTCAGCCATCAAAAGTATTGTAACATTAGAAATACACGTTTTAACACTTAATTTATTTATTTTTCAAATGTAATACTGAAAGTAACTAAAGATGATAACACTTTACAAAAAGTTTTTTTTTTTTTTTGTTAACATTAGTTAACTATACTTTTTTAATATGTAGGCTGCTAACAAAGAGCAATACTGAAAACTGTGAACAGAGGTCGCTGTCCAGCAAATCACCGCAAGAGTTTTTTTTTCCTTTTCTTTTTCTTTTAATGCAGAGAACAAAAAAAATACAAAAGTATAAACATACAGCACATAATATCCAAAAAAAAAAAAAAAAAAAAAATAGAACTAAAGAAAAGAGGGCCAAAATCTAAACAAAATTACACAAGGAGATCAAAGGCAGAGCAAATTCTAACAGTCGTTATAGCTTATAGCTTATTAGTAGATACTGAGATTACATTCAAATAGTTTTCCATTTCTTTTAGGAAAACAGAGAAGACAGGTTTACAGTTGGAGAATTTGCATGTGTGAATGTGAAAATTGATTAAGAATTTTTTTAAATTAATAACAAAACTGTTATTTTTGTTTGTGGGTTCAGAGCACTGATCTATAATATAGATCAGTGGGTCAGAGTCATAATAACCAAATGTAATGTTTTTCATATGTACTGAGAAGCCTGGCAAAATCTTACACTTGACAAACACACCAATATCATCCCAAAGTTTCTGAGTGTAGTAACATGACCAAAATAAGTGTACAGTTTCTTCAGAACTCGAACAAAAAGAGCTTGTAAGATCAATGTCAGATTTAAATCTTTGTATAAACTTGTATAAACTACAGATAGAACCTGTGTATAAGCTTAAAAGAAATTTATTTCACTTGGTCTGAAAAACATTTTTTGTGGTAAAGACCAGATTTAATCACCGCGAGAGCAGCGCGCGCCACTGAGTGACATCTGTACTTCCCGGTCAGAGAGCACCTGTCCATCAAAAGCTCACTATCCAATCAGAGTAGATCACTGTTATGCCCGCCCCCACGACTGTTAAATTTGTGCGACTGAGTTCATTTTTTTTTTTTTTTCATTTCATTGTGTTTTTCTTCTTTGTTAATGGCATATTTTTGATAGTTTCTGAAAAAGTTATGTTCAGTTTTATAAAGTTATGTTCATTTTTATTGAACCAAATGTAATTCCATACATCAGAGGAGCTATGCGGTGCTGTAAAATATGTTACATGTCTTAATGCTAGAGAAAACATCCATTGGACAAACTAGATATTGTCACGAGCATCTAAATGCTAATATAGAAAATAAATGAAACATTAATGCCGCTGCTGTCTCCTAACATTTTAGACTACCACTAAGAATTGTTTCCTTATTATGTGTAACATATTCTGATTATCTGATAAATGTAGGTCTTTGTTCTTATTACTGTTCACAGTAATTTACCAATAATGATGGAGAACCCACAGTTTGTGTTGTATGTTAAGGGTGATATAACGGCTTTGCTACCGTTCGGACGTTCTAGCTTACTGCTCTGCGCTTTGCTTCTTATTTCTGTACTTTTTTATAATTTTTCTAAGATTTTTACTTCAAGAGATCAGCACAGTGCTCAAACAACAGATTTTTGGCACAAACGCTAAAACTAAAAACATTGGGACTGGAATAATACTACAAAAAGAAGACTTTGTCTCCCACTGCTAACAGCTTACATTCCTGTGACGGGATAACAACTGCCTACATTCAAACAGAAGAGAGAGAAAATGCCTCCTGTTGGATCTACTTGTTGCATGAACTGCTGCAAACTTCTACAAAGGATTGTGATTCTTGAAACAAAGTTACTTTCTGGACTTCCAAAACAGACGGAACACTTAGCAGACCGTCGTCATGGACCCCCTCAGCATACAGCCGGTGAGTCCCATGAATCTTCTGAATCTCAACAGTTTATACCAAGTGTAGAGGAACAAGCCAAAACTGATCGCCACTCTAATCGATGGCACAAACAGGGAGCGAGACCCAAAGGAACACGAGACATCAGATTGTCACAAGTTTTTCGTATTGCTGCCATAGCTTCCTCTACACCAGATTCGACTATGACAAGGCTTGTAAATACTGGTATTCTACAAACCCCTATACATCTTGAGAACAGATTTCAAGCATTTATGAATGCGGGTGAGGACTTCCCAAATGTATTTAAACATGGATCTGATCAGCCAGCAGCTAACACCGCTACTAACAGGCGCTCAAGGACGAGCAGACAGCGGCATTCAGCTCAGAGCGCAGCCGAGCCAAGGACTCTGATAGTGGGTGACTCTGTTATCAGAAACATCCGTAGCAGGACTACAACAACATGCTGCCTTCCTCAAGCAACGGTCTCTGATGTGAACAAGGAACTTCAGAACATTCTGATGAAGCACAAAACTGCAAATCTAATCATCATCCATGTGGGGAAGAATGATATTCGGAAAGAGCAGTCAGAACTCCTTAAGAAGGACTTCATTGAACTCTTTGAAACACTTCGAAGACTCAAAGTTCAGTCGTTCATCAGTGGACCACTCCCAGCAAGGGGAACAAATATGTTTTCACGGTTGCTTGGGCTCAACACATGGCTACAAAGATCTTGTAATATAAAAGGAGTAAATTTCATCGACAACTTCAATCTTTTCTGGGGCCATAGACAATTGTTAAAACCAGAAGGCCTCCACCCAAACAAACTTGGTACAAGAGTGTTTATGGACAATATCTACTTCTCCCTTCGTCATCCTTCAGCAGAGTGTGTCAATCCATTCAGCACACACACACCGGGTCATCATGTGGTTGACATATCCCACAAGGACACTGATAACTCCTTGCAGCCAAAACAATCACTGCTCATGGACACTATCCCTGCTGAGCCATGCCCACAGAGCTCACAGACTGACTGTGATATATCAAAACAGCTACAAGATTCACCACCCAAGGACGACTTTCTGGAAAACAGCCAGGGAAACCAGGACAACACATCACAGCCACCGGAAACACCAGAGACACAGCCCATCTCACCAGACACATTATCCCTCTCTCCAGCATCTCCACTTCTGTGCTTCTCACAGAAAATGGAGGAATTGGTGTATGTTGGGACTAAACTCTCCCACTCATTCGCTGCTAGCCCGCAGATATCAACTAAAAAACGGCGGGCCCCCCAACCACCAAAGCCTGTGGGCCATGTTCCTATGAGAGCTCTCCGACCGCTGCCACAACGCCAGGGCCCAAACCCTCTATCTGCTGAAGGTGAACCAAAAACAACTGATAGCAGCTCTCAGTGATATGTGTCGGGTGCCCGCTATAATAGCAGAAACATTGACAAATGCTTACAGAACAAGCGGGAACCCAGTGTGCCTGTATCTTTCTCTATTTCAGTTTTATCACGTGATAGAAAGTCTAAGGCCTTCTCAAGCCGAAGGGCAAACTCATCTAATCTGCGGCCTATTATGCATCAAACTAAGATTGATGTAAAGACACAAAGCACTGCCATCAAGTTAGCACTTTTAAACATTCGCTCACTAAAAAATAAATCATTTCTAATCAATGACTTTATAACCACAAACAATCTGGATTTTATGTTTTTAAATGAAACATGGCTAGAAGACAGCTGCAGTGCAACAATCCTAAATGAAGCAGCCCCTCCTAACTTCACTTACATGAGTGTTTGCAGGACTATTAGGAGAGGTGGGGGTGTAGCTGCTCTATTTAAAGATGACAATCGATGCAAGCAAGTGTCATTTGGTCAGCACTTATCTTTTGAATATCTAGGGATTGTGCTGAAAGGTGCCCCACGCATTCTGTTTATTAATATTTAAAGGCCTCCAAAATACTCTCCAGCCTTTGTTGAAGAGGTCACAGAAATGTTATCAATAATTTCCTCAGAGTTTGACTGTTTTGCAATTGCAGGGGATTTTAAGATTCACATAGATAATGCAGAAAACAAAACTACAAAAGAAATGATAACGGTTCTAAACACATTTGACTTGATTCAGCATGTGCATGGACCCACACACAAAGGTGGACACACTCTGGATCTAATCATCAGTAGGGGTCTAAACATTTCATCCATTGTTATTAAGGACGTAGCACTATCTGATCACTTCTGTATTTTCTTTGATATATTGATCTCTGCTACCACTGAATCTAGATCAGTCTCTGTCAGAAGGAGATGCATAAACGAGAACACAAGTGTACTATTTATGGAGGCTATATCTTTAATACCAAGCATTTCTGCAGACTCTGTTGATATTCTCCTTGATTCCTTCAACTAAAAAGTTAAGAATGTTATTGATGATATTGCACCAATAATAGTCAGTTAGAAAACAAACAGACAGAAATCAGTTTGGAGAAGATCAACAGCAGTTCAGACTATGAAAAGACAATGCAGAAAAGCAGAGCGGATGTGGAGGAAGACGAAACTTGAAATTCACTATAGCATCTATAAAGACAGCCTTCATGCTTTTAATGTGAAACTAGCCACAGCTAGACAGAATTTCTTCTCAAACCTTATAAACAGTAACTTAAATAATACTCGTACTCTTTTTGCCACTGTTGAGAGACTGACAAACCCCCAAGTCAGATTCCCACTGATATGCTATCAGACAGCAAATGCAATGAGTTTGCTTCTTTCTTTTCTGAGAAGATCATAAATATCAGCAAGGCGATTAGCACATCCTCAAGTAATGCAAAGGTCAGACAGATTCGGCCAAAATATCAAAAAGATACTATGTCTATTTTTGAAAAAATTGATAGAAAAATTCTGGAAGACATAGTGCAGCAAATAAAATCGTCAACCTGTTGTCTTGACACACTTCCCACACCCACACTTCCCTCCTGAAAAAGACCAATCTTGATAACACCATTTTGAGCAATTTTAGACCAATATCTAATCTTCCTTTTATAGGCAAAATTATAGAAAAGGTAGTTTTTAATCAGCTGAACAAATACTTAAACTCAAATGGATACCTGGACAATTTTCAATCTGGTTTCCGACCGCATCACAGCACAGAGACAGCACTCATTTAGATAATAAATGATATTCGCTTAAATTGTGACTCTGGCAAAATATCGGTGCTGGTATTGCTAGATCTCAGTGCTGCGTTTGACACTGTCGATCATAACATACTACTAGAGAGACTGGAAAACTGGGTTGGGCTTTCTGGGATGGTACTCATATGGTTCAGGTCATACTTAGAAGGGAGAGGCTATTATGTGAGTATAGGAGAGCATAAGTCTAAGTGGACGTCCATGACATGCGGAGTCCCACAAGAGTCAATTCTTGCACCTCTCTTGTTTAGCCTGTATATGCTTCCACTAAGTCAAATAATGAGAAAGAACCAAATTGCCTATCACAGCTATGCTGATGATACCCAGATTTACCTAGCCTTATCTCCAAATGACTACAGCCCCATTGACTCCCTCTGCCAATGCATTGATGAAATTAATAGTTGGATGTGCCAGAACTTTCTTCAGTTAAACAAGGAAAAAACTGAAGTCATTGCATTTGGAAACAAAGATGAAGTGTTCAAGGTGAATGCATACCTTGACTCTAGGGGTCAAACAACTAAAAATCAAGTCAGGAATCTTGGTGTGATTCTGGAGACAGACCTTAGTTTCAGTAGTCATGTCAAAGCAGTAACTAAATCAGCATACTGTCATTTAAAAAATATTGCAAGAATTAGATGTTTTGTTTCCAGTCAAAACTTGGAGAAACTTGTTCATGCCTTTATTACCAGCAGGGTGGACAATTGTAATGGGCTCCTCACCAGCCTTCCCAAAAAGACCATTAGACAGCTGCAGCTAATCCAGAACGCTGCTGCCAGGATTCTGACTAGAACCAGAAAATCTGAGCATATCACACCAGTCCTCAGGTCCTTACACTGGCTTCCAGTTACATTTAGGATTGATTTTAAAGTACTTTTACTCGTATATAAGTCACTAAATGACCTAGGACCGAAATATATTGCAGATATGTTCACTGAATATAAGCCTAACAGACCACTCAGATCACTAGGATCAAGTCAGTTAGAAATACCAAGGGTTCACACAAAACAAGGGGAGTCTGCATTTAGTTTTTATGCCGCCCGCAGTTGGAATCAGCTTCCAGAAGAGATCAGATGTGCAAAAACACTAGTCACATTTAAATCTAGACTCAAAACACATCTTTTTAGCTGTGCATTTATTGAATGAGCACTGTCAAATGTCCGAACTGATTGCACTATATTTTCAATGTTTTATTTTATTTTATTTTTATGTTAAATCATTTTCTAACTGTTTTTAAATGTCTTAATCATTTTAAAAGTTTTAAAATTGCTTGTTTTATTTTTGTTATTTTTCTTCATGATTATTTTAATTTCTTTTATGTAAAGCACTTTGAATTACCATTGTGTACGAAATGTGCTATATAAATAAACTTGCCTTGCCTTGATATTATTAATGTTTGTCAAGTAGGAGGCGGTGGCGCACTGGATGTGTGGGCTGTAGCACTGTTAAAAGCAGAGAAGAACGCTCAGTGAGGTGTGCTTGGTGTGCTCTGTGCTCACTAATTGAGATGAGTCCCAATAAAGAGAGACCATTCAGAAGTTTCTGTGTTCTCCTAGTTTTTCCCTGGTGTCTACGATACAACAGTTTGCTCCTTACAAATGCATGAGCTGGCTATGGTCACTGATTCAAGGTTTTTATTCGTCACATACATGGTATATGGAGAGCATATGACCAGCAGTGAAATGTAAGTCAGGTCCGCTCCATGGATAGTGCAATTATTAAAGAATACAAACACAAGAAAATTATATATATATATATATATAACAAATAAGATATGGAAAAAGTAAGACAATTATAATAGAGTTTAGGAGCCTGACAATAATAAATGAGTTTAGGAGCCTGATGGCCGGGAGAAAGAAGCTCCTTCTAAGTCTCTCGGTTTTTGCCATCAGGGTACAAAAGCGCTTACCAGATGGCAGCAAAATGAAAAGAGAGTTACCAGGGTGATTTGTGTCCTTAATGATTTTTCCAGCTCTGCTTTTGCAGCGTTTGAGGTACAGTAGATGTCCAGATGCGCTCAGCTAAGCGCACAACTCTCTGCAGGGCTTTGCAGTCTTGACTGGAGCTGTTCCCATACCGCACTGAGTCAATTTGCTTTCTTTGGCCCCATGAATAGAACATTTTCAGGATTGCTGGTGACACCCTGAATTTCCTCAGCTGTCGCAGATGTTACAGTCTTTGACTGGCTTTATTAACCTGGGTTTGAGTGTGTGTAGTCCAAGTCAGGTCCTCAGAGATGTTTACACCAAGGTACTTGAAGCTGCTCACCCTCTCCAGAGGGGTCCCACTGATCATAAGAGGAGTATAGGGCTGCTGCTGTCTCTTCCTGAAGTCCACAATCAGTTCTTTAGTTTTGCTCATATTCATAGAGAGACAATTGTCCTGGCACCATGATGTTAGTTTCTCTACCTCATCCAAGTATGCTGGTTCACTGTTGTTGGAAATGAGGCCCAGAACCACAGTATCATCAGCAAATTTGATAATAGATGTGGAGCTGTGGGAAGGCACGCAGTCATGTGTTTAGAGAGAGTAGAGCAGGGGACTCAGGACACAGCCCTGTGGTTCTCTTTCGTTCAGGGTGATGGAGTTGGAGGTGTACTGGCCTACTTTCACCACTTGAGGTCTGAATCTGACAAGTAAAAATATCACAGCTAGAAATGTTTTAAGGTTATGATTCTAAACATTTGTTTATTGTTGCAGATCTAACACTGCTGAAATTATCCACTGTGAAAAAAAAAGTTGTGAATTTTAAGTAGCCTATAGAATCATCTTGTGATATTTCTTAACACACCCCTGTCTAGATAAGGATAAGACATTGAGTTATTCATCCTAACACAGACAGTTTGTTGAAATTTTACACACTAATGTGTAGTTACAAAATTTGTGTCAAGAATGTGTTATTTTTGATCAAACATTGTATGCAATAAAACCTCAGCAAACTTACAAATAGATTATTGAAGTGAGGAAACCTGCACTTGAGCAAAGTATATATATATATATATATATATATATATATATATATATATATATATATATATATATATATATATATACATGGCATGTATGCTCCATAATACTATAGCATATGTTTTCTGTAAAGATATGAATCAAAACAACTGTCAAGTAAAACACAAGCGAGATTGGCATCTCTTTCTATAGAACTATAGTTGAAGTTTGTCGCAAAGCTACTTCTGCATTTGTCCACGACACTGTTGTCATGTGGTTTCTATGTCAGTAAAGGCGGTAACAAAGTGTAACTAATGTCATTGACAGGCGGCTGCACTGCCTTGTGTCACTGTTTAGAATCATTGACAGTAAAAGAAATGGACACAGCAACCCCATTGGATTCAACGGAGACAAGTGAAGTCAATTAGAAGCACGCACTTCCTGGGGTTTGAGCGAACTGTGCAGACTTAAACTGAGCTTGATGATGTTGATGTCACGTGAGCAACCTGTCGCTGTGCCAAGAGAAATCTGAATCACCCACCGAATCTTACAGACGTTATTGAACAATTTGTCCCGTTGCTTTTATGGACTCTCTATGGGCTTCTCCCTTGACTTCATGCCTCCACGTCCCCCCAATAGCCTCATAGACAGTAAAGGATTGCCTGCAAACTTCTCCTCCTGTCCATATGGTAATTTATCTACTGTGCGACAGAGAGTCGCAGGTTATGACGCAATCGTTAGCCTATTTTTTACAAAAATGTAAAGATACAAGGTAGTGGGACCTTTTGTAAATTTTCATGTTTCTTTAGAAATAATGAATGGATAAATTGAGTCTTTAAATGCCTCAGATGTAAAGTTATTCACTGTCAAAGTGACACCAAAATGAATGGGAGTCAATGGAATGCTAACAGCAGCTAGCCAGTGGCGGTGCCCAGGGATGCTTCAATAAAATATGAAACCCTGCCCTCCTGTTTAGAATGGGAATTTTCTTATGATTAACAAGTTGTTGAAAACATTAGGGATATTAGGCTTGTTTGAGATGACAAAAAATCTGTGCAAAACCGATCACCGGTGATCACTGCGAGATGCATGCCGATTAGAAAAGTGTCCGAGTTACGTCCGCCTTGCTTTGATGTCATGCTGATGTGTACCAAAATGTTTTCTCTTTATTCTAAGAATTAGATTACCCATTTATTAATTTATATTTATTTATATTTACTAAACAAAAACAAAACACGCCTAGTGAAGTTAAGATTTAGGACAATGCGTTTATTTTATTTTTATTTTTATTAGAATTCTTCCTTGTTGTAATTTTCACTTTATTCTATATGTTTGTGTGAATTAATAAATCAGTCTTTGTGTGGTTTCATGGTTTCAGAAGTGTCAGGGTCTGGCTTAAAACAAGGGAAGAAATTATGAAGAATGTTTGCTACAAAACAGCTTTGACTCACATAGTTTGGAAAAAATATAATGGACGTGATCTGGACATGATGACAAAACAGTGGTATTTCGATTACATCCACTTCGTCTGTGATTAAAAAAAAAAAAAATGCGAACGCGATCTCCTCCATTGCTGAGGTTTGCAGGCAACAAAATGGCGAGATTCAGGAAGTGTCCGACTTTAAAGTTATTCTTTGACCCCTCCCCTTACTGTAGCCGCCTACTCTCACCTACATTTTTTTACTGCAAATAACTTACAAATTACCTTTAATTGTTTCTTAATGTGCATGTGTTGTGTGAGGAATTGCAACACTTTTGTGTTGTCAAACTAATGAAGAACTAGAAGAACTTCATACTCGACATCAACAGATGCATCACTTCTCAGTGCTGATGTTTCCTCTATATAGCCAAGGTACCACAAGCTCTATAATTATAGCTGATATCCTGCAGAGCCCAGAGTTTAAACTGATAAGTGTGGGCTGTCATATTATCAGGAAAAAAAACAGTGCAAATCACTATTGAATTCCCACCAAACTATTTTTTCATGCACCTTTTTTATTTATATAAAGTGTGGGTGAACTTAAACTGTATGGCTATGCTGTGGTTCCTGTAGGCTTTGCATGCATGCAGGGGGTCGGGGGGCCTCTATGTCCATTTTGCTTGGGGCCCCCAAATTCCTTCAAACGGCCCTGCACAGAGGAGTCCAAATTAACAATTCCCCATCGTAAGTACACATTTATGACCTAAGACACGAAATGAGCGGTTTGTGTAAGAAAACAAACAGTTTTTATATAGTTGTTACCTCTTGTACACAACCACGTCCAAGTGATCTGAGGGCACGCGTGCTTCCTGATGTGACGTGCGCACGCTCTGGCTTAGTCTGCGCAAGCGTGGAAAGTGCCGGAAGTGATCTCTCGTGTGTGAACTTCACTCATTGTTTACTGTTTACCACACGATACACCACCAATCTGCACTGTCTAAAATATAAAGCAGTAATTGGAATTAATTAATTTGTTTATAATGCACCCTATAATTGTTGCGATTATAATAAAAATACAACACATGAATAACTCTATTGACAGCGTGCCATTGGGTCCCTCTGGCATTGGATGTCGCCTCCAGTTTATACATGACAAACTAAACACAACATGCAAAACACTGCGTCTCAACAGCGGAGAAAACTCAGGAACTTCAGTCAGGCAGGTGTGTGATGTAATACTGTCAATGTCCTCATCGTCGTCTTGTAGTTGTGGCATTGCTATGTTCCATTCGTGACAACACATGCTCTCCACTTCTGTTGGCATCTCACAACACTTGCTACTAAAAAACCAGCAATTTTGAAGAGATCTCTGTCTCTCTGAGGCTTGAAGACGTGATGCTGCAGCGGATCGCTCCTGAGTACTTGATCTGTGTATTCTGGTTCAAATAAATATGGTTGTGAAAAAATTTCCTGTACGTCTAAATATGTTTAGATCTTCACAGTGAAAGATAACAATTCCGAAATCTCTGTGTAAACCATAGACAATAAGTGTAAACAATGAGTGATGGACACGCGTGAGAGATCACTTCCGGCACTTTCCGCGCTTGCGCAGACTAAGCCAGAGCGTGCGCACGTCACATCAGGAAGCACTCGCGCACTCAGATCAGTTGGATGTGGTTGTGTACAAGAGGTAAAAACAATATAAAAACTGTTCGTTTTCTTACACAAAAAGCTCATTTCGTATCTTAGGTCATCAATGCGTACTTACGATGGGGAATTGTTTAATTTGGACTCCTCTGTGCATGCTCTTTGAGGTGGTGACCATAGACCTCCATTATATGAGTCACAGACAAGAACGTTTGACCTAAAAATATAAAAATGGAAACTACTGCGGAAACAAAGAAACCTACATCTTGGATGCCCATGAGGTAAGCTAAAACTTATCAAAATTTAATTTGAAAGTGAACTATCCCTTTAAGTTGCAGTGTGTTGAGGTCTCTCGGCCACCGTACATTTCTGACAGTACAGACATACATTTTCAGCTCTGCTGTCCACATACACACATCTTCCCATGGAACATACTGGTAAAAAACGTATAGCCTGAATACAATGTAAGTCACTTTGGGTAAAAGCGTCTGCTAAATGCATAAATGTTAGCATTATTGCACAGCTAAATTATGACTATAAAATGTGTTTATTTGCTGGCTGTGTACGTAGACCTACCATAGATGGTGTTTTATAAAATGGCATGGTTGTCGATATTAATAACAACAGTCATTTTTTTTATATGGATGGATATAAAATAATTACAATAATATTATAGGATGTTGCTTGAACATTCTGCCTTAAATTTACAGACTCTTTCGGCATTTGTCTGCTCATGTTTTATTCTCATTTAATTGCGAACTGATTTTTAGATGTCCCTCAATATGTTCCTAAACTGATCTGAGACAAATTTGTGCACAAAACTCTCAATGCAAAGGACAATAAAGAGTCCCTGTATGCCTCGTGATCTCACACTATTATATATGTTGAAGGTTTGTCATTATGCATGTTTGAACACTCAGTTCTTTCTGTTGTGCATCACTAAAAACCACACAGATGCTCTGAAGCATGTTTAGTTTAAGGTTTTTAATAGAGTAGTATTAATGTACAAAGAAAAGCGGTGTATTAAACGCTTTATGTTTTATTTTATTTTTTTAATAGTAGACCTGAACATGGCTCTAGACATGTTTGTTTTCTTCTTTTTATTTCTTGAATATGTATAGGCTATGGTTTTCAATTTCTGATTGTTCTGATAATGGTCATGTTTTTTTTTTTGTTTTTTTTTGGTAATGACATATTTCAGTATCATTGTAATTTTTCTTATTATTATTTATAGAATATTTAAATATTTATATATTTTATATAAAAAAGTAAAAAATCTGATCTAAAGCTGTTATTGAGGTTTTTAAATGTGTATTTTATTGCATTTTTATAAATTAGCAAAACATTAGCATAAAACCAAAAATAATCAACAAATAAACCACCACCAACAACAATAACCCTGTTCCTTTAGAAAACAGCAGAACAGTATTTGAAAGTTCCTAAATGTTTTTTTATTTTATTTTTATTTATTTTATTTTTTTGTAGCACATCACATTCCATATTAAATATTTTCTGAACTAGGACCATATTTGGAAACAGAACTCACAAAATCTAGTGTAGATTCACACGATTACGGTCCTGTCACATTATCTCAATGAGGAACAAAAACGCATTTAGAAAAGATGGTTCTGAAAAATAAACATTACTATTTTGAATACAACTGTTTATTTTCACTGATAAAGCTCAAGTTTCTCTATTTCTCCAATCAATGTCTACTTTCACACTAAATTAAATTTGCCTCTAGATGTTGAAACCCTGAGGACAAAAAGTTCACATTTAATATGGTTGAATTTCTGTGACAAAATATATTTTAAAAATAATGTGTGGAATTTGGAAGTCTTGAAACTGAAAAAAAAAAACACCTTTTGGAGACTGGAAAAAGCTGATTAAACAAAAACAACATTGTTTTACACTAAATATGAGGGATTTCTCTGCAGGACAACTCTATCCTTTTGTTAAACTCTGTACACCTTTGTTAATATAGTATATCATTTTAAGAATAGAATGGCATCTTTTTAATGATTTTGTATGCATGTGTGGAAACAAAGAATACCTATATGCATTATGTCATCAGAAACTATTAACATTTTCAGATTTGTAGGTATTTGTACAGTATATGTATATTGTTCATTTCCGATTTTTCTGTTTTGTGTTATCTTCGTCTATTATCGCCTACAGCCTAACTGTACATTATTAAACATGAGATGTTATCCTAATGAGAGTTATATAATTGTTCCTACTATTTATGCTAATTTAATAGATCTACATGAATATGCACACATTCAAATGAGTCTGACACCAGGTAATCTCATTGCATTTTAATATTTATTTGCAAAGATTAAGTGCTAAATGAAAAGGTAATTCTTTACAAAAAGGTTCCATAAATGTTGAAATTAACATTAACTAAGATTAATAAATGCTGTAGAGGTATTGTTCATTCTTAGTTCATGTTAACTTAAGTAGTTAACTAATGTTAACTAATTAACTTTATTGTAAAGTGTTTAATTCAGTTTCAGAAGATGCAAAATTTCATTTCACATCTGCCCCTTCATATAACTCTTTATCCAGTCCTCTGCTGGATCCACACAAAATCTGGTTCTAGGTGTCGTAACCCTGCGGGGAAAGTTCACATTTTCATACATACACAAAATCCGTTTTATCATTTGTCTACAAATTAAAAGAAGCGTTTACTAGTTTTTCTTAATAATATATTTTAGAGTTAAATACTTACACAATGCCAGGGACAGGGCAATGTGAATCTGTCTTCTCAGCACTCACAATTTTTTTGATTGGAATTTGAAAGTCGATAAAATTGAAGCAGCAACACTCAGGAACTGGACCAGCAGCCCGAGCTGTTGGTGAGATAACATATATTGTCTAGTTTTAGGAGACAACCATGAAATTAACCATATCCAACTAAATATTATTTTGATATTATTCATCTTTCAAAATAAAGGTCCTTTCTAGGTTCTTTGAAGGACCACATCTGGCTGGTTAATCAGAATCGGTTGGTTTCTGGGTTCTTTCAAGCTCTGTATGTTTTTAGCTCACTGGAAAAATCTAATTTCAATGACAAACATACAAAGGTTCCACTATTAATTCTTTAGTTTCTAATTTGATCCATTTTAATCACTTAAACTTTATGTACAACTTCATGTCTTAAATAATAAATAATAATTTAGTCAGAAGCAAAACTGTACTACAAGAGAACTTACACTGAGCCTCAGAAGTCCGGGTCATCATCAGGACCAGCCCGAACACCAGACACAAAGAAGATGCCCTCATGGTTTCTGATCTGAAGCTGATCTTCAAGCTTTGATAACGAGCTTCTGCAGATGTCTGAGATGTGTTTTTCTTCCAGATGTGATGCTAAATAAACTCAGATCTGTGGTTTGATAAGGAAATATACTTCATCCCCCTCCTCTTCTTCAAAGTTCACACAGACAATCACATTTGCTATACTGAGTTTGCATGCTTTTTGCAAGCAGAGAACGTGAGAAGATAAAATACAGGAGTCCTCACTGATTTTTTTTTTTTTCATTTAACCAATTAAAAGGAATATGAAAAATAAATAACTTGCCCTAAGCAATATTTTCTATGTCTATGAAAACTATTTTATAAAACCTGGCAAAGTAAATTTTTCTTGTTGAAGAAATTCAGTTAATTTAAATTCTATTTTTGATCCAAACTAAAAATATAGTTTTAATCAAAACAAAAATTCTCATTTAAGAAATTTATTTTTATAGTTTTCATAGACATAAAAAATATTGTTAAGAGCAAGTTATTTATTTTTCATTTGCTTATGTTAAAAAAATATAGATGTGAATCATTACCCTAAATTTCTTTAATTGGATGAAGGAAAACATTTTCAGTGTAATTTCCAATTAAATCTATATCAGTTGTTTTATTTTTCCAATTTGTTAAACTAGAAAATTAAGAAAAAAGCAAACAAATAAAGGAACATTGATGCAATTTTCTGTTTTATTTTAATTCAATTCAAATGTTAAATTAAAAACAACAAAACAGTCTTTTTTATCTGAAAACATTTCCCCAAAACATGAAAAAACTAGTTCAACAAACTACCATAAAACAGTTTGTCTCAAAATCACGACAAACAGCATTAAAACTAAAAGGTTTTATTCCACAATATTGGCAGTACTGCATACATCAGTCTGAGAAAATGGACATAGAAGGCCTGAGATCGGTCGGTTCATCTATTACAAAGTTTTCTTCAAAGATGATTCCCACTCTGGTTTACATGTGGACTTGCTTGATCAACACTGAGGATCCTTACTGCAGTCATATGCTGTTCACACCGTGTTCTTCTTAGAGCTGTTTATGTTCTCGGACCGGGAACTGTGTGTTTCTATGGAAACACTATAGACGCCTAAATGAATCTGTGTTGGTCAGCTACAGTCACGTGATACAAGTAGAAGATCACAGAAAATTCCCAGATTACATGTAATTATGAGTTCTACAAGGACATGAACTCTTTTTCCAAGTTGGAATCTTGTAATTATTGCAAAAATACCATGGGATGTATGCACTTATACATGCCTGCCTTACTGTAAAGGAGCTGGTCTTTGGGTGATGTCAGGCTTATCGTTGACAACTTTTCAGGGCAAAATTTAAAGTTACAGTCTTTATAAGGGCATCTGACTTAAAGGGTTTACATTTAGTGCAGTGTGCCAGTCATTAAAGTGATCCTCCTCAGAACAGGTCTCAGTTAACCCACATGACATACAGTACAACTGATCTGGAGTTCTGCACTGAGGTGACATAAGAGCACATTTTAGTGCATAAAGTAATTTAAATGTATGTACATGCTTGATGTGAACAACAACATTGTTTCATTCTCATAATGAGCTGCATAATGAGCCTTTCAGTCAGGTTTGTGACTGAGAGGGAAGAGTTACAAGAAAGAATGTGATCACAAAATAAATCTACATATTTTTATGTAGTTTATTTACAATATATTTAATTATCCCACAAAATAATTTAATATTCACCGTTTATTAGGAACAATCAAAGCTGACTTTCAAAGCTGAATTTTAGTATCATTGCTCCAGTCACAGATTGATTTTCTACAAAAAACACATTTATTGTTATTAGTATAATTATTATGTGGAAAAGAGCTGAGAATATATCTTTCAGGTTTTTTATATAAATTCAAAGAACAGCATTGTTTGTTACATTTGTTTCATTTACATTTATTTGTTACATTAATATAATTTACATCAAGCTTTTTGTCCCATTGTTACAAATATTAAAAGAGTTAAAAGAGAAGACAGCTGTAATAATTGACTTTATTGTAGATGTTTTGATTAGAGTGGGCTCTCCTTCAATCTATTAGCCTGCTTCTGACTCACCTTCAATAGAAGTAGGGGAGAGTGGGGTAAGTTGAGCCAGTGGATAAGTTGACCCACCACTGCATCTTGGCATCTATACACTTTTACTGTCATGTGACCATGTATTTTGGAGCCACACATATTTCTGCCAGACTGTGAAAACGAGAAATACATTTGGGGAATGGAAGGCACCATTCACAAATCACATTGCACCATTCCTTTAATTTAGGGGTATTTAATTTAATCAGTTTATTATTAATTCAGCAATACATTGGCCCATTACTGTTATAGTTTTCAAAAACCGTTGCTATATTAATAACCGTTGCGATGCTTTTCTAGTGCCCTTTGCAATATGAAATAGCATAGATGCAACACACATGTTTTACAGATCTCTGCACTAGATCACTAGATAAAGTTTCTGGAAGATAATATCATGTTGTTTTTGCATTTGCCTTACCGTTTGTGGTATGTCAGCAATAACATGTCTGTGGGCTCTTTTGATTACAATCAGTGTAAGTTCTGGGGGGTATTGCACAAAAGTAGAATTAAGAAAGCCAGGATAACAGAAAAGGCGCGGCTTGACCTAGTTCAATCAGCGCATCCTGGCTTAATCCGTTGCAGGTTTGCTGAGCCAGGATGAGAACGCGCGGATATGTCAAGCCAGGTGTATATAGTAGTTTGGATAAATGCACGTTCACGGCATTCTTAAAAAGATCACGAAATCGATCACAGAATCACCGATGCAAAAATGGACCAAAACCGTGCGGCATACTTTTCGCCTAATGAGCAACAGCTTCTTATGGAAACGTATGAAGAAGTGAAACATATTATATGAAAAAAAGGCAATACAGCTGCTGTAATAAAGCAAAGAGAGAATGCCTGGCAAACAATGGAGGACCGATTGAATGTAAGTAATGTAATGTAAAAAGTAGTCCAAATAACCAGTGCTCCACTGAAACCCTCAGAATTACAATCAGGAGTTTCTTGTCATTTTCAAAAATAATTGCATACTTTGCTTTAAATGTGACCAGTGGAAATGCATTTAAAGGTGCTGTAGGGAACTTTTGTAAAAAAATATGTTTTACATATTTATTAAACCTGTCATTATATCCTGACAGTAGAATATGAGACAGATAATCTCTGATAAAAATCAAGCTCCTCTGGCTCCTCCCAGTGCTCCTATTGCCATTTGCAGAAACTCCATCGCTCCCGGTAAAAAACAACCAATCAGAGCTGCGGTCCATAACTTTGTTTGTGTTCAAAATGTAGAAAAATGTATATAATAAGCGAGTACACCATGAATCAATTTTCCAAACCGTGTTTTTAGATTGTCCTGAATCACTAGGGTGCGCCTATAATAAGTGTTTATATTCAGACTATTTTAGATTGCTTCGGGGATACCGCGGCGGAGTAACCCAGTACCTTTGTGATTCTTCATAGACATAAACAGAGAGAAGTAGTTCCGGCTACAATGTTCTTCCGCAAGACGCAAGCAGTTCTGTTTATTAATCGCTAGAGCGTCAAAAGTTCCCTACCGCAGCTTTAACATGAAGAATAATTGCAAAAACTTACCCACTATGTGCATCTGTTTGATCTATTTAGTTTCTTTTATGGCTATAATCTGTTTAATCTTTGTACTCTTATCTGTTTGTATGTAGGTTTTGTTTCTAATTGATTTTATGTAATCTATAATCAGATAATTTTGCTCTATTATTACCCATCTAATCTATTTTATCATTTGTATCTATCTATTCCTATTAAAGAACAAACATGTGTCACGCTGTCAGTCTGTGTTTGGTCTATGTCTGGTCCTGTCTTCACCGTAATTGCACTCCAATTAATCGCACAGGTGCAGACAATCCTTTGTCGTTAGTCGCCTTATAAATAGCTGTCCTTCTCTGTTGTTTGTATGGAGTCCTTACCCTTTGTGTGCTATGTTCTCGTCTCCAGAGACTTACCCTTGCCTTCACGTGATGTCCTTTCGATATGATTATTAAAACTTCCTCGTCAACTACATCATCCAACAATGGGCAAGCCATTGTGAATAGGAAACACACAAATCTTTAGTCTATATATACTACATCTTGACCTCGTTCCAGACTTAATTGAAACCAGATTTGTAAATTCATGAGCCATTTCTTATGATCTCATCAACTGCAATAAAATATAATCTATTGATATTTTTCTCATTCAGCAGTACATTTCTACTCTATACTTGCATATATAGATATACATAGTCTTTATTCTATTTCTCATATTGTATAGTATAGTTCTTTTGCACTTGTGTTGGCATTCATTGTGGACAGCAAAGTAATAATTGCTCAGGAAAATCTGGTTTCCTCACTCGGTGTATGACAAACCCTTTCAATTTCAAATAATATATATATTCATCAAACCTCTGACAGTGAAATGAACAGCAGTTTTCAATAATAACTAAAATAACAGTACACATACTTAGATGAATGACCCCTCTGGCAGTGTTGCCAGAGGGGTATTGCACAAAAGCAAGATAAGGGATTAAGCTGGGATTTTCCAGTTATCCTGGCTGAATTTAGCCCTGACTCGGTTGCATGAAGGGATGCTAAATTAATCTACATTAAGTTACTATGGAGATTTACACTTTGCAGCTAGCCTGCTCCAGAGCAGGCTAACAACCAGGCTAAGATTAATCCTAGTGATTTATCGGCTAGTTCCTCCCTAAATCCTACTAGATATTTATGTGTTTTAGTCACTTCATGGTCCTGCATTAAAATACTAGATATACTGTCATTCATTCAATGAATATTCGAAAAGTGCTGTTCATTTCACTGTCAGAGGTTTGATGAATATATATATTATTTGAAATTGAAAGGGTTTGTCATACACCGAGTGAGGAAAGCAGATTTTCCTGAGCAATTATTACTTTGCTGTCCACAATGAATGCCAACACAAGTGCAAAAGAACTATACTATACAATATGAGAAATAGAATAAAGACTATGTATAATTATATATGCAAGTATAGAGTAGAAATGTACTGTTGAATGAGAAAAATATCAATAGATTATATTTTATAGCAGTTGATGAGATAATAAGAAATGGCTCATGAATTTGCAAATGTGGTTTCAATTAAGTCTGTAACGAGGTCAATATGTAGTATATATAGACTAAAGATTTGTGTGTTTCCTATTCACAATGGCTTGCCCTTTGTTGGATGATGTAGTTGATGAGGAAGTTTTAATACTCAGACGAGCATTCAGGCATGAAAGAGTCTTCCGAGATAGGGCAGACCCATTGGCCTTTTCAGACGAATATCTGACTGAGAGCATTTTATTTGGCATCGGTAGCACACACTGTGGTTTTCTTCCCAAAATCTAGTTCCACTTCACTGGATCAATGACTATAAAGTGTACTTGACATTCATAAAAAAAAAAAAAAAAAAAGTTACAAGACCAAAATGGTTTTAGAATATTTTTCTTTTATTATTTTGTTGTTATCACTTGTCAGCTTGCACTTGTCAGCTTGGAACTGAAGTCTCTTACTTCTCTTTTTAGTTTCTGGATTTCCAGTTCTAGTTTCCTTAGTGTCTTTCATTTAATTTGCATCTCAAGGTCCATGTCCTGCAGCTTTCTTTTGTTCACATCAATCTTGACTTCTGTCAGCTCGATCGGTCTCTTAAGATGCGTTGTGTAGATATATGACAGTTTGTACATTTTTGCATAATGTAAATTTAATGTAGGCAATACTATGTTACCAGGCTGCCCAATGTCAGGATCCTGTAACAAATGATATTTTCTATTAGTACCACTTCCCTGACTTCTTATCTATTGTGAACTTAAAACAAAAGTATCTATTTCCACAAAATTGACATGATACCTTGAGCCTTCTGGAGTCCAGTGACACAGTCTCATCATCGGCAGAAGTGCACTCCGCTGCTGTAGATGTGGCTTCCCTCTGCCATATTCAATACTTGTATTGATATTTTTGACAGGACATGCAAAGCCTATGATTTAATAAAGAGTACTCACAGATGAATTATAGTCTGGTGGCTCCAAGAGTGTTTTTAACTGGGGGGGACCAAGCTGTCTAGCAGTCAAATTTTTTCTGTCCAAAAAACTTTGTAACTTAATTCAAAAAAGCAAACTTTCTTACATTCTACATTCATTGTACACGAACTGAAATATTTCAATATTTTTTTGTTCTTATTCTGATGGTTATGACTTACAGTTTAAGAAAATAAAAAAATCAGTATCTCAAAAGTTTGAATTTTCTATTTTGAGCTTGATTCACTTGATTAATGTTGAGTATAAATACAGGGTACCTCCTGGGCTAGTTTAGAACATGCATCCACAATTATGGGAAAGACTACTGACTTGACAGTTGTCCAGAAGACAATCTTCAACACCCTCCACAAGGAGGGTCAGCCACAGAAGATCATTGATGAAGGTTCACAGAGTGCTGTATCAAAATATATTAATAGAAAGTTGACTGAAAGGAAAAAGTGTGGTAGGAAAAGGTGCACAAGCAACAGGGATGACCACAGCCTTGGGAAAATTATCAGGAAAAGCCGATTCAAGAACTTGGGAGCGTTTCACAAGGAGTGGACTGAAGCTGGAGTCAGCATATCAAGAGTCACCACACTCAGACGTCTTCAGGAAAATAGCTACAGCTGTCACACTCCTAGAACCAAGCCACTCCTAAACCAGAGAATAACGTCTGAAGCATCTCACCTGGGGTAAAGAGAAAAAGAACTGGACTGTTGGCTCAGTGGTCCACAGTCCTCTTTTCAGATGAAAGTAAATTCAGCATTTCATTTGGAAATCAAGGTATGGAGTCTGGAGAGGCACGGAATTCAATGTCCAGTGTGAAGTTTCTGAAGTCAGAGATGATTTGGGTGCCGTGACGTCTGCTGGTGTTGCTCCATTGTGTTTTATCAAGTCCAAAGTCAATGCAGCCATCTACCAGGAGGTTTTGGTAGCACTTCCATCTTCCATCTGCTGACAAGCTTTATGGAGATGCTGATTTCCTCTTCCAGCAGGATGTTAGCACCTGCCCACAGTGACACTGTATTGTGAAGAGGAAGATAAGTAACATCTGACAAACAATACATAGGAGCTGAAGACCACTATCAAATCAACCTGGGCTTCAGTAACACCTCAGCAGTGCCACAGACTGATCGCCTTCATGCCTCGCCACACTGAAGCCCAGGTTATATTTGAGTATTGAGTGCATAATTAAACCTACTTTGGATTTCAATTTTAATTTTTCTTTCAAAGTTTCCTACTTTTAATTTTTCTTAGCTGGAAGTCACCATCAGAATTAAAACAAAAAACTCATTAAATATTTCAGTCTGTGTGCAATGAATCTAGAATATAAGAAAGTTTGCTTTTTTAATTAAATTACAAAAATAAAGAACTTTTCCATGACATTCAAATTTTTTGAGATGCACCTGTATAAGATCACTATGGTTACTGCTACAGGCACAATTGAGGCAGCTACCAGCTCCTCGTAGGACCCCGGGGTCAGGAGTCATAGCACATACACACACACACACACAGAGAAAACATAAACGTAAGTGGCAGCACCATCATCGTGTGTTTGACAACAGAACAGCGTGTAGTGAGAAGGTGGGTTCAAAGTAATGGTTAGACTATTATTGTGCTTCAACCTGCATCTGCCCTGACCCCATTCTTTAGCACCAAAACAAACACACCCATACCCCAACAGGACCTGCTACGGTGGCAGCTAAACGTGCTGCAAATGACAAAAATCCCTGCAAATTATGAAAACATCTTCATCAGTTTGACAACACGTGCTGCAAATACTCACAATACAAACAAATAAAGAAAATTTATATTTAAGGGAACCGTAAAGTGACAAACATGGCTGGGACATTATTTATCAATGTTTGCTCTGAAAATATCTTTATTTTAACAATCCTGGTCATAGATTCCTTAGCTTTATTTTTTTTAAATGGATATTATTAGCCTAAATAAGCTGACTAAATACACAATTACTGTAACTGTGAAAGGTTATGTAAGCTGGCTAACTTACTTTTACAACTTACCTTACAAAAACTAACCATAGCCTGTGGTTTTACTATTGAAATGAATTAATTAATAAATACATTTATTATATAAAAAAAAGCAAACAAAAAAATTGTTACTGTAATCATTAACAAATTAACCATGGAATTACTACTCTAACCATAGTTAGTATGTTAGTATGCAGGGTCCTAACCTTACCATAGTTAGTATTTGAAGCACGTGTGCTGTCAAATTGATGAAGATGTTTTTCTTAATTTGCTGGTGCTTTTTCTATTTGAACGCGTTTTGTGAAGTTGCAGCGCGTTGAGCTCTCTCGGCCACCGTGCCTCGCCCCTATTATGAAATCTTCACCTGACCCCACACGTATGTGCGCAACCATGGCAACGACGATCGCGGAAACAAGCGAAGATGACTCACAAGCATATTCAAACAAAAAGTTGTGTGAAACAACGCAAAATCAACGTTACTCACCTTTCAAAAAGAAACAAATAAACCTCAATGTCCGATTCGAGCCCTTCCCAATCCTTGAGTTTCTCTCCACCGCTGGAAAGCTGCTCCGATATTTACGTGGGTCCTGCCTCTTGCCTGATTGTAAACCCTCTTTTTTTATCTGCCATCTCTCTCAATCTGTAGTCGATCTGCTAATATGCTAATTTTGAATAAAAGTGTCTGCTAAATGACTAAATGTAAATGTAATGTAATATGCGGCCTGTGCACTCAAATTGAGCGCTCTCCCTTCTCGCTATCAGGACAAGACACGCCCCCTTACCGCTGATTTGCTACAAGTGTGTTTTGGGACTCTGTCAGACACTGCGGTCAAAAGTGTGTTTTCAAAAATCGTTACACATTTAAGGAGCGGCGGGTCGGTTCGCTTCTACTTAGACTACTGTAACGTTACATAGCGGAAACTCAGATTAATCCTCTGTTTACCAATAGAGCCTTACATTGAGACACTGAGGGGGACGGATCTGGTTACTATGAATCTGGGGGGGTCATGTCCCCCCCGTCCCTAGTGACATCTGCGCGCCTGCCAGCTGGTGAATCCAGTAGTGTGACTGGCGGTGCTCAAGCAAAAGCTGGAAAACGGGTAGTGAAGCTCACTGCAAAGGCGCTTGCTGATAAACTGGACAGGTTCCAAAATGTTAGAAAGGCTAAGCTTAACAAAGCCAGTGTGTTAAGAAAATCCATGCAAGCTTTGATATCAAAGGGTGATAAAAAACAGATACTGAATGCTCTTGGAGAATTGATTGAGGTATGTGATGAATCAAAATGCATGCATGCATCTTTGTTGGGGTTATTGCCACATGAGGAAATTGAAAAACATGAAATATGGTTTAAAGCCAAAATGCTGTTTAATGATGAAGGTATTGCTGATACAAAAAGGTGGGTTTCCCAGGTTGGTAGTAAACGCTCAAATCAAAGGAGTGTTAACAGAAGTAGATCAAGTACCACGTCCTCTGCACAGATTAAAGCGGAGGCAAATAGAGCTGCACT
Source organism: Carassius gibelio (assembly GCF_023724105.1). Taxonomy (NCBI): domain Eukaryota; kingdom Metazoa; phylum Chordata; class Actinopteri; order Cypriniformes; family Cyprinidae; genus Carassius; species Carassius gibelio. The sequence goes on along the minus strand of NC_068395.1, from coordinate 5,929,740 downwards.
GGAAGCTCGTGTGTCAGCTTTAAAGGGACAACATGCTTTAGAGGAACAGGAGCAGCAGCTGAGGAGGAAAAGAGAGCAGCTTGGGTTGGAAGCTGAACTGGATGCATTCAATGCTATGCTGGCAGTATATACAGGCCGCGGATCCGAAAGGTTCTTCTCAGGCATTGTCAAATGGTATGAATTCCAACCTACAAAAGGAAACTGTTAATGTTTTAAACCCTATGGCAAGGGAATATCAGCCTGGAGCGGAGAAATTAAAACACCAAAATGACATGACAAATTTGTCATTTCCACCGCATAAACAACTATCAAAGGATGTGCGACGAAAGGAAACTGATCAATGGGTTGAAAGCAATGTATTGGGAACAATGCATTACTCCCAATACCAACCAACAACTGCTCAAACAAGGGACGTTGAAGGAATGCAAAGACCAAAGATCTGTCAAGATCCACCTGGAGACATATTTAATATCATGCGCAGGCAAAATGAAATATCAGCCACTTTAGTGCATCAGCAGCGTTCATTGTCTCTGCCACCACGAGACATTCCAATTTTCGAAGGTGACCCTCTACAATACAGAACATTTATTAAGGCCTTTGAGCAAGGAGTGGAGGAAAAAAGAGGAAATGCAGATTGTTTGTATTATTTGCAACAGTTTACAGGAGGACAACCAAAAGAACTGGTGCGTAGCTGCCAACATATGGACCCTGGGCATGGCTATAAAGTGGCTAAGGATCTTCTACAGGAGCACTTTGGCAATCAGTATAAAATTGCGACAGCCTATTTTGAAAGGGCTTTGGCCTGGCGACCAATACGAGCTGAGGATGTAAAGGAACTTCAAGCCTACTCGTTATTTTTGCGTGGCTGCAGTAATGTGATGGAAGAGCTCCAATACATGCGAAACTGGATATGCCTGTTAACATGAGAGCCATTATTGCAAAGCTGCCATTCAGAATGAGAGAGCAATGGAGGAACAGGGCTCATGACATAATGGAAAGAACTAACCATAGAGCTCATTTCGAGGATTTGGTTGCATTCATTGAGTATCGTGTTAGTATTCTTTCTGACCCCCTGTTTGGCAACATACAGAATTCACCATCCGATGTAGCTGGTATGAAGACTCTCACCAGGGGTAAATTCCAGCCTAGGATTAGAGTAACTGGAAATATTTTTGCCACCACAGTAACATCTAGGCATTCGTCGGTGGGAGAAAAGGAGCAAATATCACCTACAGGGAAGGAAAAGAAAGCTGGATGCCTTTGCTGTGCTCGTAGTCACCTGTTGGAAGAGTGCAAACAGTTCAGTGGAAAGAAGCACAAGGAAAATATTTATTTTTTGAGGGAAAAGGGAGTTTGCTTTGCATGTTTGGGTCATGGACACATGAGCAGGAATTGCGACAGGCGCTTGACATGCAAAGTTTGTGGCCAAACTCATCCCACCGTGCTGCATATTAAAAGACAAACTACAGCTATGGAACAGTTGGAGGGGCCATATAATAACCAGCCAACTTCGCAGGAAACATGTGGACATACAGGGGCCGGTAAGGACCAGTGCGTTCTGTCCATTCTCCCGGTAAAGGTGAAATCTGCAAAGGGAAATTGCATCATAAACACCTATGCTTTTCTGGATCCTGGAAGTTCAGCCACATTCTGCACGGAAGATCTAATGCAGAAGCTGAATATTACAGGCAGAAGAACTAATTTCTTATTGCGCACCATGGGGCAAGAAACTGTTGTTCCAGCCATCTCGTTGACTGGTTTGGAGGTATCTGATCTGGACAGCAATGGGTTCTATATGCTCCCGGAGGTTCTCACGCAAAAGAAAATGCCAGTTACTTTGGATAACAGGGCAACACCTGAAGACCTGGCTAGCTGGCCGTACTTGTCAAAGGTACACATCCCAAGCATAAAAGCAAACATTGATCTCTTAATTGGAACCAATGCTCCCAAGGTATTAGAACCTTGGGAGTTCGTCAACAGCTGCGGGAATGGCCCATATGCTGTTAGGACGGTGCCGGGATGGGTCATTAGTGGTCCGCTGAATGGTAACAGCGGAGCATGGGAAGACGGGTTTCCCGCTGCTATGGTGAACAGGATATCTGTTGGCAAGTTGGAAGAAATGCTGACCATTCAATACAATCACCATTTCAACGAAAAGGGTATGGAAAAGAAAGAAAGTGTGGTATATTCCTCACCATGGTGTCTACCATTCGAGAAAAGGTTCCCTTCGTGTGGTGTTCGACTGTGGAGCCACTTGTAAAGGGGTTTCGCTAAATAGTGAGCTCTTGCAGGGTCCTAACCTTACTAGCTCGCTGCTAAGAGTTCTAACTCACTTTAGACGGGAACCTGTGGCTTTCATGGGTGATATTCAAGCCATGTTCCACCAGGTGAAGGTTGCAGAGGGAGACAGAGACTCTCTGCGCTTTCTCTGGTGGCCAGATGGAGACATCAGTAAGGATTTTTAGAGTTTAGGATAACGGTGCACCTGTTTGGCGCTGTTTCGTCCCCCAGTTGTGCAAGTTATGCACTGAGAAGAACTGCTGATGATAATAATTCTGAGTTTTCAGCTGAAGTTCTTCAATGTGTTAAGCACAATTTTTATGTGGATGACTTCTTGAAGAGCTCAGCCACAGATGAAGAAGCTATCCAGATGGTAAGAGATCTAATTGCTTTGTGTCGAAAGGGAGGCTTCATCTTGAAATGGATAAGCAACAGTCGCATCGTCTTGCAATCCATAGCAAAAGATCAGAGGGCTAAAGACCTTAAGGAGCTGGATCTAGACCAAGATACACTTCCAGTAGAAAGAGCTTTGGGTCTACAATGGTGCGTGGAGACTGACTCTTTCAGGTTCAAATTGGAGATAAAACAACAGCCTCTAACCAGACGGGGTATGTTGTCAGTTAACAGCTCAGTGTACGATCCGCTTGGGTTACTGGCACCTGTCACTTTGCTTGTTAAATTGATGCAGCAAGAACTCTGTCAGAGACATTGTTCATGGGATGATGTTCTGCCACCGGTCTGAATTTCTAGTGAAAAGCACGTGGCTAGGAGGTCCTATATTTCTTTGGCAGCAGGAGGAAGATTGGCCTAAACCTGTGTCTGAATGGTCATTGGACATGAATGACCCAGAGGTGAGGAAAAGGACTACAGTAAATGCCATCAAGGTGTGTGCCGTGTTTAGTCCTACTGACCAGCTCATTGCTTACTTTTCTGATTGGAGGAGGCTGAAGACAGCAGTTGCTTGGTTTCTCAGGTTAAAGGTCATGTTGTTATTAAAGGGGCGACTGAAGAGGCAGTTGGAGGCTGCTGTAGCCGATTATCCAAAGGAAACCAGTCAGGACGGATTGAATACTGCTGAAGGACAACGGGGCACAGTGACATCTAGGAGTGGAATCCTGACACTGGAAGATCAATTAGAAGCAGAGATTGCCATCATTCGGTATTGCCAGCAACAGAGATTCAAGGAGGAGATTTCCATTCTGTTGTCGAAAGCAGCAGTGAGTAGACGGAGTTCCATATATAGGCTGGATCCAATGGTGGAGGAAGGACTCTTAAGAGTTGGAGGAAGGTCGAACAGAGGAGTGATGCCTGAGGAAATGAAACATCCTCTCATTCTCGCCAAAGATCAGCATATCTCCATGCTTATTCTTAAGCACGTACATCAGACTCTGGGCCATGGTGGATGGACTCATACGCTGTCTAAAGTGAGGAAGAGGTTTTGGATTACCAAAGCCAATTCAGCAGTTAGGAGGGTTATTGCTGAATGCAGTTTTTGTAGACGTTACAACGGAAGAGCCGTAGAACAAAAAATGGCAGACCTCCCAAAGGTGAGAATCCTTCCAGATCTACCACCATTTATGAACACGGGAGTAGATTACTTTGGACCTTTTGAAATAAGGAGGGGACGATCGACCTGTAAGCGATACAGAGTTATATTTACCTGTATGGCAAGCAGGGCCATCCAACTGGAAGTGGCAGAATCCCTGGAAACAGTAGGAGAGGACAAGTGGAACATATGAGGTCAGACAATGGTACCAATTTCATTGGGGTGGAAAAGGAACTTAAGAAGGCTCTTGTTGCTTTGAACCAGGATATGATTCAAGGAACCATGTCGCAGGTTGGAATCTGTTGGAGTTTCAATCCACCAGCTGGTTCACACCATGGTGGCATGTGGGAAAGGATGATCCGCCTGGTGTGAAGAGTTTTGACTTCTATCCTACGGCAGCAGACACTGGATGATGATGGACTTCATACGGTGTTCTGTGAAGTGGAGGTCATTTTAAATGATCGGCCTATTACTAAGCTCTCGGATGATCCCAGTGACCTGGAACCTCTTACTCCTAACCATCTTCTTCTTCTGAAGGGTAAACCAGCTTTGCCACCTGGAGTGTTCAATCCTCACGACCAATATGGGAGAAGACGTTGGAGACAGGTACAATACCTCTCAGATCTTTTTTGGAAGAGATGGATGGTAGAGTATTTGCCTTTGCTTCAAGAGAGCCAAAAGTGGAACCAAAAGAAGAGGAGTTTGATTGCTGGGGACATTGTGGTAATAATGGATTCTTCAGCTCCTCGTGGCTCTTGGCCACTTGGCAAGGTTCTGGAGGTTTTTCCCGACAAACATGGGCTTGTGCGTTCTGTAAGATTACAGACTAAAACCAACATCTTGGAAAGGCCAGTGACTAAGCTCTGTTTGCTGCATGGAGTATAAATATGTTTGTCCATGCTGGGCTTGACTGTATTTTGATGGATCATAACATTTGGTTCTTTTTTTTGTTTTTGTCTTTTTTTAGTTTTGTTTAAATGGTAATGACTGCTGGTAAATAACAATTAGGGGCCGGTGTATAGAAGCTAAATGTGGTGTCAGTGTATTTAGATATTGGGTGTTGTTTCTTGATTGTATAGTGGGTGTTGCTCTAATGTTACCTGAGGTCAAAGTTATAAAGGAAGTATCAAACTGCCAAAGGGCAGGGAGGGTTTGACCCGGAAGGGCAAAAGGTTTTGACCGCTGTGGCTAGAAAACTGATTGTTGACAAGTCTGTGTGTATATGTATACCGATATGATTTACCATTGAAACTGGATAAATGGATATTTACCTCTGCACAGTAAAGCAAATAAAAAATAATAATCAGCAACACAACAAAGCCTACATATTCTCAAAACCAAATCCGTAAGGTAATAGAAACAACAAGGACACAGCGCGTCAGCCAGGCATACCCGGGTGAAACTACCCCAGCTGTCAGTATTAGCCTGAGCGGCTACAGATGCATCTCACCCACCGATTCGACTCAGGTCAACATACCCCAAACCAGCATCTGTCTTCTACGTTTCGATTGAAAACTAATAAATTATAGTTTTTTTTATTTCAAATAAAAGCGATTACAAAGGAAATGTTTACTGTTCATGTTTTTTTATTTTATGGAAAAATCCCATTTAAAAAAAAAAACAGACCGCCATTAAATTTTTCCTCTCGCGCACCCCTGGTGCACGCACCACACTTTGGGAATCCCTGAACTAAACAATCATGAAGTCGCTGAAGAATATACTGCTTTAGATATTCCTAAATTATATGAAGAGAAAGATGCATTTCAATGTACAGACAATATATTTACAAATTAAACAATGTTTCTAAATATCTGATGTTGTTTATCTTGATCGAACTACATTGCTTCAACGTAGTGGTTAACAATGACTAGGCTACATGTTTTAAAATGTATTACTGTAAGAAAGTACACACTGACCTAACAGACATCAATTTATAAAACAAGATTATTTAGAATTATAATTTCACAACTCTCAAAATGTTACTTTTGTCTCTACAGGTCTTTTTTTAATATCCTGATTGCAGTTTAATTTATAATTACTGTAACTGTCCTGTTACAACTGTATTTTTTTCTAATGCCATGCTGGATTACTGATGTAAAGGCTTAATTTCCGTTTTAATTAATCCACATTGCGCAAAAGGTACTCAGAATCGTGCTCCTTGAATGCACTCTCAGTGGCTTATGATTTGATTGGTTGAATGGTAAGCTCGCATCTGATTGGCAAAAGAGTACTACAGACCAAAGTGGGAAGAGAGGTCTGCCAGGAAAGTCTCAAAAACACACACACACACAAATCCGAGTGGATTCCTAGTAAATGACGATTTGTACATTCAGACACTCGTACATTTTAAACATTCAAAGGTTTTTGTGCACAGTTGTATATCTACAAATTGTTTTTTAATTTGTGAAACGTATTTTATAAATATATAATTTTATTTTGTGCATGTGAATTGCTTTTTGTGAATATTTTTTTTTTCACACACGTGAATTTTTTTTGTGTGTACGTGAATTAGGTTTAATTAGTTTTTTGTGTGAATTATATTTGAGAATAATCTGCTTCCATAATTAAGTGCATTTAAGTGCCATTCAGTTGGGGTTTTAAATAAAGCATTTTCTGAGCTGCACATAAAACATTAATTTAATTTATCTTTTAATTATTGAAAATTAACTTAACTTTTTGGTAAACAAAGGGGATTTACTATTAAAAATAAAACATGGAAGAAATGTTGTGTGATTAAACCTTTAAAAAAAATGTTTAATTTTTTTTTTTTTTTTTAGTAGTAGGCTATGTACATTCTGCTGAACAATAGAGCATCACAGTCCCGCCCACAGCCCGAGAGAGCTCTGGTGCCGGAAGTAAATTTCCCATTCATTTCTCCCATTGACTTTCGGAAAAATCCGTATCTAAAGAGTTTTAGAGCATGTGTGAGGATAACCAGCTACTGCTGAACTCATAAGCATATAACATAATTCCGAGTGAAAAAATTAAGAGAAAATCCAAAAAAAGTCAAAGGTACAAGACTGTGTACATATTTTCATTTCGAGCACAGGAACTACTCATCCTATAAACCACCTCACCTCACTGAAGTCGACTGAAGCCACAACCGCGAACGAGGCAACGAGCCTTTTGAGCGACTTCCAAATCTGATGATGGCCGCTCACGTGAACTTTTTCCTCCAGTGAATTTTATTTTATATAGTGAATGTAGTGAATTTACAATTGTGTAGATAAATAGTGTTTTATATAGGTATTGTATATTGATTTTTATATTTATCATCGTGTATTTTATATATTGTGTGCATGTATGAAAATGGTTAACAATAACGTCAGCAATGGTGCAGTGCTTTGTACCTGACTGCAATCACCGCTCAATCAACACTTGTCGTTGCCATTACACAAATGTTCAGTAAATTCACAAAAAGGTATGCCTAAGCTAAATATTGTTTTGACAGTGGAATTATAAAATGCTTGATATGACTCATACCATATGAGGGTTACAGTAGCCTAGCTAAGTTACCAACCTCCCTGCGAAACTCTCATGGCAGCCAAGGAGATCATGATTGCACTGATAAGTCTACCGTGCAAAAACGCAACCAAGGTTTTTATTTTATTTTATTTTTTTATTAATGATCTTCAGTCTTCACAGACCATCGTGGGGTTTAACCAGACGGTTACACAAGCTCCACCTACTGTCTATGGCTCCACCAATCAGATGCAACACTGTGGGATTGTTCAGGATTGTGGGTAATGAAATACTTTTGAATAAAAGGCATTTAAATCAAAACAAGGTTAGTGCCCCATGATCCTTTTGCGTTTATATGAGCATATACTATCGCTTAGTACAGCCATAGCTGGTTTTAAGTCTACCATGTATGGTTACGTTTTTATGGCTCATACCCCAAATGTCAATGCAGAAATTGCATTGAATTTTTACTTCCGGCACCAGATGTGGGCGGGACTGTGATGCTCTATAGTCTTTAACCGGACTTTTATTTTGACGGGTTGACGTACCTTTACAATTCTGTGTATGTGATGTGACGCTAGTTTTACTCAAATGCAAATTTCTATGGTTAACTGACTGGTCAGAGAACACGTTTTATCTGTACGCATTTGAGGTTGTTTTTACGTAGATTTCAATACGTATCAAACCTGTAATTACGTCCAGATAATACGTAAATGACACTGTAAATAAGTAAAGGCAAATACTTATTGGACAGTTTTAATTTACGTCTAATTATGTACGTTTTGATTGTGAGATCAGGCTGGTTTACTGCACTTTCCATTGCAACATGAATGAAAGGAATGAAATGTAGGATATTTTTATAGTCACATCCACACTCGCCCTCTTCTGGTTGACTATTATATTGCACCTAATGCACAGTGTGTCAAGTATGTTCTAGACCTTTCGATTAGAGTGAGAATATTGAATGTACAGCGCTCTCACTGGTGTAGTGCAGCCATCTTCAATACACCGACTGGGTAACCCTGCTCCCCAGGCACCGCAGCATAAATTACTGGCCACTGCTCCGGGTGTGAGTTCACTGCTGTGTGTACGTGTGTGCTCGCGCGTGTGTGTGCGTGTGTGTGTGTGTGTGTGTGTGTTCACTGCTGTGATTGTGCACTTTGGATGGGTTAAATTCAGAGCAAGAATTCTGAGTATGGGTCACTTCACTTCATTTATTTTTTTTGTAATATCATATTCCAGTATCACTGGATTTTTTTTCAAATTAATTAATTTGTTATATTTTTATTATTTATTTTATATATTTTAGAGTGAAATAAAGTCAATGAATATGAAAAAATCTAGTACAACACTGTTTTTGAGGTTTTTAAATGTGTATTTTATCACGTCTTAGTACATTAGCTAAACATTAACATAAAACCGTGTTTTTAATTGCAGTCTATGCATAAAACCAAAAACACTCAAACCAACAACACTGCTACTTCAGGAAACAGAACAGTATTTGGAAGTTCCTTCTTTTTTTGTAGCACATCATGTCACATCCATATATAACTTTATCTTCTGGTTGACTATTATATTGCACCACATGCGCAGTATGTCTCGTGTATATGTTCTCGACTTTTCGATTAGAGTGATAATATTGACCGTTGAAACATTAAATTGTGGTTATTATAAACAGTACTTCATGTGGGTAATAATTTCTGAGAGTACAGACGGACACTTTCAGCTCCTCAGTCCATATTCACACATCTTAGTGTTAGATGGTCTGGTGGTAGGTTTGTATGGGTGTGAAGGAGAAGGAGAAGGAGAAGTTCATACAGAGCTAAGCATGTATGTGTTGAAAGCAAAGCTATGAATAAATGTTTTTTTGTTTCTGCTGGTGTGTGAGACATGTTGTTATGTTTCTTGACCTGTTTTAACATTATTGTAAAAGCTAAATTACGACACTATCAGTTTTCCATGGGTTTAAACCTATTTGTTGGCTGTGTATTTGGATAATTTGTCCAATAGATGGTGTTATACAAAATGGCACGATCGTCATTATTAATAACAATAGTCATTTTTTGATATGAATGGATATAAAAATAATTACAATAATATTATAGGATATTGCTTTAGTTTCTCTGAGTTTTGAAAGTTCCTTAACTATTTTCTGAACTAGGACCATATTTGAAAACAGAACTCAAAAACTAGTTTAGATTCACGTCATTTCTTGTTCTTTTATCTCGGATAAATGAGGAACAAAAACACATTTAGAAAGGATATTATTCTGAACAATAAACATTATTATTTTGGATACAACTGTTGCATTTTCACTGATAAATCTCAAGTTTCTCTATTTCTCTGAGCAACGTCTACTTTCACACTAAATTTGCCTCTAGATGTTGAAACTGAGGTAAAAAGTTTTATTTAATGTTTGGTTGAATTTCTGTGACAAAATATTTAAATAACAACAACATTGTTTTACAATAAATATGAGGGATTTCTCTGCAGAACAACTCTATTCTTGTGTTAAATTGTTCAGTAAATAATTCAGACTGCCAGAGAACCTACTCTGAGTTTCGGAAGTGATGAGCAGGACCAGTCCAAACACCAGAACAAGATGTTCTCATGGGTTCTGATCTGAAGTTGATCTGCAGGATTTGATGAATTTTTGGAAAAATCTGAATAAATTAGAAGCTGCTTCATGCTTTACATATTTTCCAGTGTGATGTAACAGAAACTCAGATCTGAGGTTTGATAAGCACTGAGATGTTTCCTGGACCTACAACCACACACTGATCTTCTAGTATGTTGTTTTAATAGAATATATATACATCAGTATATTATCTTAGGAATAGAATGGCATCTTTGTAATGTGTGTGTGGCAACAAAGAATATCTATATGTCTTATACAATCAGAAACTATATCGTTTTCAGGTTTGTATTTATTTTTATTTGGGTTTGTAAGTTAATTTCTGATTGTTTTTATGTTATTTTTGTCCTTTTTTCTTTCTGCCTAACTGTACATTATTAAACGTGAAATGTTATCCTGATGAGAATTATACCATTGTTTCTATTTTTGCTAATTTAATAGACCTACATGAATATGCACACATTCAAATGAGTCTGACACCAGGTAATCTCATTGCATTTTAATATTTATTTGCAAAGATTAAGTGCTAAATGAAAAGGTAACACTTTACAAAGATGTTTCATAAATGTTGAAATTGATATTAATTAAGATTAATAAATGCTGTAGAGGTATTGTTCATTCTTAGTTCATGTTAACTAAAGTAGTCAACTAATGTTGACTAATGAACTTTATTGAACTTTACTGTAAAGTGTAACCAATGAAAACCAATTGAGTTTCAGCAAAAATGCATTTCTTAAGAAAGGACAGTTGTATTAAGCAGTAACAGTATTAATTTTTTTTGTTTTCTTGATCTGCTCTCTTCTCCATATAAGTCTTTATCCAGTCCTCTGCTGGATCAACACAAAATTCGGTTCTTGGTGTCGTAACCCTGCGGGGAAAGTTCACATTGTCATACATACACAAAATCAGTTTTATCATTTGTCTACAAATTAAAAGGAGCGTTTACTAGTTTTTCTTAACAATATATTTTAGAGTTAAATACTTACACAATGCCAGGGACAGGGCAATGTGAATCTGTCTTCTCAGCACTCTTAATTTTTGCAGATGGAATTGCAAAGTCAATAAAATTGAAGCAACACTTCTCGGGAATTACAGCAGCCTGAGCTGTTGGTGAGATAAAATATATCGTCTAGTTTTAGAGAACCATTAAATTGATCATATCCAACCATGCATAAAATATAATAAATATAAATATAATTTTGATATTATTCATCCTTCAAAATAAAGGTCCTTTATAGAACTTTAGGTTCTGTGAAGGACCATATCTGGCTGGTTAATCAGCACCAGTTTGTTTCTGGGTTCTTTCAAGCTCTCTATGTTTTTAACTTACTGGAGAAATCAAAGTTTATTGATGAACATGTAAAGGTTCCACTATAAATTCTTTAATTTCTCATTTGATCCATTTTAATCAGTTAAACTTTACAGCTTCATGTCTTATATAAATAATAATTTAGTCAGAAAGAAAAACTGTACTTCAAGAGAACTTACGCTCAGCCTCAGAAGTCCAGGTCATCATCAGGACCAGCCCGAACAACAGACACAAAGAAGATGCCCTCATGGTTTCTGATGTGAAGCTGATCTTCAAGCTTTGATAACGAGCTTCTGCAGATGTCTGAGACAGTCCAAGTCTGCACCACATCTTTAAGTGTTTTTTTTTTTTTTTTTTTGACGTGATGCTAAATAGAAACTCAGATCTGTGGTTTGATAAGGAAATATACTTCATCCCCCCTCCTCTTCTTCAAAGCCCACACAGAGAATCACATTTGCTATACTGGGTTTGCATGCTTTTTGCAAGCAGAGATCGTGAGAAGATAAAATACAGGAGTCAGTTTAAAGCATCTTCAGAGAGAGCAGTTTTTTTTTTTGCTAATGTCCAATGCAAGAAAGAAAATCATCCGTTTTTGTATTATTATTTTCAACTTGTGTAACATATTGTGTAAAATAATATCTGCATTGCATTCTTTGTGTCCGAAGCACAGAAGGACTGTAATTCATCAATTACACTAGTCAAAATTCACATTGACAAATTCATTTTTCACAGTCACACAAAAAAGTACACGAACTGACATGGGTGTTCAAAATACAAATATTAAACTAAAATGGAAATGTGTTTTATTACATAATGAAAATATATTCAAATATGAATATGCATCATATTTCATAATGCCATTAAATATAATTATGTATAATATAAATATTAAATGTATTATTTAATATGTATTATTCTGTATTTCAAATGTAATTATTTACAATGTAAAATATTATAAGTATTGAATATTTACATTAAAAAGTCACAACTTTAATAATACTATATGACTTTTATAATTAAAAACTATTATCAATAATAAGTTAAGATAAATAAAATGTAGAAAATAACAATTTAAATAATTCTACTAGTTATTAAATTATTAATATGTATTTCACTTATTTAGAAGTGAGTACTGTATTGCCTAAATATTCAATAATTTTTTTATTTTTTTATTTTTAATCACGATCCCACACAAGTATTATATCTTTTCATAGTGGTTTAGATAGCGCTTAGAAAAAATAAATAACTTCCTGTTATCATTATAAACCAACTATTTTGGTCTGTCAGTGATCTGGTGATATGGTGCACTTAATGTTTTCAGTGTTTAGCATTTCATGTGGTATTTCCAACATTTTTTTTTCTTAATCTGTTTATAATAGATTCATGAAATGCTCTTTACATATTACATAAAGGGTCATTCTTCTTGAAACAATGGAAAGCCAAGTGATGATGTAAGATAAAGGTGATGCATCTTAGAAAAATCTACTCAGCCTGATAACGATCAAGATCTTAGCATTCAGCACATTTGGCCTGTGGTTTTTTGTATGATATGTACTCTCATTTTCATGTTCAGTAAATGGCACATATGCAAATGCTCTATTAGAATGTGTAAATGTGTATGAATATGTGTATCAGTTTTATAATTATCTTGCTCACAAACTGTGCATGTTTGTTTGTTTTCAGCAATATTCATGATATATTTGACAAATACACCAGTAACGATTTGATAATTTAACAGAATAGCATGCAGACCTGCTAAAATATTATTATTAAAGTACAGTGAATGAACCATAAACCAGATTCATTCAGCAGAGCATCAAAACCCCCGAGGAACCACCAGCAGTGTGTCATTTTTATTCCTTTAGTAATGACATGAGAAATGTTGACTCATTCTGTTATGACTCATTTTGATATGAGGTACTTAGTGTTACAGTATGTAGGATATGATCAAATTAGTCAAACTGGCTAATGTGAGATTTGAATCACTTTATTTGACTTTTTCAGGATTTAATTGAATGAAGTGATTTAAAAGTTTCTCTATATAATTGCAGGTCAATGTCATCCACTTAATCTACATTAATCTTGGCTATTTTGTAAATTCCCTTTAAAGAATTAGTTTAAAATGTGTTATTTCCAGAAGAGCAGAACAGGCCTTTCAGTTCACTGGAAAAGACACGTAGATCAGACCATCATTATTCTGAGAAAAACACCCTTCTGAAACTGTCGCCTTCACTTCACAACTTCAGCGGTGGCTATTTAATGCACTGCAGTTTTAGTCTTAACCACGTCATTCATTATACAGAGGAGCAAAGCTGCATGAAAATGCAATTTTGGGTGTACATATATACATATACAAATTTATGTGTGTGTGTATGTGTGTGTGTGTGCATATAAGCCTATATATATATATTATACAATTGTGTGTGTGTGTGTGTGTGTGTGTGTGTGTGTACTTATGAATGTATATACATATTCATTCAGTTTCATTTATTACACACAAACACACACACATACATAGCAAAATTTTTGATTCATTAATTATTTTTTAATTAATTGTAATTTATTTGATTGATTTATTTTTAATTACTTAATAATAACTGTTGGAGGAAGTCAGACTCTCTCTGTGCTAGATTAATCAGGCCCCATTATCCCCGACTTAATTTATGAGAGTCATGAGCTGTATATTTGTATTAATCTTTGCCAATTGCAAAATCAATGAATCCACATTTAATCACTATATTATTTATTTATTCTTATTATATATCTATGTCTATTGTTATTTAATGTACAGTATTTTCATCTATTTAAATAATAAATAAATACATTCAGCCATCACAATAATGCAAAAACGTTTTAATACACTTCATTTATTTATTTATTTTTCAAAAGTAATACTGAAAGTAACTAAAGATGGTAAAACTACAGAAAGGTTTTAATTGTTAACATTAGTTAACTACACTGGTTTACATGTAGGCTACTAACAATACTGCAGCATTTATTTTATTATGCTTTTATCCAAAGAGACTAACAGTGCAATCAGGCTATAATTTTTTATTATTATAATGAATAATTTGTATATATGATAATTTTGTCGAATTTTTGGGTAATTAATTCACTGTGAAGTTATATTTTTACTAACTAACATTTACAAAGGTTTATAGTTGCTTGAAATAGATATAACTTTAGGCCTATTGCTCATTGTAATTCGTTAGCTAATGCATTTACACATTTTTACAAATTGTACCATATTGCAGAGTGTTACCCTGATTTAATTATGTAAATATTTGCTATTAGGAATTGTATTCGTATTATTTCCGTTTTATTTTCTAATAAATGTATTTTGTAGCTGAGCCTCACCAGCAGATGTCGCTAGTAAATCCAGCTGCGTGTTACTCGCTTTTGTGCTGGGCGCTCAGTCTTTGCGCATGCGCATCTGCCTCGAGTCTCTCCCCTCCCCGCTGGATCAAACTGCTGCTTCTCGCACCACTGAAACGCAGAGAATGGCAAAACTGGTGGGACCTCTCCGCAAAGAGCACGCCGACTCCCTCTCCTCCTGCCGGGTGCTGGTGGTCGGAGCGGGAGGCATCGGCTGCGAGCTGCTGAAAAACCTGGTGCTCACCGGCTTTAAGAATATTGAAGTGGTAAGTTGGAGGAAGGCGGACTCTCTTTGTGCTGCATGAATCAGGCCCCATTATCACATATCCTCATATATAATAATGAAATAAAATGAGAGCCGTGACTTATATACAGCAGTACATAACTCGTCACATCACAAATTTTAAGGACGTAATGCCTCTCGTTTCATCGTAAACACGAGTCAGCTCTTTTCTTTCGCTCTGTGTTCAGTTTTACAAATCTCCCTGAAAACACTGACAAATGTGACCACTCTTGACATTACATTCGAAAAGATTATATTGAAATGAAAATGTCTTTTAATATTTTAAATATGGTATCAGACAAAGATTATATTTTGTTTCAACAAACAAGCATCTTGTGTGTGATAACTCTTCTACTATGTCTTTGAAGTAGCTTCTGTATTCTAGTCGTAGTATAGTGTTTCTAGTATTATAGTTTTAGCTATAGTTCATTTTCTACACAAGGTTCGGAAACTGCAAGCTTTTTATTAGCAGGATAATGTAACGCTCGGGTTTCTACGTGTATGCATAATAATTACATAGTTGAATCAGTTGGTTACTGTTCAAAATTATTGTGAAAGGGTTTTGGTAAGATTGTAATCTGACAAATGTAACAAGCATTAAGTGATATAAAGCGCTCACTTAACCGATATTGAAGAGAGATTATGTTGATGAGGCTTTCAGTGTTTTTATTTTTGTATTATTAAGTGTTACAGTGGCACGCAACCAACTTTTTAGTGCATCTTATTTTGTCTTTAAAATGCATGATGAAAATAAATATCTAAGTTATTGTAAAACTGAAAAATAATATAAAATGATAACATTTTTTGGAAATGCTAATTTGGCAGATTTATTTTAGTTATTAAATAATGAATACTGCAAATAAACACATTGTTTAATTATGGCATATTATGCCATTTAAAAAAAAAATGGTGTGTTACAATGGCACACAACCTGGGGACTTTTAGGGACCCTTTAAAATGCATTGTGTTTTCATGCTAGCATGGTTTTGCACTTTATTTAATGATTACTATATTGTAGTATTGTTGTTGTTTTTATTTTAACTTCATTGTTTTTTTATTTATTTAATTATCCTCATTTGCAGATTGACCTGGACACCATTGATGTCAGCAACCTCAACAGACAGTTCCTGTTTCAGAAGAAACATGTTGGCAAGTCTAAAGCTCAGGTAAACTGTATAACTGAATTTAGCATGTGTGATTTAAAAATCTGCATCAGACAAATCAATTATTAGCATGTTTCAGGTTGCCAAGGAGAGTGTGCTTCGGTTTTGCCCTTCTGCGAACATCACTGCTTACCATGACAGCATCATGAAGTGAGTCCAGTTCCATTTTACCAAGATAAAGACTTGATAGTGTCTGGACATTTGATAGTGCATTTCAAAAGTTGATCTGTCTGTGGATACTATAAAAAAATATTTAAAGATCAAAAATGTTGAGGTCCAATGTTTTATTCTTTGCACTTTGCAGCCAAGATTACAACGTGGAATTCTTCAGAAATTTCCAGCTTGTCATGAATGCTTTGGACAACAGAGGTGTGAATAATTTAGCCGTCTTTGGTAAAAGTTAAGGAACTCTATATTTCTAAAAAAAAAAATTTTTTGTCCTTTCAGCGGCCAGGAATCACGTCAACAGGATGTGTTTGGCTGCTGACATTCCCCTTATCGAGAGCGGCACAGCTGGATATCTGGGACAAGTCACAGTTATCAAGAAGGCAAGGCTCTTCTATTAAATCAGCAACTTTTGTGGCACATGTTGCTGTATTCATCTCAGTGTCACTCTCTAGGCATTCACGTTTTGTAAATCTGCAAACTGCAGGGTCAAACGGAGTGCTATGAGTGTCAGCCTAAACCCACGCAGAAAACCTTCCCAGGCTGCACCATTCGCAACACTCCCTCAGAACCCATTCACTGCATCGTGTGGGCCAAATATCTCTTCAAGTAAGTTCTCTACACTAATACGTCTCTTTGAAGGGTAATTACACTTGATTTTTGTTCTGTGTATTGTTTCAGTTTTAATGCACTTTGCACAAACAACACTGAACAGTGCAGTGATTAAACTGAGAGGACTTTCCCTCAAAAAACACATCAAAACCTCAAGTGGTTGACTCTTCACCACGGGGGTAGAAAACTGACACCCTCGCTAGTCTCATCACAGAGGCTAAACTGATGATATTCCCCTCGCAGATTTCTTGTTTTATGATTTAATACAAATGTATAAAAAATTGTGGATTTTATATTGAATTCATAATACTTTGCCAAAATAAGAGAACAAATAAAAATAAAATGTTTTTGTTTTGACAAACAATGTGCCGGCCTGCACAACATAGGTTTCCAGTTTAAATTAAAATCTGGATGAAATATTGTGTGATATACCTTAACAGATTGTTTTAATAAACTGTATTAATCTTATAGTTATTATTTCATTGAGAAGTGCGTTCTGCTTTCCAACAGTAAAATATTTCGGTCATTGTTTCTTAAAAGTATTTTTTGTGTGTATCTAACGATAGTTTTATTAAGTGAAATGGTGTATGAATATTATTAACTTGTATTTGAAAGCTAATTAAATTATTCTCCTCCACTTACATGTCATTTTGGATTGCCTCCCTAGTCAGCTGTTTGGCGAGGAGGATGCAGATCAGGAGGTGTCACCTGACACAGCTGACCCTGAGGCTGCTTGTGAGTAGTTGCACATTTACAACTTTTATGTGCTTGGATTAAAAATACATGTGGTGTTTTATGCATTAAAGGCATAAACTATCTTTTAAGAATGGAAACTTCAAGTGTCAAGTATGTACTGTAAGTTTGAATTGGACCCATTTAATGAAAAGATGTTTCCGGGACGTTTATTGACTACAGGGAACCTCGCAGATGCAGCAGCCCGAGCTACAGCCTCCAATAAGGATGGAGACATCAAGCGGGTGTCCACTAAAGAGTGGGCTCGTTCCACAGGTTATGATCCTGTCAAACTCTTCAACAAGGTGCAAGTTCTGTTACATACTTGAAATAACTTCATTAACACGTCTGTCCTTTTAAAAATAGTCTAAAGGTGATATTGTGCATCATTTCAGCTTTTTAAAGATGACATCATGTATCTTTTGACCATGGATAAGTTGTGGAAGAAGAGAAAAGCCCCACTACCTCTAGACTGGACTGAAATCCATCAGCATGGTGTGTGTTTGTTCGGGAATTATCTGTACATGCCAAAAGCTTTGGTTATATTGAAAAATGATAAGAAACTGTGTTTAAAAGACATGTTAATGAGGCTGTGGTGTGTGTCTGTGTGTAAGAATCTTCTCAGGAGGAGGCCTGTGGCACAGGTCTGAAGGACCAGCAGGTGTTAGGTGTTCAAGGTTACGCTCGGCTTTTCCACCGCAGTGTAGAAACACTCCGATCTCAACTGACGGAGAAGGGTGAAGGTGCAGAGCTAATCTGGGACAAGGTGAGGAATATCAGATATACACAACATACCTTTCTCTCATTTTATTGTGTAACTAGTAAGTCATACATATTTATTCTAAAATATATGAATGTTTTAAAATAATTTATTTGATTAAATTATTATTTGTGCTGCTGTTTTCAGGATGATCCTCCAGCCATGGACTTCGTAACAGCAGCTGCAAACTTGCGCATGAACGTCTTCAGCATGAACATGAAAAGCCGCTTTGATGTCAAATGTAAGGATGTGACTGCCTTGACTTAAATGATTCAAAATGATCTTTTTAGTTGGTGTTTGAAAACATTTTCTATTAAAGTGTCTTTTTAAATTGTTCCATTTTTGGCTTAATAAAGTTTTTATTTATTTATTTTTATGCTTAATTCACTGAGAATTAAACTTCAGATGAATGTTTTATAGCCTTATAACTCATGGCTTTAAAATGAATAAATATTAAATAAAATAATTTCCCTCTCATCTAGCCATGGCAGGGAACATCATTCCAGCAATAGCCACCACTAATGCCGTCATCGCTGGGCTCATTGTTCTGGAGGCGCTGAAGACTCTTCACTCAGAGTTCGACCAGTGTCACACGGTAAACTTGCAGTCTTGCTCCTTTCACACCCGACACCCGAATTGCATCATGTCCTGTTATATCTAGTACATTTTTCCATTTCATTTTCTCACTTGGTTTAAGGTAATCACATCTCATCTGTAGTTTTGGTTATGAAGACCTTTTAACCCCTTCCTGTTTCTGAAAAACTTGTCAAGTGGTATGGGTGGGAGTTACAGCGTTTGTCCAAGTGCTCACACTTGCGGTCTTTGCATTTGTCTGCTTGTGTAATATATTTCCTGTAATTCGCCTACGTGTTCAAGCATGAAGACCACAAGTGTGTGCTGAACTTTTCTCTACCTAATGGAACACACTTAGTGTTATAAAAATGCAAGTGTTTACAAAGCTTTATTCTGATTTTCAATACATTGCATTTAAAATATCTTACATCTCTGTACTAGTCTCTATAAAAGATTATACAGTTTAGTAATTGTGGTGCTTTTGATTAAGTGATAAAAAGCAGTTGCAAATGTTGTACAAAATACACACTTATCTTTGCACCAATAAAATGTTCAACACTGTTTTTCTGCTAAATTAAGTGTAATATCTAACACATTTTTATAGTGGAGAGGTTTCTGTGATATCTTGGCAAAAACTGTCATGATTAGTAACATGATGAATGATGGGGTGTTATGCTTAGCCTTGATTACCACTTCAGAGAGGTATTTGTGATAGTGTGGGTTTAGTGTGTGTTATGGGGACAGCGCTTTGGTGTTTTTAAGATCTGGGGCAGTCTTGCGCACTTACTACTCGTTGTGTGCATGTGCTCTCAAGTGGCCAAGTCTGCAAGTGTGGGTATTTGGACAGGCCCGTAGTCTTATTCTTGTTTTTTGTGTTTTTTTTTAAAGATTTTCCTGAATAAGCAGCCGAACCCCAGAAAAAAGCTTCTCGTACCGTGTGCGCTGGACCCTCCTAATCCCAACTGTTACGTGTGTGCCAGTAAACCTGAGGTCACAGTCAAACTTAATGTGCACAAGACCATTGTGCAAGTTCTTCAGGACAAGGTACCAGTCATTATTTATTTATATATATATATATATATATATATACTTTTTTTTTTGTGATCTCCAAGAGATTCAAGTCTGGAGTGAAAAGTAATCTTTTTCATTCATGGTGTTGCATTTTCAGATACTGAAGGAGAAGTTTGGCATGGTGGCACCAGATGTGCAAATTGAGGATGGAAAAGGAACTATCCTCATCTCTTCAGAGGAAGGAGAGACTGAAGGTATTAAGTTAGCCTCTAGAGGGCAGGTGCTCCACTATAACATACTCTGTATGGGAGGCCAAATTTTTAATGAATATACAAAGAAATGTAAAAAATGTGAATTAAATATACAAAGAAAAGTAAAACCTAAAATAAATATTTATACTTTTATTTCCTTATGTATATTTTTTTCCACATTAATTGTTTTCTTCCATTTTATACATTTATTTATTTCCACATATGTATTTACGTAATTGTTTCTATATTTATTTCTACATTTCTTCGTCCGTTGGCTAATGAGGATAATTTCAAATTTTGTCAGGTTTGGCATTATATAAGTTTTTTTTGTTGTTGTTGTTTTTAAAGGGGACTTATTATGCCCCTTCTTTACAAGATATAATTTTTAGTCAGGTGTCGCCAGAATGTGTCTGTGGCAATTCATCTCAGAAAACCCCACAAATCATTTTTTATATTATGCCCATTATTATGCACAAATATTGTTTTCGTGCATCTCTTTAAAACAGTGGTTCTCAACACGCACGCGTGCGGCCCTTCACAAATTCAAATGCGGCCCACCATGCTGAACACAATTTGTTTTTTCAGTTTTACTATTCATTTTATTTTTTACCTTAATTTAAAAATGTACTAAAGAAATATAAGTATATTAATTAATATAATAAATATTTTTTTTTATGTGAAATTTTGTTTTTCATATATTATTTTCAGACATGAGCAGACCTACTCACATAAGGTTACGCACTTAACAAACTCATACTGTACCAGCGCGCACTTTGGCAGAACTCAATTCAGATAGTCATCAACAGCCATTAGTTCAGGTAAAATTGAATGAATGGACAAATTTGTTTAGGGAGAAATGTGGAAAATGCCTGCGAAGGCACACATACAAACAAGAATAGTCGCAGTATCAGCAGTGAAGGAGAGTGCTGGATTTTCGGTTTGCACCGCAACTCACTTGAAGTTCAGACAAACGAAAACACCATACACTACGTAGCAATCATCCTTAAAGAAATGTGGCAAAACATCTCTGGAGAGAACCTCATATTATTAAATTCGAAAGTGCTTTCCATATTAGGATCAACATAAGCTACATTTGTGAATGCACATTTTCTGAAATGTCGCGCGTCAAGTCATGCTCCCGTGCGTGTTTTACAGACTGCATCTTAAGCCTCTGTTATAATTTCCACGTCCGCAAGCCGCTATGGACCGTTAGGTAGGCGTGATGTAAAAATCGCCATGGGAGAGTGTGTGCGGAGGCTCTGAGAGGACGAACGTGCCTCACATTTTTTATGACCGCGCAGACAGGTATGTGAGGTCAGAAGGCTTCAAAAGCACAATTACACATGTGCAGGCAGTGTGAAGAAGCTCATTGCTATGAGGACCTGTGCAATCCGTCAATAAAAGAATGTAAAGACAGCCAGATGTGCAATCCTGGGCAATTGTTTGTTCACATGTTTGTTGCAGAGCGGACCATCAACTTTCGGAAGTATAAATGGAAGAAGCCCGGGCTTACCGTGTACGTGTCCGGATTGCTCATGCGGAAATATAACACAGGCTTTACAATCACAACCTCATTGTGCTGTTACTCCTTTTGAGCTGAATTTCACAAAATTGGTCCGCTCCCGACAGCATCAGGTGTTTTATTTATGGGGAGTAGAATTATTTCAATGAATGTAATCGATTAGATATCATAATATTTAGACTTTCACTTGGACTATAGTACAGCCTAGTGGAAAAAAAGGTTGAAAACCACTGTTTTAAATGCAAACCAGCTACTGCTCCCCTCCACCCTTTCTGAAAAAGGCTCCGCCTTTTGGACACTCCAGTACTAAAACTGGAGAATGTCAGTCACACAGCGAATAGAATTCTCAAAGATGGATCAATACCAACTGTTTGTGATCCAACTTCATCCATAACACAGATTTGTGTTAGTCCTGTGTTTTAATGACCATAGTTTTCAGAGCAGTCTCAATGATCTGCACAAACATATTCAAATTTAGCTATTTTCTTGGACACATTCCCTTAATTAATACAATTAATTCACTGCATCCTCAGTGGCTCAGACGCCGAGAGTAGATGGAGACCCTTATGTTAATTATTACAGCTAACAACAGAACAGTTATAAAGTTCATGTAGCAGAGACATATCACTAGCTGCTCTAGTGATGATGTAAACACTGCGGACTGTGTGCGGCTAACTCGGGGTGGGATCTATATGCTAATAGGGCTAATCATCACCAGTTGTGGGCGGGGCTTCCCTATTCTTACGTAAGAGCATAATAAATAAAGGAGTGATTGTTTTTTTTTTTTACGATTGACTGATTGTTTAGACACTGGATACACATCTATGTTCAAACAACTTATTAAAGTGAATTTTGCATAATGGGTCTCCTTTAAAGTTTGTGTCTCTCTGTTTCTCTACAGGAAACAATGACAAATTTTTGTCTGACTTTGGGATTCGGAACGGCAGCCGTCTTCAAGTAGATGACTTCCTACAGGATTACACTCTTCTGGTCAATTTAATTCACAGGTCAATGTGGCTCCATTTAGCTACAAGGATGATACTTTGGGTTTCTTGAATATTAAAGTGTATCTTCCATTTATTTTAGTGAGGAATTGGAAAAGGATGTCGAGTTTGAAGTAGTGGGTGATGCCCCAGATAAGGCGCCTGCACCAAGCGTCCCGGAAGAAGGGAAAAACATTGCAAACGGTAACAAAGATTCTGCCCAGCCATCTACCTCATCTAAAGGTAAGAACAACATGGATTGTCTGCAAAACATCGGCCTTTAAAGGGAATGTTTCAGCTAAATATTGTATATGAACAGCTCGGACATTCAGCTAAACATGATCTTTTGTATTAAATGGGTGTAAAAGTTTCATTGCTTTTGAATAATGCACTTTTCTCATATTTACAGCAGCTGCAGAGGACGATGACGTCCTTATCGTAGACTCAGACGAAGAACCATCCTCAAGCACCATGGAAGCTTCCTCGGAGTCTAGTAACCGCAAGAGGAAGCATCATGACAGTAATACGGATGATACTTTGTCTAAGCGCAAACGCCTCGACCAGCAGCCGGCCGATGATGATGAAGACATCATCGCTCTAGACTAGCAAAACTGACAAGATATCACCTGTCCACCATAGAAGATTTTCCTCCAGTTTATTTTTTTTTGTACGGTTTCTCTTACCAAACATGTAAATATATCTGTACAATATGGTTCAAGCTCAATGGATGTCGTCTTTTTCTTCTGTACTTTGTTTTTTGGGATCAGAAAACAGTTACGAACTGCACTCTGTTAGGATTTACTCAGATGGATAAAATGCTTTTCAACTTTGCATTTTTTTACAATGCGTGTGTCGTATTTTGCAGTGGTTTAGAAAGGCTGACAAAAGTGCTCACGGTATTTCAAAGCATTTTTTCATCTAGTTTCATATTTATTACAGGTTTTTGTTGCAAAACTCCATAATATTTCTAATCACCAAATTTTACAGTAATACTGTATGATGGTTTGTATGTCTTTTTAACCAAAATGAAAAATATTGTAATTTTTTTTTAAGAAAATACACTCCAACTATTTACACCATTCTTTTATTTTTATTTTTTATTTAAGGAGTCCATGGTTCACCTGGTATTTGTCGTCAGAAGGGTTAATCTAAGATGCAACATGACACATTAACCCTTCCTCTAGTTGGCACATCAAGTAAAAGGCAAGTTATTGTCTTAAGTGGCAAATTTATCGGGCAATTGTCAACAGTTCATCTATTTGGTCAAGATACTTGTTTTCTTGTGTGGTATGAGTGAAGACTATGCAAAAAATAATAATAATAATATATATATATATATATATATATATATAATATTATATATATATAATCTCGTTTACACGACAAGCAAGTAATGCCATCGTATCCATTCGGAGCAATTTTCGTTTCAAAGGATTAAAAACGAAAAAAAAAAATAAAAATAAATGTCGGTTTTTGTACACGAATCTGTTCACCGTTCTCAACTCACTTTTGGACTCACTGACAAGTTGCGTTTTATTAAGACGTGCTTGTTTTTCAACCGAGTGATTTAAATGATTTTAGTATTATTTCTTGTAAATGTAAATTATGTTTAGGCTCTAAATTAGTTTTATTATGCTTTTGTCAAACTAGCAGGACAGATTATTACAAATAATTACAAACGCCATTATTACTATTAATAATAAATAAACTATCGGAAAACGTAAGAAAAAGCATTTATTTATTTATTTACACAATAATGGTTACCATTATTACCCAGTTTTTATGTAATACATGGTGGGTAATAATGTAAATAAATTCCTTCTTGAATGTGACGTCATAGTTGTCTCCGCGTGCCCTCCACTGCACGCCCCTCAGTGGATGAAGCTGATTGGATGGAGGCTGGACACCCGACAGACAGCAAACTGGTTGTGTATCCTCCATTTTATCCCCTTTTACTGGGTAATTTAAACCTGTCGGTCCACATTCGTGTTATTTTCGTCCTGCTTTCTTTACTATAAACAAAGCTGTTTGAGTTTCGTAAGATCCAGACAGCAGGACACATCTAGATCTCAAGTCAGATTTTGGTGTGTGTTGTTAAGCAGCCCTTTTTGTGCCTTCATCCTCGAATCAGTAGGGCACGAGAACAAGTAAGGTGTTGTTGGCACAAGTTCGGAATCGGCACGAGAGCACACGCGAAAGGACAATATTTCACATGCCGTGGCGTGACGCCTACGATTAATCAAGCTTTGAGTTTAATCCGAGCCCAATATAATTCATTTTTAGTGTAAACGGAAATCATGGTGACCCTTGCAGCGATCGTAGCGCCTCTCGGTCGGCAGATCCACAGACATTTGGTGAAACATGTCAGAAGCCAGCGCTGGATACCTGCTCGGGCATGTAACTTGTCTGTTTGCTCCAGCAAATTAGCTCTCAGTCAAGGTTAGTACATTTTTGCTAAACTTTTTATTGTTGTTATTATTTTGATTTGCGTCATGGTAGAAATCCCACCACCTTGTTTTGGGTAGTGATATTTTTTTGTTCGACTATTTGTGCACTGTTTTTACCACTAGGGTTTAAAACAGATGTTGTATTGTCCTTTATAACTTAGTTTATGGTTATGCAGTCACAATGTGTATGTTTATTGTCAGCCAAAACGACTTCAAGAAGGACTTCCGGGTTTTGAGTGAAATGGAATGTTTACATGAAACACGGCAGGAAATTATCAATGCATTGATTGTTTCAGTGCAGCTGCAGTAGTTTATCGTGTTTTGGTGGCAAATTAACCTTATTGTCATCATTGCAGATGTATGGTAACCCCATCCGTTTACTTATGTTTTACATGATTCAAATGTCACTGTTTTCCACAAGCTCCGCCCATAAGAGATATGGGGCATGCAGAACACTTCACTGAAAACAGCCCCGAAGAAGCAACGTGAGTCACATGAGAAGGAATAGGTTTCATTTAAAGTTTTTATTTTTCTCCCTAAGAGCTTTTTAAAATAAATAAACTGAGTTTTATCACTTTTTAGTACGAGTATGTTATTCATTTATTTGTTATTAGCTACTGATAAGCAAATAAAAAAAACTTTAAACAGGGTAAGAAATAGTGCTCTTTTTCATGAATTTTCCATACATTTTCAGGAAATGCTTGAGTAAATGTTCAATTCCAATCAAATATATATATATATATATATTTTTTTTTTTTTTTTTTATGTAGTTTTTGCAAGAATGAGTTGAGAATGAGGAAAAACAAGGTTGTAAACTTAGGCTTAACTGAGGTGTCACTCAGTGGGAGTAATTATTTATAATATATCATACATATAACAATAGTTATTTGTACTATTTTCCGTACGATTAGTAGCACCTTCTAGCAGTCATTTGCATTGTATAGACCTTATCTTATCTAAACCAGATTGGTTTATCAACAATCAAAGCCACTCTTTTCCGGTTATAATTGTTTACATATTTAAAGCCACATACAAGTAAAGACCAGTTGAAGTTAAATAAGTAAAGGTTACACACAATTAGCCTAGTTGTTTAATGTGGTCTGTCAGCTATGGTTTTGGGAAAGAAAATAAGAGAGTTAACAATCCCAATCAAGTTTATTACAAAAGTTCATTTTAATTTAGATTTAATCAAAGACTAAGCTTAAATGACTTTGTCTTTTGATACTTTATAATATAGTTAGCTAAAACCCATGCTGTGTTTGCTTTCCATAAAATGGGTCGGCACGGTTGTAATCCGTCTTTGCTGGACCACTTAAATGACTGACGGGAATTATAGTAAAGGCCATTTTAATCTCATGAAAGGCAGTTGGTCAAATTCTCCGGCTGCTTTAAATCCTCTCCTTTTATAGAATCTGGAGCATGTGACCACAATCTAAGCAGTTATTGTGTAAGCTTCTCGTTGTATAAAGGAGATTTTACATGTTTGCTCAAGGATCGCCTAAAATATTCCCAAGGGGATGTCTATTCATAAAGGTGGCATAAAACTCAGCTGACTGTCTTCCTGTTGAACTCTACAGTCAGTTTTTCCCTGACATTCCTCCACATGTGAGTTTTTTTTTTAAATTTTTTTTTGAATCATCAACTCACAGAAGGAAGCATATTTTCTTCTCGACTTTCACTTCTCTAACAAGTTCCAGAAGAACAGATCGTCTGCTTTTTGTCCTGCGTTGGGTTTCTTTTCGCTGCTTTTGGATTTTAAGCATTTAATTTCAGAACAAATGTGTAACGCAACGCACGAGGCTGCACTTTGTGCCATAAAATGTAGGTGTTCTATCTCTCTGTTTGTCTAGTATGTATTCTATATGTTTTGATAAGGCATGTTTGTGTCTTGATGTTTTTAGTAATAACTGGCATACAGTTTCTAAAATGTGTTTCTTTTTAGGCTGTTTAGGATTTTGTCTACGTAGACAGCATTTTGAAGCACTACGCTTGCATTTGCACATTTTCGATGACCAAAATGCTGCCTAGATCACTAGTTGTCCTGACCAGTCCTTCTCTTCCCAGTGCATCCGATGTGGCAGGAGCCGCTCGCTGTTCCCGGAGGAGATCGGCAGTCACCAGTTGACATTGTGGTGCGTGAAAGCATCTTTGATCCGCAGCTCAGACCCCTGAAGGTTCAGTATGACCCGAGAACCTGCCAGCAGATCTGGAATAATGGCTACTCTTTTCTGGTCGAGTATGACGACACCACTGACAAATCCAGTAAGCTATCTTTATTGTCAGAACTACTATGTTGACTTGGAATTGGTAATTACTGTCTTTTAATAAAATATAAAAATGACACAAACTGAATGGAAAGCTTGATCCCATATTAATTTATTCAGATTTTACAATAGTAAAACAATTTCCAGTGTGTTAATTCTGTTAACAAGAACACAGAGAAACATGGTGTTTTAATTGTATTATTGTCTAACAGTTGTGGGTGAAAAGAACAAATGAATGGTTCTGTGGTGTGAGGAAAAACTGTGAACTGAAATGAACCTCTTTTAGCTCTGAAAGGAGGACCACTGGAGGATCAGTTCAGACTATGCCAGTTTCATTTTCACTGGGGGGAGAACAACACCTGGGGCTCGGAACACTCCATAGACCGCCGCCTTTACCCTGCTGAGGTACCTTTATGTACGAATTTATTCTATATTTAACAATGAAAAACACAATCACTCCATTACTTTGTCATCTTTTTGAGCTGTCTGTTATTTTTTTATTATAAGGAAGTATTTCTCTCTTGCGACACAGACAGAGCTTCTCTGAAATAGAGGGTGGAGACTTTACCGTTGGGAACGCCTCGCTATTTCTCTTGTGGGATAGTCACATCAATGAATAGCTTGTTTGCACATGACATCACTTCAATGTGTTGCTGTGTTGTGAAATGAAGATGGAGGGCAGGAAGTGATTTTCTACATAGGAACCACTATCACAAACTCAAAAATGCACATGTTTTGCATCATTTCTGATTGCTCAAACCGAGAAACCACAAGGAGCTTTTATCATGTACCAAAAGTTGTTGTTCATAATGCAGTTCTGTCTAATACAGATTAGAAGTCGATGTAATAATCAGATAGAACTGTTAAATAAAGGAATTAAAAGGTATGAAAAGAATTATGTTAACGATTGCTTTTATATTATTAGTAATAGAAAGGCAAACAGTATAATACTTTCTCAGTTTGTTGAAGTTTTTACAGACCCAAAGAATCATCTCCTGAGCCACTGCACAAAAGAACACAATGTAACCAACACAAAAAAAATCAGTGCAGATAGTTTTAAAGTTCAAATAGTTTTCAGTCAGTATGTGAGTCACTCATTAGGTTTTGTAAAAATGAGCAAGTCTGCATTTGTTAGGAGACCGACAAGCCCTCTCTTCACTGATGATGTCCTGGGCTGTGTTTACACTAGTGCGTTTTCATTTAAAAATGCAATGCTTAGACTGAATCATCATTTCAATTCACTTTCTCCATTCACTTGCTGCGGCCCAATGTGCCTACTTATACTACGCCCTTAAAGTATGTACTTCTTTAGGTGAAGAAAAAGTACACCTACTAAGCGTGTAGTAGAAGAGTAGGCAAGCTTTGGGACATACTATAACATCATACAGTTGCGTCTTTAACGGACTGCTCTGTCGCATAGTTACACAAACCCACCCTGTCACTGTAAAAGGAAAGTTTAAGACCCAAAGTCTAAAGCGGCATTAAGATATCTTTAATACTACAGGCGTGCAAACTTTGGAGAGAAAAAAAAAATATTTGAGCCAAGAATTGTTTTTTACTGTGTGTGTGTGTGTGTGTGTAACAGCTCAGGTTTCGGTCCTGCAAATGTATCTTTTATTGCATAAAGTGCTTTTATTGCCATCTCCTTGGTTGAATCTTATCGTACCAGAATTAATGGAGTTCTGTCCATTTTCTGCGGATGTTGGTTAAAGCCATTGCGGCACGACAAAAACACAAAACCCAACTTTGTTCAACTGCAGGATTGTGTAACAGGATGAACTACTGTTGTAACCTGAACCAAATGAAAGGCATTATGGGAAATGTGCCCGTTAATTTCATTCACAATGGCATGGGTGTGTATCTGCTCTGTTTCCTCACAGCTCCATCTTGTTCACTGGAACTCTGACAAGTACAGTCTGTTTGAGGAGTCTGTTATTGAGGAGAATGGACTAGCTGTGATCGCAGTCTTTCTGAAGGTACTGATGTAATTAATATCAAACATCTTTAAGCTTAGTAGACTTAAAAACAAATAACATTTTAATTTTAACATTACATTTGCTATTACATAGGTTGGAAAGAGACACGAGGGTCTGCAGAAACTTGTGGATGCCTTGCCTGCAGTCAGGCACAAGGTAAGATATTAAACATGTTTTGTACACATTGAGCTTTGACAGTTTTGCGCGTTATAAACTGAGACTAAGAACTAAGAGTATTAAGCTTTGGAAACAGTGGGATCCGGGATAAACTTGTTGCATACATTTTGTTTAACAATTGCACAGTGTGTAATATCCTCATCCTTTTCCACCCAGGACAGCGTGGTAGAGTTCACCAAGTTCGATCCTGCTTGTCTCCTCCCAGAAAACATCAATGACTATTGGACATACGCAGGCTCTCTGACCACTCCTCCTCTTACTGAGGCGGTGACATGGATCGTGATGAAACAGCACATTGAAGTCAGTCATGATCAGGTAGGAGGCTGATCTGTTTGGGGAATGTAAGACAGGAAATTACAGGGTATTTGCTCTCATTCTAAATAACTTTATTTGAATGTGTCCCCTTTTTTTTACATATTCTCTATCATTCTTTTTTTATCTTTTTTCAGTTAGCAGTGTTTCGAAGCTTGCTGTTCACATCGGCGGAGGAACAGTTGCAGAGAAGTATGGTCAACAACTTCCGTGTCCAGCAGGCTTTGAAAGGACGGACTGTCCGCTCTTCTTTTACCCCCTTCCTCCAAGATGCTCCCCCAGTGATGTAGCAACAAAACTCAGTGACCTAATTCACATCTTAACCTCCAAAACACGCACAACCTCATCAGTCACTTTTTATTACGGAGAGCTGATATCCAATAAGGACTTAACTGGATTTTGTCAAATGTTTTCACCATTTCCAACCAGGCATTTTGGTATAGATTGGAGATATTCTGTTGAAAGATATTAACAAAGATATAGTTTAGTTATTAAAGGGCCTGTTTACCCTCTGACAAAAGGTTCATGCAATTCATCGTCATTTCGCTGTGTTTGTAAAGTACTGAAATCAATGCTAGAATTCAGGTACTTCTAATTTCAGTAGGAAACACATTTTCTCTCAATATAGTGGCAAAGGGTATGACAAACTGCTTATTCTTGTGGATAACTGACAGAATGCTAATAGGGGCGTTTGGTGGGTGGGTGGGTTTGAGTGGTATTCGGTAGTTTTAGTTTAGTGGTACACTTACCTTGTTTGCTGCGAGGGAATTTATTGTATGCATGAAACTGCACAATGCCTTTCATTTTTGATTGGTTTTTAAATGTTAAAATTTCACATTATTTCAGTACAGAGACCATTTTAAGGCTACATTTCAATATTGCAGTATAAATAAGACTAGAAATATAGTCTTCATGAAAGGTTCCCTAGATATTTAGAGATGTGAAAGGAAGATTAGATTAATACGCACAAATGTTTAGTGAAGAAGATGCATTACTGTACTTGCTGTGTACATCAGATTGGTATAGAATAAGTCATCATCCCTAGTGCCTTTTCATTGTCTTTTCAATCTGATCAACTACAATCAAGTGGTGGCCATAATTGCCTTCTGGCAAAATGTGTGCCTCCAGTACAAATCTCTCATAGCCTTTCTCGTTCTCATCCATTAAGCTCGTGATTGCAAATGTTCATCTGTGGATATTTAAAGTGTATTTAGTGTTGGTGACTAAAAAAAAAAAAAAAAAAGAACAGAGAAACTTGTTTAGTCTCTATGTCTTGTAAAATGTATTTGGGAGCACCTGGATGTTTCCTTCCATTTTTTTGTCATAAAATACATTGTTTCTCAACTAGAGGCGTATATGAGACTAGATGCATTGTAGAAATGAGACCTTTTCTAAGACCAATTGATTGTTATAGTTCAATCTTGGTGCATTCCTTTTTCCTTTAAACATGATGTAAATGGCAATAAGAATATAACCGTTAAAATGGGACACTAAGATTGTTTGTAACAACCAGGACCTCTGGTATGCATCTGCAAATGAATTGTGCATTTACATCATGGCGAGGTTTTTGCATTGATGGTAATATTTACAAGAACATCAATGTTCAATTAATGGTCCGAGTAAGTGCGGAAACATCCAGAGGTTCAACATCCGGCTTTATAACTGCCAAGAGGCGCTGGTCTCTTTGTGATGGCTGAATAACAATGTTCTTGTATAAACTGTCCCTGAAGTGGCCTCTCATTTGAATGGGCCAACTTGGTTTTCTCTCTGTTGGGTTCGTGGTTGAAATTCAGAGTGATACTAACTAGACTGAAAAGCTGGATTTGCACTGTACAAACAATAGGTTACAGGGAGACCAGGATCCATTCCCTACACCAGCCCAAGTCTTCAGCTACTGTCAGTGTAGTGAACATTCCTCCACATCAGGAACAACGTTTTCTCATTGAAGCAAAGTTCCGTAGTGTGTGAAAACACCTTTAGTTGTTTGAATTTGAATTATGTAGTGTATGATTATAGTTTGAGGTTTTGTGACATTCTAACTTTTTTGCTGTAATGGGTTGGCATGAGGGACATGGATTTGTATTTTTCCCCCCTCCACACACTTTTGGTAGGATTTGGCTCTATTTTGTACTTTTTAAGTAGGTTAAGGCCTTCCACTTTTAAGGGAAAACAATAATCAGTTTAACAAGACTGCATTTGTTTTATAGGCAGTCCCATCCTTCACTTATCATTTTCAGTCATTTTCATAACTGTCTCTTATGCTGCCTAATATAATATATATTTTATGATGCAAATGTATGCAAACCTTTCATTTAATTTTTTTGTTGTGTGTAAATTTTGTATTTTCTTCATTTGTTTCGTGGGATGTTGTAGGAAACCATTTTTGGTTGATTTAGTTTTGTTTTAATTTGGGGTGGACACAAGCATGTGCCCTTGGGATTTCAGCATTAAGAGGGTGGTGCCAGAGGTTTATGGAGGCCCCATCCCAGCAAGTGTTGTTTCACCAGGTGCTGGTTAGGTCCGGATCAGCTGCAATATAAAAAGAATGCATGTTTTGGCGGACTTAGCAAAGGGGGAGCCTATAGATCCAGGGGTTAACATCAACAACTGCACAATGTAACCACTCATTCATGCTGTCTGACATGTGTATTAACATTTTAATGTGTAAAAAACTTAAATAAAATCTTTGATGGGTTACTGTGAAATTACTCTTTTACTGTATATTTATTGAAGTTAAATGTAACATAGTTTTAAGTGCAGAATTGCATTGTGAAGTTCAAGTTTAAAAACTACTTATTTTACATTTTTGCAAACATTAACAGGTTAGGGTTGTTGCACCGTTATCTTGTCAAAGATGTTTTGAGTATTAATTTTCAATAACGATGGCTATCTATTGCTATTCTCTAAGAGTAAATAAGATTCCAGGCAATAAACCTGAAACAGTGAGCCCAAGTTTCACATCAGTAGGCCCTAGACAGCACATTAAAATACAAGCGATGGAGAACAAGGCCAGGGTGTGGGTGTTTGGAAAGGCTGGGGAACCTGGATTGAGTTTTGTCTCCAACTTGGTTTAAAAAGATTCCGTTCCATGTTTGTTATTCTTGGCTGCATGAGTTATAAAAATGGGATGAGACGCTGGGTTTTTGCGTATCCTGAACACACCATGGTTTCCCATCATTGTGTGAGAGCATTTGGGAACATGCTCTTTGAGCTCAACAGGAAAAACAAGCTAGGTGAACTGATTAAAGTGCAGCAGATCAAGACTTCTTTGAAAAACCCTGGAGATGGTTGCAGTTGTGAATGATCAATACAAAGTCATGCAACTGAGGAGTATCTCGAGAGATGGTGGACGCTGTTGTCTTCTGAGCTCTCTTTTAGCTGCATCTGACTGAGGATAAGGCATCACTTATTGAATAGAAGTCAGATGTAAGCTGCTAATATCAGACTCCTTCCCCTACTATGGTTTTGTTCTTCAATGTTTTTTCAGGTTGTTTTTAGATAACGGAAATTCCATTAAATCCTATTTGCTTTCTATAAACAGTAACCTATAGCTTAAAGATCCAGCTGCTTTCCTCTTTAGATCAAATAATTTTGTATTGGTTTAATTGAAAAAAAAAGTACATTAAATCTTGTTAGACAAAGTTTAATTTACATAGGAAAGCTGATTGTTACCTACTTTTAATGATGACCAGCCTTTGTGGTGCAACGGAACTGAGACACCCACAGCCCTCTCTCCTGTTGAGAAAGAAAACTGAACTCTTAAATATTAAGGGCAAAACACAGCAGCAACAACATGACTTATGAAATAAAAACACACCTGCTGTCTCATTATCTTTAAGCTGAGCAAACATATATTTGCAAAGCAATGCAAGTGGCAGCGACAATTTTTTTATTTTTGTAAAACATACCTTGATAATAACATTTAAATGAAACACAACCCTAGATCATGGAGTTTGTAAGTTAGTATAACACACTTCCCCCCTGCAGATGATACTCTCCAGGTCTTCAGAGATTGATACCTTGTAGGCATATGACATGTAAGTCTTCCTCTTTGAAACACAAAAGGTTTTGAATGAAATTTAAGTTGTTGGTTTGTTTAATCTGAGAACCAATATCTTTAAAGCCCACAGGGAATGTGACATTTGTGATGTTTCAAGGGCCTTTACCTGAAAACAGGAAATTAGCAGGGATGACTTTGTTATTTTTAATATGTTTCTTCAGACATTTTGATCAAAGGAATTTGAGTCTAAAGAATTTTCAAGAGCTGAAACGACAAGTTATGGTAATTCACGTCTAGCCAAGGATTATAGTCTGAATATTTAAAACAGAAAATGTAAGACTAATTAGAAAAACTCGTCATCTAGAGGGGTTTCCAAACCATGGTGGAACTGCAGGGGGTTTGTAAGATGGTGCTAAAAAAAAAGCTAATGTCAAATTAAATGAAAAATGTGTATTAAAAATGTGGAAAATTAAATCAAATAAAATATTCCTGTACTTTAGCGAATAATGTAAAATAAAAAACACTATTAAACAAATAATAATAAATAAACTTATTTAATCCTTTTAGAATATTTTAGTTATGCTTGCTTTCTATAGCAATCAAAGTATAGTTTTTCATACTCAAAATGGAGGCAGCCTTTTAGCTTTTACGAATGAAACAGTTAATATACACTAACCTTAAGGATTATTAGGAACACATACTGTGTTTGACCCCCTTTCGCCTTCAGAACTGCCTTAATTCTACGTGGCATTGATGCTGAAAGCATTCTTTAGAAATGTTGGCTCATATTGATAGGATAGCATCTTGCAGTTGATGGAGATTTGTGGGATGCACATCCAGGCCACAAAGCTCCCGTTCCACCACATCCCAAAGATGCTCTATATTGAGTTGAGATCTGGTGACTGTGGGGGCCAATTTGAAATGATTCAAGCTTTGTGACATGGTGCATTATCCTGCTGGAAGTAGCCATGAGAGGATGGGTACATGGTGATCATAAAGGGATGGACATACTCAGAAACAATGCTCAGGTAGGCCGTGGCATTTAAACGATGCCCAACTGGCACTAAGGGGCCTAAAGTGTGCCAAGAAAACATCCCCCACACCATTACACCACCACCACCAGCCAGCCCAGTGGTAACAAGGCATGATGGATCCATGTTCTCATTCGGTTTACGCCAAATTCTGACTCTACAATCTGAATGTCTCAACAGAAATCGAGACTCATAAGACCAGGCAACATTTTTCCAGTCTTCAACTGTCCAATTTTGGTGAGCTCGTGCAAATTGTAGCCTCTTTTTCCTATTTGTAGTGGAGATGAGTGGTACC
This sequence comes from Carassius gibelio, assembly GCF_023724105.1. Taxonomy (NCBI): domain Eukaryota; kingdom Metazoa; phylum Chordata; class Actinopteri; order Cypriniformes; family Cyprinidae; genus Carassius; species Carassius gibelio. The sequence continues at coordinate 5,894,576 of NC_068395.1, read as the reverse complement.
CGGTGGGGTCTTCTGTTGTTGTAGTCCATCCGCCTCAAGGTTGTGCATGTTGTGGCTTCACAAATGCTTTGCTGCATACCTCGGTTGTAAAAATAGTGGTTATTTCTTATCTCTTAATATTGGTTTATTTTGGAAATTCTTTGCCCCAAATGCACAACAATTCATTTAGACATTTGCAACAGTTTATTTTTATTTTTATGAGAACAGACTGGTTTTATGCAGTTGATCAATTTTGCAGTACTTTAAACTGTAGTTTTCGCTTGCAAATCACCGTTCACAGACTTGACCGTATTTTAGCGAAAACAAAGTGCCAAAAGTGGTAGAGCAGAAAAATGGAAGTCAGAAGAAAGCAGATCATATGTGTTTTGCTTTAGCATGAAGCTGCAGTTTCACAATACTTGAATTACACTTATGAGTAACTGTAAAGTGCTGCCAATATTTTTTTCTTATGCTTGAAACGCGATTGCACCTTTACCTTACGAATGCAAATTTAATTTACGCTTAGTTTTATGTACACTTTCACAACTCTTACCCTGCGTAAGCAAATCTATTGTTTTGCATTAAATTACCTTCATAGGAAAAGTCCTGATCCAACGTAGGCTACACAACTTGCTCAACTTGCTGGACCGCTCAGTAATTTCTTTCAGGAGGAGAGACTCTAGATGGCGATATAAACCTCAAATATAAACACATAATGACGCGGAGGAGGCAGTCCGAGTCAGGAGATGCTTTGTGTGGCTCAAAACGTTGACACACTTCAGAAACCACGTTTCTGTGAGTCAGAACCGACTCTACGGTACCACCTTGCATCAGCCAACCCCAGTCTGAGGGAGCTGAACGGGTCATTTTTACAAACAGAGCAAAACAAAGCGTCTGGCTTTGTTTGAGAAAAGGAAGCAATGTCAGCGTTGAAGAAACGGAGTTCAAATGCATCTGCGGACCGGGATGAAGACGAGAAGCAGGTGACGGAGAAGATGCTCTCCAGCAGAGGTGGAAATGGTAACATGAGCCGACCGGGAGACGGCACGCCTGAAAGCCCGAGCGCAGATATTACCTCAGCGGCGGATGGAGAAGGGACAGTCGAGCTGAAAAGAACTATTACTCTTGTGAACGGCGTGGCCATTATTGTAGGCACCATTATTGGTTCTGGCATCTTCGTAACTCCGACAGGAGTGGTGAAAGAAGCCGGTTCAGTCGGGCTGTCGCTGGTCGTGTGGGCTGTATGTGGCGTCTTCTCCACTATAGGCGCTCTGTGCTACGCCGAACTGGGGACCACCATCTCCAAATCTGGGGGTGACTACGCTTACATCCTTGAGGTTTACGGCTCCCTGCCTGCGTTTCTGAAACTCTGGATCGAGCTTCTCATCATCAGGCCGTCCTCACAGTATATTGTCGCCTATGTTTTCGCTACCTACCTCCTGAAGCCCATCTTTCCCATCTGCCCTGTCCCCGAGACGGGGGCTAAACTGGTAGCCTGCCTGTGTATCTGTGAGTAACCTGTTACCTACATCGTTAAATCACATAAAAGTTAGTTTTACACATTTATATCACAAATAAACTATACGACTGATGGCTTAAGTCACTATTTTAGCAAATCTTCTCAGTTGAACGGTTCTGAAGTTAGAATGAACATCGACTATAAATTCGCATGCCTTTCTTGCGCTTCATCTTCTCAGCGTCTCAAGTCTCCTCATATACAACATTTCTCTCATAATTCGGCCAGGTTATAGGCTACATATAACGATTTTAACTACATATGTGACAGAAATGTGTAATTACAGAAAAGACGCCATGTGTTGACATTGATACCGCGTGTGTAGCCCATAAGGAGGAAGTCGAAACTGAGAAGGCTGTTGAAAAGGTGCGGAACATTTCATCATCTTGTTAGTGTAGGGAGGAGGAGGCGCGCGCTGCTGCTACATCACACTGGTGGCGGGCTTTATGCAAATTAATCGCATTGTCATATTAATTATGCACTAGTTTAGCGACGCGTTTATATTATTTTCATTATAAATAAAAATTGAGAAAATTCTAATACGTTTTTTCCCCCAGCATGTAAATAAAAAAACAGCGTAATTATGAAGTTCATGTTAGATAAGCTAACCAATGCTAGTAACATAAATCATATCACATGAACTTCATAATTTATTATACTTCTTCAGAAACTCCATTTAAATACGTCTTTATACAATAACATACATGTCTAAACCAAGATTATTCATTGTCAATGATCAGCCTACTACAGTTCTCTATTTTATAGATTGACATAAATTGTGTGTGTGTTTTTACAGTATAATTCCCAAAATGAGGACCAATAGGATTTAATGAATGCAGTCATGAAGTGCTACAGTTCTTTGACATGCATGTTCATGGCAGTATGTCAAGGTTGTGATTTACCATAGCACCCATGCAAGCAATGCAGCCCTCCTGCAGGTTTAAACCAGTCGGGATTATCAGAATTAACTCAAGCCCTAATTACCAATTGGCCAACAAATTAAAACCCATATTTCTCTTTCTCTCCTTGTCTTTTTCTCTGTCTCGTCTTTCTTTCTCTCCTCCTATTTTCTCATTTATGCCAGATGAAAGCTTGATTGGGGTACATGAATGCATATTCTATGTGACTGTGAGAGAGTGAATCAACACAGCACCCACTATCCGTTATAATCCCGCCCTGTTAGTGGCTTGTCTAATCCTTCCATAAGAACTCACATGATGAGACAGAAAGGGAGGTAAAGATGACTATGGCCTTAAGTTTAAGCTGAGCATCGACAGGTTACAGGATTTACAACACTAATACCAACATTTACATTGGTACACACATTCAAATTTCAGCCCAAGTGCTCAGTTTTATGGTTTGGTACCTCATAGAGAGTATTTGTGTCTGTTGGCATAGCAGCTGGCCACTATTCCCCTGACCTATTTTCTCATGTGTTTTAAGGTCATGATTGAAAAGGGACTTCATGATTGGTTCGTTGTATGAAACTATGCTGCGTATCCATGGGAGAGGCCCCCTGAGCGGGACCATGCTCCGGCTGTAAGGGAGCTTGGGGAGGAACCTCTGTCTCATGATGCGTGGTCTGTTAAGAATAAGAACTGCAATTCCCGACAGAGTGTAACAACACTGTGTGGATGTGTTCTTGCGTGAGGGGACCCAGGCCCTACTGTCCTACCCGACACAGACCCCCTTTTGTACTTTATGGGCACACAAAAGCCATCAGTCTTTCCTCTCTGTTTGGTGCCCAGACTGATTTACAGCGAATGCTGCTTTGAAGTATTTGTTAGTTAATCACATATAATAGGGAGCTTGGAGGCAATGGCTGGAGGCTGAGGTGGTAGGAGCTCATGCATGATTTCTATTATTTTCTCAAAATCTGTTTACCAGTATTTGGTCAGTGAACTTTCAAGTTTTATGCAGGCTGTGGCATCTATACCTGCTTATTTTGTATTCATCCATCCATCCTTTTTCCAAACCACGTTTGTTGGTCCATTGTCTTGTAGGCAGGGAAACATATATAATAATATTTAATAAAACTGTACGCTTTGGATTATGGGGGAAACCCACATCAATACATGATTAACATGTAAATCCCACAAAGTTGAAGAAAAAAAGTATAGGAGACATAGAGCTATAAATACATTTTACTCACAATTTATTCACAAAAAAATGTCCCACAAGGCTGTCCACCCCGACAAGGCCAATCAGTCTTACTCAGTATATTTATGTGACATAGCCATTCAGTCAGTAGGATTTCTGTTAATCGCATTGAAACAGAATTAAACAGACAAAGAATCGCAAAGTAAATGGATTGAATAAGTAAAGCAAGACATCTGCATATGAGTCAGGTAATAATTATCTGTAGATCCACCCAGTAATACAATCAAACCCCATTTGGCAGACTATTGTGTCCTGTAGTGTATAATTATCCTATTTATTTGAACCTACATACATATGGTGCTGACATTTTCAAGATCACACAGATCACACTATCAGACAGTTATTACACCAAAGTTTATTTGATGTGTGTTTTTTCATTCAACCCCAAGTTTTTCAGCCATGCTGTTTCATTTAAAAGAAGTAGCATGCCAGATCATCCTGCCACGTGTATAGCTGAAATGTAAACAGTGCTTTGTGGTTGACGCCTCCCGAGTTAAAGAGATGGATGACAAAATCTAGCCTAATTAGTTTACTAAGTATTTAGATTAAGTTCCTCTGAGCCTCTGTTGTGAAAGACTTAAAATAAATGCCTGTCGTTCTTTTTCTCCATCCATCTCTCCCCATAGTGTTGTTGACTGCTATCAACTGCTACAGTGTGAAGGCCGCCACAAGGGTTCAAGATGCCTTTGCTGCTGCTAAGTTACTCGCCCTGGGCCTCATCATCATTATTGGCTTTGTGGAGATCGGCAAAGGTGGGTAACACTCAAATACTTCCAATGTGTGCACTAAGAATCAGTCAGATAACTAAACAAGTGCTGAAAAATGAAGGGAAGGCGGATGGTGTTTTATTATTATATATTATAAAAACGTGGACTGTGTAACACAGCAACCACATGAACCCATACGAATAGTATATGTAAGCATATAGGGACTGTATTCATGTTTTCTGGTATGAATAAAGATTCGTATGGTCCTAGGTGGTCCTTTACTTTTGCTATGGATACAATGTACCGTTCCAACAATTTTGTGAGCTCTTAGCTGGATGAAAAGGGTCTGCAAGCTACACAGCGTTTGAGACCACGTTCAGTTAACATCAGCCTCATGCAAAAAATAACTACTGTTTTATTAATAGGTAACAAACTGGCATCACATTACTTTATTAAAGCAATGGAAGGCACAGTTAACAGATAAACTATTAGTTAACATAAAATTAGTTAGCTTTAAAAACTTCAAATATCCTACCTCGATGGTTGTGAATTTATTGACTATATTCAACTATTAAAATGACACATTATTCAGTACATTTTTATTATACATTTCATGCAAAATAACATAATTTTGAAGATTTTGTTATATTTCTGAGCCATTCAGTTAAACATCATACTTAGAAAAAATTATGGAATAAATATTTAATAATATTTATATAAAAATTTTCTTTTATTTATATTAAATATCTATTTATAATTTACTACCAACCAACAACTAATCCGAAACTACTGTAGCTAGTTTTTTCCCCAAACTTTTTCGATTTTTATTTAATTTATTTAATGTCTTTTAATTAGATTTTTATATTCAATGTACTGTTTAGTTCTAGAAAACACTGAAATCAAACTGTACTATAATATATAAAAAAATATATATCAGCAGTCATGACTCATGCTATTTTGATATTTTAGTACTTTATCTCTTTTTTGACCCAGGTTCAGGCCTTATATTGGCAACATCTAGTTGTAGTTGTATATTTGTGGACCGGTCAGTTCGGCAGAGAATTATAGACCTCCTGAGTGTGCAGCCAGAACAGCAGCTCTGATTGTTTGTTACTAAGACAATAAAGCACTGAACGCAATAGTCTAGAGAAAGAGTGAGCAAACAGAAAGAGAGCAATTCAAAGATTTGTAGAATAAACGGGCAGATCTTTCCTACAGACTTGACATGAACTACAGTAGTTTGTTTAAATAGTCAAAATCACTAACTTGCATTATCTTCAGTGGTTTCACAGAGAAGAACAATTACATTTATGCAAGCTTACTGGTTTAACCTCACAAATTCAGAAAGGAAAAAGAGGATTTCACAGTCTGAGATGAAAATTAACAAAGGCCCATTCACTTACTGCACAAACAAAGGCCTGAAATTGGTATCACTTACATAGTTGTGAGTCAGTGAAACTGACTGTTTAATGAGAATGGATAATTAGCTTTTTTCTCCAAACCACCCACTCTCAATGCCCACAGCAGTGGACGTGTAGTGACAGACAGCAAGATGGTTTCTGAAAGAAAGGAAAATGGGAAGGAGACGCCTTGCTACCTGTTGATTATTGAATATGGGAGCCAGAACTGTAGGGCACGGCTCTTTTAAGTGGCCGGCCTCTCTCAAATTTTGCCAAGACTTTGCCAGATTTCGGTCTTGCCTTTTGGTGTGGATTTCTTTTTGTGTTTAAGTCTCAGAACTTGACCTTTAGCTGATTAACCCTTACGGTAGAAAGGTGCTTCATCAGGATACTTCTAAAGCAGCATTGTTTAAAAATTCATTTGAACTATACCATTAAAAATTGTGTGGTCGGTAAAGTTTTTTCATGTTTTTGCAGTCACTTGCTCTTAAGATACGCCATCATTTTGGTCATAAAAATAAGAGTAATACATCTTTCAAATTTGTAAACGCCTCTACGTTTATTTGTTGGCACTCACTATAACAACAAAACATTGTGCTTTTGTAAAATAATGAAAGCAAACAGGGCACGCTTTCTGCCATCTCTGCCTCTGTGAACTTGAGCACGAAACTCTGTGTATACTATCATAACAGACATGAAAAATGTATCTATACAGAGTCATATCGATTCTCCCCTTGCGAGAAGGACTCCTATATATAGAGTCATTGTTTCAAATCAGTCATTTATGACTTTCCATTTTAGTTTGAATGCTTCGGTTGTTGTCTGTGTTGACTAAAGACCCCAAGGCAGCTGGCTATCTGTCGGGTGTTTTTGTGTGCAAGCTAGATAAACAATGCAGTGTGACTTTGTGAAAATTAGGCTAGATAATGATGACTGTAAATTTGAACATCAGATAGACACACCCTCCCTGCCCTGAGAGATGTCTGTGGAAATGTCCTCAGATATGTATATGGGTAAACAAGGTTTTGAAAATGCTGTTTAATTCACAGCATCTTCCTCTGTGACATTTCCTTTCTCTGCATCATACTTTGTGCACAAAATAGATTCTGTTTGACTGCATAATAGACTTATCTTACTTAGAAAAGGTCTCAGTGTGTATCTTAGTGCTTGTGTTTGTTTGTGAGAAAGCCACTTGTGCATAACTCTGTTAGATTCAGCCGATGCTAAAACGTAGCTTGTAACAGGACACCTTGTGGTTTATTAATCATCTTGAACTCTTCTGGGATTGGAGTTCCACCCACACAGAGACAATGAGACTCTGATCATTTTTTTTTTTTTTTTGACTCCACCCACTTATTAGAATTATCATTGGTAGGAAGTTTTCATTGGTCTTTTTGTCACTAGTGTTGATAATTATATTTGAGAGCTGACAAGAAATTAAAAGGGAAAAAAGCGAGGGGAACAGAAAAAAGAAATGATTCGAGCCCAATAACACAATAAACAGGCACATATATATATATATATATATATATATATATATATATATGTGCCTGTTTATTGTGTTATTGGGCTCGAATCATTTCTTTTATATATATATATATATATATATATATTTTTTTTTTTTTTTTTTTTTTTTTTTTTTTTTTGGAAGTGTAAATGTTTGATGCAAATATAGCTCATAATGGAAATACAACACAACACTTGTGTGACTACAGCATTACTTTTGAGGTTGTGTAACACTTCCGTCATTTTGATTTAATGATAGCTTATTTTTTTGTCTGTTTTATTTGTTTCAAGGGAAGTGAAATATATAAAATGATAAGCTGATTTTCTGCTCAAGAAAAATTTATTTATTTACTACTATGAGTTATCTTTTTTTCTGAAAACTGCAATACATTTTTTATTTTATTTTTGATGAACAAGAATTTCAAAGGAACTGCATTTATTTGAAATATAAATATGTTTTGAAACACAAATGTGTTTTCTGTCACTTTTGATCAACTTATAATAAATAAACAATAGCTGATTAAACAATAAATTAAAAACATTATTGACCAAAGCCAATAAAAAAGTAATTATTACAATGTTCATACAAAATAAAGTATTCCAAAGCATAATTTTAAAGGAGGCATATTATGTTGCTAAAAAAAAACATTATGTTGTGTATTTGGTGTAATGCGATGTGTTTATGCGTTTTAAAACATTATTTTCCACACACTGTATATTATTGTTTCTACTCTATGCCCTGCCTTTCTGAAACGTGTTGATGTTTACAAAGGACATCGGTCTGAAAAGCATGTTGTACACTGATTGGCCAGCTATCCAGTGCATTGTGATTGGCCGAATTACTCAAGAGTGTGATGGAAATGTTAAGCCCCTTAACATACTGTGATTGCATCTCCCGGCACGAAGAGACAAAAATAATAAAGCCCATTACAAACAAGGCATTTGTTGCATCCAATGGGGACATAATGACTGATTATAATGATATACTGTGTTTTTATGCTTTGTGTTGCATTTTGCACCGCGCAAACATAAAACCATGTCTGCATTTGTGATCGGAGAATTGACAAACAACAAGCACTACTCTACACTGCTTAAAACTTGCATTTGAATCATCAGTGGCAAATTCTTTAAATATAAAAAATGTACTTATAGACTGAGTCAGAAGCGCCAGACTGTCCTTGTAAAGTTGTAACTGCCCCACTTTATATAACAATAGTCCATAAAATGTGTCACACAGAGTCACACACTGCAGGTTTGAGTGAGGAATGGCCGGCAGTCTTGGGGCAAACACATGTGATGACCCAGAGTTGGACTCCGCTTCGTCCACAGGGAAAGCCAATCCTGGGTGATCCACATTTTAGGAGGGAGTGGACAAATCAAATGGATTTAAGACTTTAGTCTTTGCAACTTTACAGATCTTCTTCATGCACCAAGAGCTTGTGACACTCCAAAGAGAAAGGAAAAACTGAAATTGCATCATACGACCTCTTTAAAATTATTTTATTTGATACTAGAATATGACAACACACTTCTGCAGTGTGTCAGTGTAAATCTCTATTTGACCAGATGCCCTTGTTTTCCTCTCATTAGGTTGTTCAGATTGGTGTGACAACGATTACACAGCTGATGCTGTATGGGACACTCAGCTCACTGAACTTACTTTCACACTCTGCATTGCTGTCTATTGTGTTTTTAAGATTGCGTGTTGTTTTTAAGAACTCTTCAGATTAAATCTAGGCTAAGCTGAGACCTGCTGTCGAAGTGTTTTCAGTTCTGTGAGGCTCAAGTCTGAGCCTGTAATACTCAAGTTTATACAGAGAGTTTTTACAGGCTTTCAGTCTCGTTCTGCGCCTGACTGCCTCAGGAATACAGTCACACACACACACACACACAGTTAGCTTGCCTGCTGTGTCATGTAACCAGGCGGCGTTGGCCTCCATTGATCACACTGATTCACATGAGCTTGCCTTGGGCTGCATTCATTCTTACACACTGGACATGTTCCCAAATCCCCTATGTAGAGTTCATGGAGGTAGAGTCCAACTCAACTCAAGCCTAAATTACTTTAGCCTCAGTTCGTTGCCACAGGACAATTCATTTTATAATACTTAAATATTAACATCAGGTAATGCAATAGCTAACATGAAAAAACAATAAGCAATACTTTAAGCAATTATTTATTTTATTATTTATTTTTATAAAGAATACAGAAAAACAGTAACACTGAAATATTATTATAATTTAAAATGGCTTTTTTTGTATTTTAATATATTTTAAAATGTAATGTATTCCTGTGATGCAAAGCTAAATTTTCAGCAGCCATTACTTTAGCTATCAGTATCATATGAACCTTCAGAAATCATTCTATTATGATGATTTTGTCACTTTTTACCATTACACCTCCTTACCATTACAGATGTCTTATTATTACAGTAACCATTTTTGTGTGACGTTTTAAAATTTCTGTTGTTTTTCATAAATTGAATGTATATATGAATAGAAATATATAATTGTTTAGGAAAAAAAGCTTTCTGACCACGAACAGAAGTGTATGTATATTTGATGAATGGCAACACATTTTAAATGTATCATATAATTCCCCGTTGCCATAGTTACCCATTACTCTACTATGGGGAAAACATAGAGGAATGTTCTATTAAATGTGCGTTTTTAGATTTGAGTGAAGTGACGTGACATACAGCCGAGTATGGTGACCCATACTCAGAATTGGTGCTCTGCATTTAACCCATCCAAAGTGCACACACACATAGCAGTAAACACACACACACACCATGAACACACACCCGGAGCAGTGGGTAAGAAAGTTGTGCTTATCATGTGCTTTACTTTCTGATCGTTAAGGTCATTAACCACTATGCCAAGATTTTCCCTAATATTCTTCTTTTCTGCATATAATTTCCTTCAAACCTGTTAAACTAGTTTTTTTCTCTACACCTGCACGTTTGTTGCTAAACTACAATGGTTGTTGGACTGCTTGGCCATTCCTTTAAAGTGGCAGTTTCCTAACCATAAATTGAACGAAGTCACATCATCTTCTGTTAGGAAAAACCTTTTCGCTCTGTAGCCTGCAGGCTTTGGAGAGATGGATGTACATAGAGTTTTGATCGCCCCCGGCTTTCTCACGGGAGAGATTGAGAACGGGCCCCAGTCTAAAACAACACTATGTTCATCTGTTGATCCAGTGGAAAATTCAAAAGCTTCGGGTTCAAGAATATGCAAACCCTACATTTTCTCTTTAGTTCGTGTGTTCCCATCACTCTTGCTTTTCAGATGTGGCCTTGTCCCTCATGCACCGACCTACTACCCACAACCAGCCTTGAGAAAGTCAGCAGGATGATTTTGAAAACTCAATTTTATTATTATGACATCATTATTATTATCGTATTATGAAACAGTCGTCCACCTCGAAACTTTTCCATGCAAGCTTGTTTGTTCCTCTCATGGGATAATGTTGTGGGAATTACAGAGTGCTCCCTGGATATTATGACTTGTACGGGTTGATTTTATTACGTAATGTTCCTGATAGTTTGCAGCAGCATTGTAATCTCATGTTTCACGATAATTGTTTCTGTTTCAGGTGATACCACCGAGCTTCTGCCTGCAAATTCTTTCAAAGGAAGCAATACAGATTTTGGCAACATCGGATTGGCTCTTTACAGTGGGCTGTTTGCTTATGGAGGATGGTAAGACCACAGAACAAGTTTTGGGTGGAACTCGGTGAAAACAGGAAGAATTAGACTTTGAGCTTTAGGAAATCATAAATAAAATGCAATTATACACCATGTGAACCAAGATATCTTATGTTGTGAATCCTTTCAATTTCATTTTTTTATTATTATTATCTTAAACAGCCATGACTACACAACATACAAGATATTTTGATCGTTTTGCTTTTTTTGTGAAATGTCATTGGTCCAAAATCGCATTCCATGTAACAACACAGTTGTTACGATAACACATTTACAATTGCACACATATTCCCTTATTAGAATTCAAACTATTCATCGGCCATTCTGTAAATCACTTGTTTTAATTTCTCAGAATTTTCATAAATGTTATTATAGTTTCTTCACTCATTTTCACTCATTTTTGGTCTTCAGCAGTTGAACATGTAGAACAGGATGTGCTTCAATGTTTTATTTTATTTTTTAACAGGAATTATTTGAATTTTGTCACAGAGGAGATGATTGACCCATACAAGTAAGTCAGACTTATTTTATCTTTCTTATTTAATATATATATATAATATATATAATATATATATATATATATATATATATATATATATATATATATATATATATATATATAAACATATTCAAGATATATATTTTTCATTTATGAAATATATTTTTATGAACTTCCTCACAAATTTAAAAAATAACAGAGCACAATAATAACCTCATATATTAAATTTGTATAAATGGAAAAGCACAGTGGAGTTTTGTATTATGTAACAGTGTATGTGCCGATGTGTTACAGAAATCTGCCTCTGGCCATCATCATCTCGCTCCCCATTGTCACCATTGTCTATGTGCTGACCAACCTGGCCTACTTCACCACACTCAGTCCGCAGCAAATGCTCGATTCTGAGGCTGTTGCTGTGGTGAGTGTCGCCTCAAAGATACATTCTATTCCATATTTAGCTCCATAACTTTTCTGTTCTCTTTTTATTAATGTTTATTAAAGTTGCATAATAATTAAGTTGTTTTTTAGGACTTTGGAAACTACCACCTAGGACCAATGGCATGGATAATCCCTGTGTTTGTGGGCCTGTCATGCTTTGGCTCTGTGAATGGCTCTCTGTTTACTTCTTCTAGGTAATGCACACAAACACTAACACACACTTGTTATAAATATCCTGTGTTGGAAGAGGTTGCATTAATCAGATCAGTTTACATTAAGATGTTTATTTGATGAATCCGTCTGGTTAGTGTTGTTCTAAAGCCAACCTGCAGGCTTTTCCACTGTAAACACGGGTCAGGTTATTTCGAAATCAGGCCTAATAGACAAAACGGTCTCTTGTGTTTGCTCTTTCAGGCTGTTCTTCGTGGGCTCCCGAGAAGGTCATCTTCCCAGTTTGTTGTCGATGATCCACCCTGACCTGATGACCCCTCTGCCTTCACTTATATTTACTGTAGGTGTTCAAAACAAATCTCATTCCTCACTGTAACTTAACTGTATGAGTTGGTTCTTTTAAATGAATCGTTTTAGCCAGTTCTAATTTGTAGGTGAATCTTTTTTTTTTTGAGCCAGTTCTGTTCAGTGAATCAGTTTAACAGGTTCTAATTTATGAGCAAATCATTCTTTTGATAGATTTATTTTTTTTCAGTTAATCAGTTTAACCCGTTCTAATTATTATTTATTTTTTATTAAATAATTATTTTATCTCAAATCCTTGTCAATGAATCAGTTCATCCAGTTTTTATCTGTGAATGAATCATTCTTTTGAATCTTTATAAATAGTTCTCATTTTTAACCAAATTCTTCTCGAAGTCAGTTTTGTTCAATGAATCCATTTAACTAGTTCTAATTTTTGAGCAAGTCATTGTTTTGAGTCAGTGTTTTTTTTTAAATGAATCTATTTATCAGGTCCAATTTTTGAGTCTTTTGAGTCAGTTCTTTTTAATGAATCAGTCAAACTGATTCACAAGTCTGAATTATTCATTAGCTAATTATTTTTCAAATGTTTTCAAAATCCCTAATCAGTGATCACAGATGTCTGAAAAAGTTTTGTAAATTCATTAGAAAGCGTGTGGATCTAGAATAATGTTTTTGAGTTAAAGCTGCGGTAGAGAACTTTTGAGGCTCTAGCGGTTAATAAACAGAACTGCTTGCGTCTGGCGGAAGAACATCATAGCCGGAACTACTTCTCTCTGTTTATGTCTATGAAGAATCACAAAGGTACTGGGTTACTCCGCCGCGGTATCCCCGAAGCAATCTAAAATAGTCCGAATATAAACACTTATTTTAGGTGCACCCTAGTGATTCAGGACAAGCTAAAAACATGGTTTGGAAAATGGATTCATGGTGTACTCGCTTATTATATACATTTTTCTACATTTTGAACACAAACAAAGTTACGGACCGCAGCTCTGATTGGTTATTTTTTACCGGGAGCGATGGAGTTTCTGCAAATGGCAATAGGAGCACTGGGAGGAGCCAGAGGGGCTTGATTTTTTTCACAGATTATCTGTCTCACATTCTACTGTCAGGACATAATGACAGGTTTAATAAATATGTAAAAGATATTTTTTTTACAAAAGTTCCCTACAGCACCTTTAATCACACTTTTGAATGGTTTATTTTCAGTGAACTGGTTCACAGATCATGATGATTCGGCTAAACCTTTTCTTTTCTTTTCCCCCACAGTGCATCATGACTCTCCTCTACGCTTTCTCCAATGACATTTTCTCTGTCATCAACTTCTTCAGCTTCTTTAATTGGCTCTGCATCGCCATGGCGATCATTGGTATGATGTGGTTACGCTACAAGAAACCCGAGTTGGAACGGCCAATTAAGGTGAGCCGGGGGGCGGAGCTAATGAGTCAGCACATATGGATTATGTGAGGGTGAACAAGATCATACTTTCAAATGCATGAGAAGTGACCTGCCTTAATATATGTGTTCAGACATAGCCAGCAACAGAACACACAGGCCCTTTTGTGCACTTCTCTCACATTCATTCACATTCAGTCTCTCACTGCACTCAGTGGCCTCCACTCATCTGCCGGATACTGAAGTATGTTCATCAAACGTGGTTTGGAGGCACTGGAGTGAAAGAGGCCATTTGCTTATTGCTCATAATCTTTCTCTCCTTCCAAATCTCATTAGTGACAGTCTGTTGTTTGTTTCGTTCACTGTGCTTAGTACTGCACGTAATGTTGGCTTTCTCTACCTTTAGACATTTATTGATTTACATGAGTTTAACTTTTGAACATCTAGATGAATATTTATAATACATAAAAAACATAAAACATTTTACATAGAATTCATAGTAAACAGTGTTTTTTTATGCACTACTATTCAATAGTTTTATTTGGAATAGATGCATTAAATTGCTGAAAAGTGAGAGAGAAATCATAATTATTAATCATAATGTAGTGAAAATCATTATAATGAAGTGAAAATCATTATGTGGAAATTAGTAAAAGCTTGAGGAGAGTTTCAGGCCATCTGTTAGCAAGCACAAGTAAATGAAACCATTCTGTAAAACCAGATCAGTCTGGTTATCACTAAGAAAAAGAAGCTACCCGGGAAACTGTGATGAAGTTGTAAGGACTTCAGAAAGAAAAAAGACAGGAGAAGGGTATGAAAAGAATAGCTTTGAACCATTCTTAAAGCTCGGTCCGTTGTATTCCAATAGAGAAAACCCAACCCAAACATCAAAGATCAGGACGTCCGACCAAAATGAGCAGCTGGAGAATAAGACTGAGCTCAGCACTACTGCAGTGTGTCTTTCATAAGTGAAATGATAATAGACAAAAATAGACTTTAAATAGACGATCTTAAAGCTGTCCAACCTCTCTGTCCACTAGGTCAATATTCTGCTGCCTATTTCCTTCGTGTTGGCCTGCCTGTTCCTCATCGTGGTGTCCATCTGGAAGACCCCTGTGGAGTGTGCGATAGGATTTGGAATCATCGCCACAGGAGTTCCTGTGTACTTCTTCGGCGTTTGGTGGCAGAACAAGCCAAAATGGGTCCTGCAGATCATCTGTGAGTGACTCTCCTCTTGTTTTTTTAACTTGTTTGCAAGTTCAAATGTTCCTGAGGTTTGGATGTCTCAGTTTTTAAAATCAAAGTTTATGAGTGTTTATTCAACAGCAATGCTTTTTAAGACAACGTGAGATATTTGGTATGTTTTTAACCTCCAAAATTTGACAGATTTAAAGAGATGTATTACATTTGGTGGAAAATAACTTTGTTTTTATCCAATGAGATTTAATTTGAATTGTAATATATATATATATATATATATATAACATGGTATTTAACTAATTTTTTTAAACAAGACTCTTATATAATATAATATATAATATTGTTTATTTTTCCTGTCTAGTCTCTGTCACAGCAACATTCCAGAAGATGATGGAAGTGGTACCTCAGGAGTCCTGAAGACCAAACAGAGCGACGCACAAGGTCTCCTCGTACCCACCTCAGACCCCCTTTACTGTATTCCCCAGCTGTCTCATTTCTCCCTACGTGAGCCAGAAAAATGTCTTATCCTGCTGAAAAAGGCAAAATCTATATGAATTATCACGTAAGAAACCAGAAAACATCAGGTCACAGAAGCATTTTCAGTCCTTCCTCGATCAGATGTATCAAACGGTATACGTTTCAGTCTTTATGTCTGACTCTTAAGTTTTCAATCAGGACTTTTGATTTATTATATATATATTTATATATATTTAAAACAACAGGAGATATGTGTCATATAACTTGCTCATCCCTTTATTTAGGGCTTTGTTTGTGTGATTTATAGCTTCCTGTATCATGTTTTCAGCTTTTATTACAGAATGTACGTGAAGAAAAGTGAGTACTTGTGTAGAGGCACCATTGTCTCTTTCAGCAAACACAACCATGATTCCCATTTGACAAGATAAATTTTCTTGGATTGCAGAATGTCCCATTTCTACATTTTTCTACAGCAGATATGACCAGTTTGCTGTGCCTTGTCTGTCAGTGCAGAATGGTATTATCTTTCGAGATCGACTTGATATGACTTTATACTTTGACAGATTTATTTTTGATAGCTTAATGCAGTTTTTTTTATTGTTTCTAAGAATTTAAAGGGATGTCCTTTTTCTTGATCATGGTCCTCAAATCAGATGTATCCCTTTTTTTATATTACAGAAGGCATAGAAGTACAGTATTCTTAAATTAATCAGAATGCCTATAGCCTTGCTGCTTACCTCAGTAAACATACAGTACATTACATTCACAGACCTGGCTGACTATGTTTATGTCTAATTCAGATTTAATGAAGCACATAAGATGAGGCGCTGTTTCTTTTAAGTACATTTTTTATGTTTAGCACCTCTTTTCTGTGTCTTGTCATTCAAATATATGTGAAGTACTTAGCGCTGGACCATCTTATTTCGTTTCGCTTGTATTTGGCGATTATTTATACGAAGCAAAGTTGCTTTTTAAAAAAACTTTTAAAAGAAAGTTATGTCAGTTGTTAAAAATTGTCATCGTCATTTAAACAGATTGTTGCTGTTGAACTATGTATGGCCTGTTGGTTACTACGTTTTTGTATTGAATTGTCAAGATATCGTAAAAAATCCCCTTACCGAAGAGATTTTAGTGCCTCATCAGTTCGCGAACTAAAAAAAATCAGAATGAATTTGCTGTAACATGAGACATCATTCCGTTTTAGTTTTAGGTGGCTGCACTTGGACACAGTGTTTTTTGGGTCGTCCTAGTTTCGGTTGAATATACTGGACCAAAATCAGCTCTATGTGTGTGCAGTAATGCACATTTTCCATTAAAATGTGGTGAGAGAAATACTAGATGTGTTTTGGGTGATGGAGGGGATTATTTTAAAACAAAATCGAGGTTATTATGATTACAGAAGCATTTCCAAGGCTTAGATAGAAGGCCTCTTTAGATCCGAGATTTTATTCAGTCATGGTCATAGAGGGTGTTTAGATAATGAAGATTTGTATTATTTTGGGAATTACAGCATTAGACTAACACTCCAGTCAACAAGATCATTTGATCTAATTTAAATAGTTATGTAGAAATTGACATATGTATTTATTTATTATTTGTAGAGTCATTCAGTTAGTGTTCTAATATTTTTGAAGGGCATTTTTTTTCCAAAAAATGCTGAAAATAAATTGTAACTGATATTTTTCCTTCTTTCCTCGTAATATGATTCTTTTTATACGTTTTTTATTGTTAGATTTGTTTGTTATTTTATTTTATTTGTTTTATTTTTATTATTATTTTTTGTATTGCTGTGTTATGTAACTGATGGATTGTCTTAGTCTCTATTAATATAAAAACAACTGCAGATGAGTTGAGTCTGCCTGCACTGACATCTGCCTCGTGAAAACCGATGACATCACAATGACATCACAGTGGTGCACAATTTGTTGCTACATTTTACTACTTTTTTTACATACAGTATGATGAAATATATTTGTATCCCCACAGATCTGTTGGTATTTCATTTTTTTATTTTTTTTTTATACTTAAATTAAAAAAGATCTTAAAGATATGACTGACTCCTCTTCAAACTTTAAACTGTTTCTTTAAACACCTTTTTTTTTTTTTTTGCATTTACAAACTGGCATGGATAATTAAACTTTATACCCAACAACCATTTTTCTGTCACACAGGCATGCAAACACTTTTACCCGAGGGCAGACTCAGTCTTTCATCAGTTCATTTTGAAGCTCATTTGAGAATGTTTTCTTGTGTGATCTGGAGATGCCCTATTCATATGATCTCTGATCATCTCATAGGGCTTTGTGAAGTATTCTGTTGTCAACCATCTGTCTTGTTTTCTCTGTGACGTACAGTTAAATACAACTAGGAAGAGATCCTATTGTGCAGTTTCTTGTAATGGTTACACCTTCTATACAAAAACTACGTCTACTGTCTTTTTCTTAGAAATTAAACAATTCATGCTCTGATGTGATTTCTACTTTGCTGCAGGACATTGAGTGTTCAGAGAAATAAAACATAAATACATTAAAAACTTGAGTGCTTGTGTGTTTTTACAGCACTGATATAGCAGCATGAAAATTAAGATATTTAATAATTAATAAATTGCTTAGTTAATACATTTCTTGGGTTAATAATAAGTTAACTTATCAAAATAATAAATTAACTTATCAAAGTAATGAAACAACTATAGAGTGCAATTGAAACCCGATATTTAAAATCATAATTTATAATGTATTTTATAGCAAAATTATAATTAATTAGTTTTAACATGAAATTGGAAATCATTAAATATTATTTTATATCATTATGCAAGGAAAATTCCACAGACATGAGGATCTTTAATTGAGCCTTGATGGCAGGGTTCCCTTAAGTAAAGTTTCTCTGTTGCTCGTGACTGACGACTGACCCTAAAGCCATTTTTCTCTAGGATATCTATAAGATCTCCAGTCACGCATCAGCTGCTGTGGCCTAAGGAAAGCTCTCATGACATGTGGGTTGTAAGGAAATGATTGGCCATTGTCATTTGACTTCCTCTTTTATTTGCTACATTAACAAAATGAGTGTTATTTTGTTAAAAAACAGAAGATAACGTGTGAAGAGCACTTATTCTGCTATTTAAAGACACAATAAGACATTTCTGCAGCATTACTGGCACTATAGTGGCATTGAAAGGATATTGAAAAACGATAAACATACTAAAACCACAAATACGAACAAATCCTGCAGTGAAATTTGAGCAATCAATAAATAAATGCATAATCCAGACTGGCTGCATAAATGCATAGCTGGCAAGATTTAGTATTAATGTGGATAGAATGCTTGTTCATAACTTTGAGAAAACCCTTGCCAGACACCCATTAATTGTGCAAATTGTATGAAATTATTAGTCAGTGAGTATCTAGTACTCTAGTGGAAATGTAGAGGTCATGTGATTTCAGCATAATGTTAAATGCACTTTTTATAGAATAAATGATGAGTTTAATTTAAAGTTTTTCAGAGGTTCAATTCTTTTTTTTATTTTTTGGCTAATATTTTTGTGGAAAGTACAGAATGTAACTTTTAAGTAAATATTCTGATTTAACTTTTTACTTTTAGAAAATGGACTTAAAAAATCCTGATTATGTCTTGACGTTAGAAACTTGATTGGGAATTGTTGTGCCAGTGCTTGAAGTGATTACATATCAGCAGACTTGTTCACTTTCAAGGCGCTTGTCGATAAACAACACCAACATGTATGACTAACTCTCCGAGTAGCTGACTTTTCAGCAGAGGATCATCATACTATACAGTTAAATCTAACATATAGACACTGACTGACCTCGTCCTGACTGCAAGCCTTGTGTGAAAAGACAGTGTGTCGTCAAAAATAGAATAGCACCTCTAGTTGACTGACCTCTGTGTTACACTGCAGGCCTTTTCATTTTCCATGCTTTCCATGAAATTGTTGAGACCTTGTCAGGTGTACAGATTGGTAAAACAGTTAAGGTGTCCTACAGTAGTTTGAAGTAAAATGATCAACAGCTCCTGTTGGTTAAATTGAATTGGTCAAGTTTTCTAATGTGGCAACCTGATGGAAATGTCTACCTCAGAATGCAAGAGAAAGATAAAGGTTGAGCATTTCTGTGTTCTTCACTTATTGGTCAAAAGGGTTTAGCGCTTTACACGTGGTCAGAGCCACGTCAATCTGCCTGAGGCAAAGAGGTTTGAGTTTCTAAAATAAATTCAAGTACTGCCTGTTTGCCAGAACATTACAAGCCAAGCACAGTCAAATTAACAATGTTAGACAACATGGTGACAGTTTACAGTTGGTAAAATTTTTTAGATTTTTAAATCAAGTCTTTTGATAAAAAAATACTGTAAAAACCGTATTATCATGAAATAATCTTACAATTTAAAATAACTAATTAATTAATTCATTTCTGTGATGCAAAGCTGAATTTTCAGCAGGCATTACTTCAGTCTTCAGTGTAACATGATCCTTCAGAAATCATTGTAATATTATTTTCTGATCAAGAAACATTTAAAATTAATATTTTTGTGGAAACTTTTACAGTTTTTCAGACTTCAGTGATGATTAGAAAGATCAAAAGAGCAGCATATAGCTAAAATAGGATACCAAAACATAAATAAATATAATGCCATTTCATAGCCTGCTGAAAGGTACTTTCTGTTTATGTTTATTTCAGTAAGCATTGTATGTAATGTGTTTGTCTCTCATATTTTGTTGTGTGTGTGTTAATAAAAGGTAATTAAAAAAATTAAAAAAAATCTTTAGCCTTACTTAAATTCCTACCTACTTTATGACCTCATGCTAAATGAATAGTTTTCTGAAGGTATGTTGCTGCAATCTGTTATTGACATTGTCTGTGTCTGTATCTGTGTGTGTGTGTGTGTTACCTGCATGAGACAATTAACATTTTGTTCTCTTGGCAACAAAGCAAATCATCAGTAATTTCTCTCTGGTTCAAAGATGAAATAATTTTTTGTCATTGTGTTCAATATTCTCATTACAGTGAATTTCCAATCTCATCTCATTTCTTTATATCACAGACATCCCTGTGCTCACGACTCTAATACAGAAGCCTATTGTGCAGCTGATATCAGGATGGAGTGGTCTGTCTGTTTTCTCCAGGCTCATATGCACACAGAACCCCATGTTCTCCAAGATATACGTCACAGCAAACACCTGACTGTCATATCATAAGTGTAAGACCGGAGGTTTTGAGCAGTGCTGATGGGGCCGATAAAGAGGCAATATTAGCTTTGTATCAAAAAACTGGTGTGCTGCCAATGTAGGAAGGCATGAACAAAGGCTTCCAAAGGAGTATGCTTATTCTTTTAACCAAATTATAAGGCAGCAACAAAAATATGCTGAGTTTACCCTACCTAGTCATCCCAGAATGCATTGTGTTAAACCCAGTGAAAAAGCCATTTAAAACCCGTTTAGAAAACAGATGTTGTTGAGTATGAAAGTATGCAATACCCCAAATAATGCTGAACATTTCAATCTTAAATATACATTTTTAAGTTGATTGTTTTACACGACATTTGTGTGTGCTATAGGATCTAGTTAGCCTACATGATAATATGAAACTGTTTTGGAAGCCATTTAAAGTTGTTTTGCTTTTTTGAATTAAACAATTTTATTTAATGTCTTTTTGAAATGAAATCTTTTATTTAAGAAAAGCAAAAACAGACAAAATTACAACTGCTTCTAAAACAGTTTCACATTAGCATGTTGCTAAGCTACATAGAAAACACTAAAGGCTGAAAAACTGTGACATATAACAGGTAAATAAAAAGGTTTGAACAGCATGTCTCTTAAATCTTTAGGAGATGTCTTTTATCAGTGATACTGCTTGCTGTGCTCTCAAATGCAAAAAAATGAACCAGAGAATTCACTCCTAGCAGGCCTTTATGGAAAGTGCACAAGTTGGATTGAAAACAACAGGACGCTGGGATTGGAAGGGGCAGAGAGGCATTGGTCAAAAGTGTCAGAGTGAGACATATGACTGGAAGCCTAGAGGCAGTGAGGCTCACTAACTCATATGTGCATAAACACACACACATACACACACACACACACAAACACACAGAATTAGACAAATCTCTCATTGAAAGTCACAATTCCACCTTCACAATAGCAGTCAGGTGACTGGAAGCAAGATTCGGATGGTCATATGCTCGGCAACAGACTTTTATTTGTCTGTTATGTTAGAAACAGTTGAAAGGGGCAGTATGGCACATACTTTTTTTTTTTTTTGTTAGTTTGTTTTTTAAACATTGGTAGGAACTTTTTTAAAATTAAGACACACGGATATGTTTCTACATACTAAAATTGCTCGTATGAGCTCTTTTCTGAAAGCCTGTTTCCGTGCTCTCATTTTCACCTGGACTTTAGTTTGAAAGGCCTACTTTTTACACTTTTTGTGTAAAGAAATATTGCATGACAACATAAAGTTTCTCTCTCACACACATAATAATGCCTAGTAATAAGAACAATAGCCATCTGATAAGGATATTGCCTCTGTCCCTGCGGTGTTGACAGTGCAAGAAGATATTTCTCCGTGATTCAGATCATCTTCATTTCCTCTGGTCTCCTGGACCGCCATGCAACATTGGAACGTGTGTTCTTATGTCGTAGTTTTGTTCTGTTTTGTTGGGCCAGTACATTATAATGCATATGAATTTAAATAAAATATTTGTTCATATACCACATATTATTAGTGTGCCTCAACGGGAAGACGGATGCAAACCAAGGGCTTTTGCGTGAGTTGTATGAGACATGCATGTTAAATAATGTCAGTTCTGTACTCCTGACTCTGAGGAGGATGTGTGTAGGAGTTTCATGTAGGTCAGGGCCTGTGGGGGTGATCATATGGCAAACGAATGTACTCTGTTAACACATTCCACATTTTTGAGGGGAACATAGAGGCTTTACACACACACACACAAACACACACACACACACACGAACGCACACACACACACACACACACACACACACACACACAGCGATATATATATATATATATATATATATATATATATATATATATATATATATGTATATATATATATATATATATATATATAGCAATACTGTACATATATGTATGTGTATAATGTTTTTGTTGTGTGTGTATATATATATATATATATATATATATATATATATATATATATATATATATATATGTATATATATATATATATATATGGCATAACATCTACACATTATGTCATTTTCTTCATCACTTCATCACAATAATAATTTATGTAATAATATATAATAATGATATAAGTTGTTATGTTTTTTTATTTATATTCAAGAGAAATATGTAACCTAGTACGCCCCCTGCTGTTTGATGATGTGATTTTTTATGTATTTATTAATTTATTAATAATCATTTATTAATTTATTTATATCATATCCATTTTTATGAAAAACATATTCAAGGAACCTAGGAATAAAGGAATTTAAACATGTCTTATTTATACATACTTGTTCTATCGGCCCAAGCTAGTTTACAGCAGACAAGCTGTTGTCCCAGACCAGCAGGTGGCGCTGTAGCGCAGCATTGTTAAAAATGAAGCATCGAGAAAGCGTGTTGTTGGAGGAAGTACTTGATACGCCGGTTTTGTGGTTCATTTAAATCGCTACGTGGCTGTAATTTGTAGCGCATCAATTTGTGTCTTCTAAAACTATCAAAATGGGTAAAAGGGGCAAAAAAGAAAATAAAGTGAAAGGAGCGGAGAAAACAGTAGCGAAAATAGAGAAAAAGGTGTCAAAAAGATCGAAAAGAGAGCAGCTGCGTGAATTTATTGCTTAAGATGCCACCATTAGCACTCTAAAAGGCAAACCAAAACGTATATCATAGTTTTATTCTGAATTTTATTGAATTAGGAGGATTTAGAGGCTTTAACTGCAAAATTTCAGTCCCTGAACGCGAAAAAGACGCAGGGGGTGTTGTCCCCCTCCATCTCTCCCAGGTGCGCGTTCATGTGTACAGGTGTGAGTCACGTGTGTTACTGTGACATTTGATTGACAGCTAGTTCTCTCCGCAGGTTGAACGCCTCTCTGTGTGCGCATCCCGAAAAAAAAGACGAGCTGATTTTATTCGGAGAGGAATTTTTCAATGGGAAGAAAGCAGTTACTCATAAATGTGTAGCTATGTTTTGGAGCTGCTTTCTAGCTGGACTTAGAAGGATCAGCTGTCATGGTCAAGAAAAACCACCTTGACCATCTTAATCCTGTTATGCTCTTGTTGTATTCCTCGTTTATAAATCGTTTAGAATTAAAGCGTCTGCTAAATTAAAATGTAATATTAAAATGTAAGCTGGTGTGACCATTTGGGATGGTCTATCAGGTAACGTTAATGGCCAGCTTAAACCAGAAACCCTTTCAGCATTTTGCAAAGGAAATAAATAGATATTTCAGTTTGTTCATTAAAGTAAATAATAATAAATGTAATAAAATAAATAAATCAGATATTAAATCAGAATTAATCATATATATATATATATGTGTGTGTGTGTGTGTGTGTGTGTGTGTGTGTGTGTATATATATATTGCAGTTTAAATGGGGCCTTTAGACATTTTAGGAAGTGAAAACTTTAAGAAGAACACCTGGGTAAAGGTGGAGATCCCAAACCTCCTCCAAGACCCAGTGCTCAACAGGTACTCCTTTACCTTATCTCATTTGTAAGTTAGTAGCTAGTATGAGTACGGTAAGTAGATTAATATTTTAAATATTCAATTATTGTTTATTATTATTATTATTATTATTTTGATAGAATAAATAAACAAGAAAAAGAAAAAAAGGATGTGACGTATATTGTATTTGGGTAATGCCAGACATGTTATTTCAGACTTCACCACCAGGGGTCAGACTGTCCTAGCATGTAAGTCACTTACCTCTTAAGCGTATTTCTGCTCTCTCTCTCTCTCTCTCTCTCTCCACTATGTGTGTGTGTATAGGTTCATCATTTCCAGCTCCACTCCTCGCAAAAACACCGATCTGCAGCTAAAGTATTTCAGTATGTTTGAAGTATCACCGTACTGTTTATAACGTATATTACAAAATAAAGTAAATAAAATAACAGGAGAGTTTCAAAGTGACTTGTTTGAACAATAGTGTCAGCAGGGGCATAACTAGGCACTTTTTAGGTGAGGTTCAGGCCTATGTTCCTGCTTATTTTAGTATACAGCAAAATATATGAATGCTCCGTTTCACATACAAGGTTAAGCTTTTTCCCAGACTAAAATGAATGTTTGAGCTCTCTTAACTGAAAGCAACTTTCAACTGACATATTATCTTAACTCGTTCCCACTTTTCCCACTTCCTGGATCAATATTAAATGATCACATAATTTTTTATAGTATGCATCTGTTTACATAAGAGATCGCTCGTTTCTCCGTGTTCACGTGTGTTTTTGTTCAGGAGGTTTTGAACTCGTTCAGAAGAAGTGTAATAGCGCCCCCGAGTGTATAACAGTGAAAACGAAAAGCTGTGAAAACTCGTCTTTGGCGGGGAAGTGTTGTCTTCTAAATGACGAGATAACTCCATTGGCATCAAAATAACCTTCACATTCTTTCTGATTTGAGTGATCCTTCTCTGTCAAGCTAGCTGAATATGTTTAACATGTGAATTCCTGCTAAATATGCAGTTATATTATGGGCTGTTGGCATGAATTGTACTCGTGGTGGAGCGTTCTTAGAACGAGAAAAACCACTCTCCAACTTTTAAAAAATCTGCTCCTCTCTCCAGTCAAAATCACACCGCTCCACTCACACTCCGCACCACATACTCTGATTCACATAAAGCGTAATTGATTTAAAACTGTTCACATCTTACATGGCCATCATTAGTTAAGCAGTGTTACATTTAGCTTCATTTCGCAAGAGCATGTTGATGGCAACTGCAACTTCTCCACACAGACAGCAAGATACTGTGTAGTTTCCTGGAGCTTGTCCTTGAGTAAACCCACGAGAGTAAACAGACGTAGGTGGTAATGACTGACTTTTTTTTCCAGGAAGCAAAGAAGGATGTGGATAAAGGAACCATGCATTCTGACATGTTCCTGCTGAGAAGGGAAGGCAAAGAGGAGCACGGTACCATCATTAGAGTCTTTACGCTCATTGCTTGTTTAATGTGGGATAGTTTTCTCTCCATTTCCCTTTTTTGTTTGGACGTAGTATTGTCACGGTACCAAAATTTCAGTATTCGGTACCAATACCAGTGAAAATCCACAGTTCTTTTTACAAAATTTGGTACCGAAGCAAAAGACTAAAGCATGCCAATTAAAGTTTTGACTTTACTTTCATTTAAAAAACTGTGTACAAATTTAATTTAAAAGGGCTTTTGAATTTTAAAGCCAAGAATAACAACTAAGAGACGCTTTAACCCTAATAAAAGTTATTGGAGCATAAAATATTTGATAAAGAAACGTCATTCTAATGCTCATTATATTAGTGTTAGCCATGCTTATGCTAACGATTAACTACTCTAATAACAGCATTAATTTCAATCCGACATTCAAATTAAATACTTAATATTCATAACAGAACAGACTCGCAATCTATTTGTGGGGGCATATATATGCCAATTCATTCTCTGCCAGTAGGAGGCACTTGTTAGAGCGAGAGAAGTTTCCTCGGTAACAGCTGTTATCAAATAAGCGCTGAGCCTGCGATCACAAATGCTGCACAAGTATTACAAGCAAGATGAAATGAAAATGACATTCATAATTTTCTGAGGACTGTCAGTTTTCTTCTAAAATACAGTGATATAAAAAAACCCGCCCCGGGTTTCGACTTTGACTCGTGCATTGCTAATGTTTATTCAATGAAGTCAAAGCCTTTTGGAAAATATATTTGTGGCGGTCAGATTTGATATTGTTGCAGACCGCCACAAATAAATCAATGTATGGGAAGCACAATGACACGTACCTGCTTGAACTCTTTCATTTGATCTTGGTGTCTGTCTTTTAAAGTGTTTTGTTAGTTTGATCATTTTGATTTCAGCGCGTCTCAGTGCTTTTATGAAGAGAGCGCATCTGCACACTTTTTGGGTCACCCATCAAGACCTGGGTTGTCCACGGTACCACTGGTAACGTTACTTTCAAAAAAATGTTGTACCGTAACATTTAAATTTTTTTAGTACCGACTTACTGGGTCTTTTGACAACACTATTTGGACAATCCACTTTCGTTCCCATGTCTGAAAAAAAGATTTGCTCATAATTTTTTGCTCCTGTACTGCAGAAAAGTGGACGTGGATGTGAGTAAAACCTTCAGGAGTCAAGCCCCCTCCTCGGGCTGGCTTCTCTCTGGCGGTGGGCCCTGGGGGCTGAGCACTGCTCTTCGGTGGCGTCTGTGATGGGGAAGATGAGGAGTCTCTGGAAGGAGACTTTTTTTAATGACCTTTACTTTTATGATATCAACAAAAACCGGTGGTTTCCTGCCCAACTAAAGGTTTTGTGTTATGTTTTGCTTTAGTAAAGCCTCTAAATAAAGCCCAAAAAGCAGTCATATTTACACAGTCTTTTTTTTTTTAGCTAGGGCAACAAGTCAGAAAAGAAGAAGAGGCGCAGTGGGAAGATGGAAGAACAGACGAATGAAACTGAAGGGGAGAAAGAGGAGGCACAAGGTCCCACTGAGATTATTAAAGAAATCGTGGCCGAGGATGGAACAGTTATGACCATCAAGGAAGTGATTCCACAGGCAGAGGAGGACAGTGAGGAGGAGGTTGACGAAGAGGAGGCGGCTACAATGGCTCCCTTGGTGGAACCCTGTCCTTGCTCCAGCGCCATGGCAACGGTGAAGCATGGCAAGTTGTACTTGTACGACGGAATGTTCACACTCACAATTTCTACAGCCTGGACCTGCCTAAGATTGACAAATGGGACGTTCCACTGGAAATGGATCCCAGTAATCAGAAACACAGCCCAGAAGATCTGTCTGTCTGTCTTAAATCTGTATCACTGTTTGTCTGTCTTTCATCTGTTTCACTGTCTGTCTGTCTGTCCTTCATCTGTTTCACTGTCTGTCTGTCTTTCATTTGTTTCACTGTCTGTCTGTCTTTCATCTGTTTCACTGTCTGTCTGTCTGTCTGTCTTTCATCTGTTTCACTGTCTGTCTGTCTTTCATCTGTTTCACTGTCTGTCTGTCTGTCTGTCTTTCATCTATTTCACTGTCTGTCTGTCTGTCTCTCATCTGTTTCTCTGTCTGTCTGTCTTTCATCTGTTTCATTGTCTGTCTGTCTGTCATCTGTTTCACTGTCTGTCTGTCTGTCTTTCATCCGTTTCACTGTCTGTCTGTCTCTCATCTGTTTCTCTGTCTGTCTGTCTTTCATCTGTTTCATTGTCTGTCTGTCTGTCATCTGTTTCACTTTCTGTCTGTCTGTCTTTCGTCTGTTTCACTGTCTGTCTGTCTTTCTTTAGTCTGTTTCACTGTTTGTCTGTCTTTCATCTGTTTCACTGTTTGTCTGTCTTTCATCTGTTTCACTGTTTGTCTGTCTTTCATCTGTTTCACTGTCTGTCTGTCTGTCTCTCATCTGTTTCTCTGTCTGTCTGTCTTTCATCTGTTTCACTGTCTGTCTTTCGTCTGTTTCACTGTCTGTCTTTCATCTGTTTCAATCTTTTGTCTGTTTCATTGTCTGTCTGTCTGTCTTTCATCTGTTTCACTGTCTGTCTGTCTTTCATCTGTTTCACTGTCTGCCTGTCTGTCTTTCGTCTGTTTCACTCTTCTGTCTGTTTCATTGTCTGTCTGTCTGTCTTTCATCTCTTTCACTGTCTGTCTGTCTTTCATCTGTTTCACTGTCTGTCTGTCTCTCATCTGTTTCTCTGTCTGTCTGTCTTTCATCTGTTTCATTGTCTGTCTGTCATCTGTTTCACTGTCTGTCTGTCTGTCTTTCGTCTGTTTCACTGTCTGTCTGTCTGTCTTTCATCTGTTTCACTGTCTGTCTGTCTTTCTTTAGTCTGTTTCACTATTTGTCTGTCTTTCATCTGTTTCACTGTCTGTCTTTCGTCTGTTTCACTGTCTGTCTGTCTGTCTTTCATCTGTTTCACTGTCTGTCTGTCTGTCTGTCTGTCTCTCATCTGTTTCTCTGTCTGTCTGTCTTTCATCTGTTTCACTGTCTGTCTTTCGTCTGTTTCACTGTCTGTCTGTCTTTCATCTGTTTCAATCTTTTGTCTGTTTCATTGTCTGTCTGTCTGTCTTCACTATCTGTCTGTCTTTCATCTGTTTCACTGTCTGTCTGTCTCTCATCTGTTTCTCTGTCTGTCTGTCTTTCATCTGTTTCATTGTCTGTCTGTCTGTCATCTGTTTCACTTTCTGTCTGTCTGTCTTTCGTCTGTTTCACTGTCTGTCTGTCTTTCTTTAGTCTGTTTCACTGTTTGTCTGTCTTTCATCTGTTTCACTGTTTGTCTGTCTTTCATCTGTTTCACTGTCTGTCTTTCGTCTGTTTCACTGTCTGTCTGTCTGTCTGTCTCTCATCTGTTTCTCTGTCTGTCTGTCTTTCATCTGTTTCACTGTCTGTCTTTCGTCTGTTTCACTGTCTGTCTTTCATCTGTTTCAATCTTTTGTCTGTTTCATTGTCTGTCTGTCTGTCTTTCATCTGTTTCACTGTCTGTCTGTCTTTCATCTGTTTCACTGTCTGCCTGTCTGTCTTTCGTCTGTTTCACTCTTCTGTCTGTTTCATTGTCTGTCTGTCTGTCTTTCATCTCTTTCACTGTCTGTCTGTCTTTCATCTGTTTCACTGTCTGTCTGTCTCTCATCTGTTTCTCTGTCTGTCTGTCTTTCATCTGTTTCATTGTCTGTCTGTCTGTCATCTGTTTCACTGTCTGTCTGTCTGTCTTTCGTCTGTTTCACTGTCTGTCTGTCTGTCTTTCATCTGTTTCACTGTCTGTCTGTCTTTCTTTAGTCTGTTTCACTATTTGTCTGTCTTTCATCTGTTTCACTGTCTGTCTTTCGTCTGTTTCACTGTCTGTCTGTCTGTCTTTCATCTGTTTCACTGTCTGTCTGTCTGTCTGTCTCTCATCTGTTTCTCTGTCTGTCTGTCTTTCATCTGTTTCACTGTCTGTCTTTCGTCTGTTTCACTGTCTGTCTGTCTTTCATCTGTTTCAATCTTTTGTCTGTTTCATTGTCTGTCTGTCTGTCTTCACTATCTGTCTGTCTTTCATCTGTTTCACTGTCTGTCTGTCTATCGTCTGTTTCACTCTTCTGTCTGTTTCATTGTCTGTCTGTCTGTCTTTCATCTCTTTCACTGTCTGTTTGTCTTTCGTCCATTTCACTCTATGTCTGTCTGTCTGTCTGTTTCACTGTCTGTTTGTCTGTCTTTCATCTGTTTCACTATCTGTCATCTGTTTCACTATCTGTCTGTCTTTCATCTGTTTCACTGTCTGTCTGTTTGTCTTTCGTCTGTTTCACTCTATGTCTGTCTGTCTGTTTCATCGTCTGTCTGTCATTTGTTCTATTGATTTATCTATTTATCATCTGTCTGTCAGTTTGTTTCACTGTCTGTCATTTGTTTTAGCCATCTTTTGTATTTTTTGCTATTGTCCTGTCTGTCGTTCCCTCATTTGCTCTTTCTATCTGTATGTTTTACTGTAAATGGCTCTTTGGTGAATTTCAATGCTTTCCTTTTGTTAGGTGCTGAAATTTCTATATCAACACTTTTTTTTCTGAGAAGAAAAAACCTGTTCAGTATAAACATGTTAAATTTCAAAGTATGTGGGCATTGCCACATTTGAGCATTGAATTCTCATTACAGAGATGCAGGACTGGCTGGAAGAATCCGGATCAGAAGTTGAAGAAGAAGAAGAAGCAGCAAAGGGAGGTGATGATGAGGAAGAGGGGGAATCCAAAGAGGAGAGTGAAGAAGGTCTGTATTTCGGAAATGTCAATTAAATTTTGCAGTTCAGACACAATTGTGAAATGGAAAAGTATTTAGATAATATTTACTTTCAAACGTTTCAAAATGATGCCTATTTCAGAGACTCAAAGCCATCCCTGAGGGCTGACACATACATTTTTCTTTAATGTTCAAGGCCATGATTTGGGTCAGGCCCATGAGGAAGAGATTAACAGATGACAAAGGGTTTATCTGCCTAGACCCAGGTCAACATTCACTGATTCTTTTTGACAGCCAGAGCTGTGTATTTTGCTTTGGGATCCTTCTCGCTTAAATTCATTATTGTTAGATGCCTGTTTCGCTTGTCAGTTGTAATAACATCACTGATTGTTAGCTTGTGACTGCTTCATGGTTCGGTAGCATGCTAAACAAAGACACTTTGTTGCCTCATCATCCACATCGGGGGCGTTTCGTGTTCAGAGTATCTCCATTTCAGTTCTTCAGGTCCCGGATTTTACATTGGATATCAAGTGGCGATAACAAAGTTGTTTAGGAAAACCAAAAAAGTTTTTAGGTTTCGAAAGAGAGCAGAAATAGTAATCTGGACAGGGGTTGACATTTTCTCTATCCCTCTGTCAGATGTAGACCATCCTCAATAAATTAGTCATTTAATCAATTAAATGTGTGTGAGAAGATAATTAATTTGTTTGTGATAATGAGAGTGGATATGTGTTATATATACTGTATTAGCAGACTGCACCTAAGAGAATGAATTAATGAAATTTTTTTTTTATTAATAAGGGAAGCTGAACCTCAAAGTGTTCATTATTTGCATTAAACATAGTTTTTTCCTTATTTCCGTTAGCCTTTCTAATCAGACTCTGAAGGCATTTTAGATTGTGGCCACTACTCTAAATCATACTTTTGCTAAGCAAAATTCCATAATATTTGATCAAATCATTTTATTATTTAGCGAAAGCAGATTGTTCTTCAAAGTTTTGTCTTTGAGCTGAAGAAAGCTAAGCTAAGCGGAAGGCCATGTGGCAATCACAGTTTCTGTGAAGAAACAGAAGAATAAGTGATGTAGAAAGAGAAACTAATGAATAATAAATGGAAGCTAGAGAAATGGATGAGGCTACGACTATGCAGCCAACTTTCTCTCATCTCCCCTCCATCTCTCTCTATCTCACCGTCATTTAAAAAAATTCTGAATTTCTTTTTTAAAAAGACAGAGTTAATAAATAACTAAGGTCACCGTTTTTACAGTCCTGTTGTGACTTCCTGAAGCATGTGAACCTGTTGTCATCAGAGATGCATCAGAAGAGTGTGTGTGTGTGTTTGTGAGAGAGAGAGAGAAAGACAACCGGGACAAATTTGACAGTTCTTTAAGATTTAAGGCCACGTTGCTTCATTGATTCCATTTATTTACCTAGTGGCTGTCCTTACGACCTCATTAGTCTGCTAAACTAATCAGAAAGAGAGTTTGATAAAAGATAATGATTCATAATTGAGGCTTGACTAATTCCATAGCTTGGGGACACGTTTTCCACATTATCTAATTTGTTTGGACACAGTTTGAAAAGGCTTGTAAATGGAGCCATTTAATGATCTTTTACTGACCAAAGATGTAACAATGAAGTTTCAGAAAGAATGTTTAACATCTTTATAATGTTAAAATAAGTACTATATATATATATATATATATGTGTGTGTGTGTGTGTGTGTGTGTGTGTATTTTAACATTATACATATCTTTACAGTCACTTTTGATCAATTTACTGCATCCTTGCTGAATATATATATATATATATATATATATATATATATATATATATATATATATATAATTTTTTTTCATTGCATGGTTATGATAAATGCAATCAATATCCTATTGCAAAATCCTGTTTTTATATTCCTACATTGTCATATTTGACGTACTGATTTAAAATTATTTTACTAAAGCATTATTTCACTTTATTAAAGTAAAGCATTTTACTCATTAATGTTATGTGAAGCATATATCCCAAAATGTCTACATCTCTAAATTATGGTAATTTTTGTTGCTCTTCCTTTAAACTATACTGTTTAAAATAAAATAAAATAATTGTATTACAATTTTACATTTAATTGTTTCACTGTAATAACAATTCAAAAATGATAGTTAGAGTAATTAAATACTCATTAATGAATATTATTAATAATTATGAGAGTAAATGGAAGCATCTGGACAAGTATGAAAAAAAAGTAAGCTTATTTGTCATAAAAAAATAAAATAAAATTACATTAAAAAAAACCCTTAATGATGGGCCTAATTTTCTTTATGGTTAGATCTGAGGTGACCTGGAAATGTTTTTGTGAAATTTGTCTAGGCCCTATATGATGTTAGGGTTGTTTTGAGAACTCCCTCTCCTTCTTGACTTCCGTCTTACCAATAGATTTAAAGAAATCACCCATAATCCTCTTCTAGTGCAGGGACAAGGCTGAACTCTACACAGTGGTTCTATTACAGTAATCTCAGACGAAATTGGCTTAACTTCCTAACAGACGTCCACCCAGCAGACAGGCAGCTGGTCAGACGCACTTTTTTGGTGGAGGGGAGAAAGAGGCGGTCATGTGAAAATGCTTGGGTCAGAGAAACTATACTGGTGTAATGTCATTAGAATTCAAGGATTCAAAGGGAACAAGGCATGGTTGCTTATAATAAGTGTACATGGTAAAAAAAAAAAGAAACCTTGCTGTGGTTACCATGGTGTCAGTAACTTCAAGAAGTGATTTGTGTTTCATTCACGCTCACATTGATAATTTAGAAATGCAAGTGCAGTGGTCAAACATGTCCATCTAGTGTGTGTTTACATAGAAAATCAATGGAAAAGTAGAAGCGCAGTGGATTGTACAAGTGCATTCTGTGTGAACAGCCACTTAAATTTGTCTGGTTCTTGTACTATAGAAAATGTATTTTTTGATTCTGTTATGGAGTTGTTTTTTGGCGTTTTACAGACTTTGTTTCAATTTGTGAGTGCGTTTTGTGTGTGTATGTGTTCCAGAGAACAAAAAAAAGTCGTGCATGTTTGGAGTGACATGAAGGTGAGTAAATAAAAATAAAGTCGAACAATTCTTTTAAAATTGAGAGGTTTTGCTCAGGTGTTTCTGTGGACCGGCCCGAACCCTCTTGAGTCATTTATGAGGTGGATTTGTATGCTTATTTGTAAGCATTCCACGTCATGCTTCAATGATGTGACAATAGGAGAGATGACGTGTGGGGTTAGTTTCTACAGGAGAGGACAAGGATGAAAGTGAGAGACGGAGACAAAACAAGGACATGAGAGAGACTTTGAAGATGAAATGAATTGGCCTTGTGCCCTTGCTGACTGTATTTCATATTTTCGGTGCATTTCAGTTTTTTTACTCTCAATCCATCAAGTAGATTAATTTACATTTTTGACAGTCTTTGTGGAGGACGTCCTGACAGCGCTGTTTTTTCCCCTTCAAAATAATCCTCATGTGTGTTGTGTGCAGTGATAGAGGCCACACCCCTATTTTTTGACATGCTTGAGAACAATTCTATATGAAAGTTGTTATAGTGATGGCACAATCTCACCAGGGAAATCTCAAGGCTTCACCTATTTGTCTGGTTTTACCTGCTGTCATCTGCACTGAGAAGCTTGCATCATTTTCACTCTAACTTAAATACAAGGAGTGAATCCTATACCCATGAAAAACATGCCATATTTTTTGAAGAATTATATTTTGAAAGAAAACAAAGGAATATTATATTTTTTTTCCTGTAAAAGTCATTACCATTAGCAGTTTTTTTTCTATTATTTTTTTATTTTACTGTGTTTTTTTACAGTATTTATTACTTTACTGTAAAAAAAACTGTAATACAATGATTTTTTTCTATTAAAATCCAGATTAATAATATATATGATTTCTATCTTCTGTAAATGCATCGGAACCATAATTTTTTTTTACTTTGGTAACAGATAAGGAGAAAGACTGAAAGGCCAAAAAAAAAAAAAAAAAAAAAAAAAAACAAGACTCAATAACCACAACACAAGAGCTTACTTTCAAACACTTTCATTATTTTCTCCATATAACTCAAAAAGAATCAGACCCCCAGGAAAAGTAAAGAACTGAATGATAGAAGAAGACAGAGAGAGAGAGAGATAAAAGAACTGGGCATGCTTGGGCATGCTATAGGCGCATAGGGTGACGGATACATCCAGGTCAAACGGTACAAGAGCCGACAGTATGGGTTAACTGCAGAAAATTGCTGCTTTAAAGACCCTTTGGAATCCCACCATCCCCATCACTTACAGCCGTTGTGGTATCAAAGTGAGTTTGCAAACTTCTTGGACCAACCCAAGGACCCAAGTTGAGCAAATGTACGACATTTGGGTCCCCAGCTTGTTTGTATGTTGACATCCGCATAGTTGTCATTTTTACATTTAATTTTTTCTGGTCATTTGTTCTCGGCTGGATAGAGAAACGGAGAAATATGGGGAAGGAAGGGAGGTGGGCGAGAAAGAGGGATAGAGAGTACACAAACTGTGAATGAATCATTGCCAGGAGGACAGACTCAAGGGGGAAAGTACAAGCCCATACACACATGCTATAAAAACATCTCAGTCTTTGTGTTTTGTTAGCTGGCTATAAAAAAATAAACAAAACACCTCTCTTTGATTGTTTGTTTCACTCGTTTTAGTTTCGTCTCTGATTTTGGGGCAGAAAGGCTGCTGGATGCCAAGACCAGCACTTGGACCACAAATTCATCATTGGCATGCCCGATCAGACCTGTTCCACTGTGTATCATGGTGTTTTGGCCAATAAGGTAAAAGATTTTAACACACTCTTATGACAATTTGTAAATATGTTGGTAATTAGTTGGTGAATTTATCTAATTCGTAAGATCTGCTTATCCTCCTTTGAAGTATATTCTCATGGTGAAATTTTACTTAAAATGCTAGGTTTTTGTACAAGTTAGATTGATCAAATTGATACAAAATCACCAATTCGTACAATCGTACAAATTCATACATTCTCACAAATTTGCATTAAAATGTGTCGAACAAGTCCCAATTAAATTTTGTATTTTTTACGCCGCATCCAAAACTACTTGCACACTTTTCCGTACATTTTTCCCAATAAAGTTATCTATGCAAAACTAAAACATACGTTAGCATGCAACATGTTTTTTTTCTTTTACTTTTAGAAAAACAAGGCAGTCGGCACTTTTCAGACATCTTGCAAATAGCTAAAAAAGTTTTTTTTTTTTCTTTTATCAATAAATATTAGTTTTTTGAAAGCAGCATTTGGGAAAAAAAAAACGTTAACAGTCTCTTGAATGTCTGGTCGGGAACGCCAGCATCTCGCGCAGCATGTGGCTTTCGGGTGTGCATGGTGAGGTCGGCAGGTGCTCGCACGTTCTCGTCATTTCATCAAAGAGAGTAAGGTGGCGCTGTAATGATGGTGACCTCACAGAATGTCATGTGCCAGTCCTCTTACAACTTTCAATTTTTTTAAACTAAAATATGCTGCAGAAAAGCTCAAACTTGCGATAGTGCTTTCAAAGATCGAACCCATGCTACGTTGTGTTGAATGTACAGCGTATAATCTTACATGCTGGACCTGAAAAAAAAATGGACTCTAACTGTGTTATGATTTATTCTTAGGAAGAAAAAAAAAAGGTTTCATTTGGAGCAAGATTAATGATAAAGCCCTTTCAGATCGTAGAACTTTTGGATCTGGGAATTTTTCCAAATGCATCTGGGTCAGATTCGCCCGAGTACAAATGTTGCAGATGCTGAAACGCTGGTGGCGCTGTGTCTTTGTGATTACTAGACTTGAACTTTAACTAACCCAATTTGGAGTGGTTGTGCTTGTTTAGCAGACTTCTTTTCAACATATGCAACATTTTTAGGCAAATTCGAAGATGTTTATACATCAAAAAGCTATGTAGACTCATTTTAGGTCCATTGTAATTACAAAGTGACTTTAATTCTCATTTCAGGCCCACCATGACATTCTGGAGTCTGCTGGTAGTTGACATACCACACAGAAGAAAAATGGAGGTGTACAGGAAATGAGAGGAGCGCTTGACGTGTTATTCCAAAGAGTGATAAAAACAAGAACATGGAGAAACATAAGCAATGCTTAGGAGAGGTGCGCGAGGGAGGCAGGTGGGGTTAGACGGGGGCCGTTTCCCATCACTTTGAACCTGTTGACGTCATAGCTGTGTAATGCTGCCGTTACCCAAAAAGATGTTGATGGTGGTCGCCCTTCACCCTTAGGCCACCTTGCACACCCTCCCTCACCAAAGCCACAGTTCAAATTACTCCAACACCCAAATACAAACCAAACCCAAACGAAAACTGAAAAAAGCCACCAGCATTGTCAAGAAAAGGCAAGTAAGAAATATGAAATAAAAAAAGAGAAACAAGTCTATATATTTATAACAGCATTAATGAGTGAATGAATACATAGGATAAAACTAGAAGTTCAAAAGGATGCTTGTAACTATTTCAGATAAAAAAAAAAATAAGAAGAAATTAAGAAATCAAAACGAGCTCTTTGGAGACAGGAAAGCAGACGGAACTGCTGAGCCCAGTTTTGTTGTTGCCTTCCTCGGTCCTCGTATTGACGTGCTGTAACTTCAATAGAAGTACATTGGTCATTTGTTTATAAAAAAAAAAAAAAAAAAAAATGGTCCGGG
This sequence comes from Carassius gibelio, assembly GCF_023724105.1. Classification (NCBI taxonomy): domain Eukaryota; kingdom Metazoa; phylum Chordata; class Actinopteri; order Cypriniformes; family Cyprinidae; genus Carassius; species Carassius gibelio. The sequence goes on along the minus strand of NC_068395.1, from coordinate 5,857,543 downwards.
ACCAGATCAGTTGTGATGACACTAGTATTGATTTGATAATATAAGAAGAATTGATAGGCAATGCAGAGTTTAAATAAAAAAATGGACAAACAAAATGGCGACTCCAATGTTGAGCAAAATCACCATGACTACCAGAATAGAGTTGGAGCCCTGTTGAGTGAGAAGGAGAAAAAGAGAAAGGTCAGTATTTTTGTTTATAAAGTGTGGATTTCACTAAAAATGAACAGTTCTTATTTGCATGCTATGTTGTTTTAGTACATGATTCACTACAATAAATTGGGATGGGTGGGATGTTTGCGCTGATACAGGATGACAATGATTGAAATACCAATGCCGATATTTCAGTACGTTTTGCACCTGCTGAGAGAATTTGTGCTGAAGTATCACATACTAAAGTTGCTGTTAAGTGAATTCGCTCCACAGTGTATTAAGTAGTCAACATACTAGAGTCTTAAATTCACTGCACATTTGCACACTACAGTGCATTTAAAGAAAGCTGCATGATTATTCCATTCCCCTCGGATCACCAGAAATATGGTATTATCTCAATGGAAATTAGAGTCTGTACTGCATTGTGCCAGCCATCATAAGGACCAACGTATTTGTAAAGGATGGTTTGGTCAAGTGCACTTTTTAATTGATGGGCTCATGTAAGCTTGTTGTAGACAATGTTTACAACCTTTGAGCAAAGGGACACGCATGCTGCACATGCAAGACACATGTGAGGCATGAAATTAGGCTGTGACAAGCGAACTGGACACAGTAGTGTTAAGAAGATGCCGTGAGCACTGATTTTGCTCAATGAATTAGGACAAGCATATCTTATAGAGTCACATTTAGCGCATCGTCCTGTAAAAGCAAACATATTTTGCTCTCCACAGTTGTTTTATTGCAGAGTCAGACAGTTGTGTGCTGTGTAGGGCCTGTTCTTCCTCCTCCTGTGCTAAGCTAATCAGTTGTTTATAAATCTCGGGAATGCATAAATGTTGTTTAAATTGTTGACAGTGTTTGTTAATTCCTTAATCGGGGCTAGCTATTGTGCAGATGTGTTTCTGTCTCATGTAAACCTGTCTTACACAAGTCTGCTGCATTGCTTGTATCTCTGCGGCTACAAACATAAACCCCCTCCTTCTTAGAACTCACTCTAATCATTTGATTGGACGCAACCCGAGCAAGGCATAAGCTGTTCCCTAGCAACAGAGTGTGGGACAGCCAATGCAGGGCTGTGTTGTGGAAGGAGCCACTTTGCCAATTTGCTGTTACCAAGGTGTTCTTAGTGCAGCAAGAGATCGTAGGGCTGCTAGGCAGTGGAAGGGGACAGTCTGAAGTTTGGACCTGTCCAGGTTGTGTGTCTCAGGCTTTTGTCAGGTCCTGTATTCCCTTGGGACTCCAAACAACTACGCTGTGTTTGTGGAGGTTTTTCTTCTTACTCATGCTACTAAAACACCTGGCGTTATTGCCGTCAAATATAAATGTGTTTGATCGATTACAAAATTATGATATTGGATTTTATGATCAAATATACAAATATATTTTATTTGACAATGTTTACTGAAATTTCAAGTTTGTGAAATATGTTTGAAATTATTTCTTAAGTTCAAGTAATAGTTCACCTGGAAATTAAGATTTGATCTTCGTTTACTAGTCCTTTTATCGTTCCAAAACCTGTAGGACTTTCATTTTTCCATGAAATACAAAAACAGAAATTCTGAGGACTGGGCTTGTCACTCTTTTCCATTTAAGTTCAATGAATGGATAAAAGAAGACGAAAAATATGATAAAAAATATTGGGGATATCCAATCCTGCACCTGAAGGGCCACTGTACTGCAGAGTTTAGCTCCAATCCTATTTAAACACACCTAAACCAGCTCAACAAGGCCTTTAGGATTACAAAAATGTCCAGGGAAGTGGGGCAGGTTGGAACCAAACTCTTCAGGATATTGGCCCTCCAGGAGCAGAATTAGACATCCCTGCAATAAAAGTGTATGTCATCTTTTTCTTACCCATGGCTCTTATGGCCCACTTTTACCAAACTCTGATGGTGTTTAGCATCCTTTTTAAAGCTTGAAAGCTACTGTCCCTATTTGTTGTAAATGCATCGGGTCTTCCTTAAGCCCAAAGTATACCATCTACGTCCTGCGACAGTACTGCCCTGTCCTTGTGACGCAGTTTTCGCCATTGGAAGTTTCCGCTGATTTTTGCACACACTGGACGCAGCCCTATTTTTGTGACCACACAGACTGTCCGTGGAACATAACAGAACAAGTCAAGAAAGTGGTACTGACCATGTGTCGAGAATGTCCTTCCGCACTCATCAGTATATTTTAAAAGCTGTGCAAATGCGGCTGTGTGCAAGACGTAACGGAATGTGGAAAGTGAAGTATACCTAGGCCTTCAATATATTACTCTTTTTGTGTTGCACAAAAGAAAGAAAGTCATACAAATTTGGACCGACATGAGATTGAGTAAGGGATACCAAAACTCTCCATTATGGGTGAACTATAAGTCACTCTCCCTGAATTCTGTGTAGCACATCTTGACTTACCGAGTTCACTTTGAGCTGAGACTGATTCTCGTCATCTTGCTCTAGTGCAATAGGTGGAGATTTCTGTGGGGGTGAGAGTGTGAGGTCCCTGCGAAGAGGCCGAGCCTCTAGCTTTTCCCCCACTCGTAGACTGTCCAACTTTTGCATTGAGTCTGGAGACGTCCCCTCCTGGGCATCCCTGGACCCTGAGGTGTCCCGGACATCCTGCTTCCGGTCACGATTTTTACCCCGTCGCTGTAATGTATGTCCACGGGGCTCTGAGTGACTATGCCACTCTTCCCCATGCCCATAGGGCTTTTGGGAGTTAAGGGAGTCCATTGGCTGCAACGGCCTCATCTCCATTTCATAATTGCTCAGTTTTTCCTCATCCTGCTCTAAGAGACGTGAATGAGCCAAACTGTCGCTGTGTACCCGCTGAGATGTCCAAGAAGATGAGGGTCCGTCTGGCCTCCTTTCCCGCTGGGTTTTGTGATTGGATGAGCTGTGGTCTCGAGGCTTATGATTTGAAGAGTGCTTGTGGCCATTGGCCCGTGCCACCCCAACCCGTACCTCGTCCTGCACTGAAGGAGTTGTGGAGCGGCTGCTGCCCCGACTACCACCTCTACTACTGCCCCCACGGGAGGGGCGCTTGTCCTCGCTCCAACTGTTAGCCCTCAGGTGCTCTCCACCTCCACTCGAACCACCACCACCTCTTCCCTCCATAAGCACCTGAATCTCTTGCGTTCCTCCACGCTCATCATCCACTGCAGTCTGTCGCAGAAAGCGGGCATTTTTGGTGCGATTGGAAGATTTGGTGGTTGGGCTTCGGGGAGGTGTGGAGGGTCTGCTGGGAGTGGGGCTTATGTCTGGGGTAAGGTCTGGAGGTGTGGATCCCTTCATATAGAGCTCAGTACTATCCGCGGTCCCACTGGAGATGACTTCCATGTCGTTCTCGCTTGAGTTCTGCTGTTTGGGTCGCTGGCACTCCACTCCTACTCCGAGACAGAGACAGAGACATAGAGACAAGTTTTAATTTTAAAACATGTAGGCATGCCAAATACTTTAAATGTTTTACTTCATTTTGCAAAGTGGGTGTATGGAATGGGTACATGCCCTTGCACAATCCTCCATCTGTCTCGAGCAACAACAACAAAAAAGTACATAATTAAGATTGCACTGAAATTCTTTTGTGCGGACCTAAATCAAACTCTTATTTGTCTAGGCATAGTTTCAGAACTGTTTTTTTTTAGTACCATGTGTTTTTTAGTGTCTTTCTCTATCCTCGAAGTCTTCTGAAGTTTATGAAGTAAAAACAATCTTTAGTCTGTAATCATTTGAGTTTGTTCAAATTCGAAAAATGGGGTGTTGCTGTGCCCATTCTAGGTTTGATGCCATTGACACCAAAAATACCATTGATTATCCTTTGGCTTTAAACCAAACATGGCAGCTGAGTTCAAATATGCAGATTATGATTGGTAGCTAATGATTATCTTATGATATTTGCCAGTATTTTAATATTGGTGCATCCCTAATGTTGTTTTGGTCTTTTTTTGGAGTTTTGGTCCCTATACAAACTGTAGCTATATATTGGAATGAGCTTCAAGAAGATTCTTCAGAAATTCTCTTGGTGTTCCACAGAAAAACATATTTGGTTAGTGGTTTTGAAACAACAAATGAGTGAGTTAATCATAAAAGAATTGAAATTTTTAGGTGAAGTTTTCCCGTACAACCCTTGATACCTTGAAGCACAACGGCCATTCTTGGTAAGCTTGATACAGTGTATCAAAGCTTTCCAGAGTCAGCACCATGGCTGCTCTAATCAGCTCTGCTAATGAGACCGGAAGATTTTCAAGTCTGTTCACATCCCTATGCACTCGTAAGTACACTTTCAACTTAACCTCATAAAGGTTTGTACTTCAACTCTAAACATTATTTACATATCTGTTGCAAGTCAGCACATCTCAACCAAGTATGTTCTAACATTTCTAAGGTTATCACATAACACATAACTTTGACATTACTCCCTTCCAGGAAGTCACATACACTGATACAGCACAGCATGAATGCTTATAGCCCTCCTGTAAAGGGATGTTTTGTAATGGGATGCAATTTGAGTGTGTATAGATTATACTGCGTATATTGTATGTGTGTTTATTTATGTGGGTAGTGTGAATATGTATGTGTGGGTATTGTGTGTGCATACATAAATTGCAATGTGTATGTCGGCTAGCTTTGCGTGGGCTTGTCGGAAAGGTCAGTGCTGAGCTCCCCTCATCTTCTTATTGCCTCTTCTATCACTCATTCCCCCCGCATGGCACAGTGGGGGCATCGGCCCCTACAGTCCTGAACCCATCCGGCCCCTACACTCACACACACAGCCGCTTTCACCGACACTCTGCCATTCTTCTTCTGAGCTATTTCTAAAACACTCATATAAATCTAGCTCTGAGTGATAGTGCTAGCATAAAATGATCAGTGCCAAATCCTGCTCTTCTTTTTTGAGAACTGGTGAAAAATATGAACACCTTTCAAATCACAGTGGCAGAGTCTTTTCAAAGTTAACTTATTGGAATATTTAGCATTCCCAGCTAACTGGAAAGCTTAGTCACTCTGTCAAAAGTCTGAAGTCCCTGTTATTTTTAGTCTCCATACTCTGGGGGTTGCACTCACTGTTTCCTCGGTGCTGAAAAGAGGGGGAGAACTCTTTGGCGGTGATCCGGGCCAGCCTGCACTCTTCCTGGGCCTTCTGTGCTGCTGTCATCGCAGAATCAGCTTTCCCTCTGGCGTGAACTGTCCTGTGGATGAAGTGGTCCGGGACAAAGACGGTGAGATGTGGTGAGAAAAAACAGAGTTAGAAAAGGATAGGGTTTGTAGGCATGTGCTTAAGGTGAAGTGTGCAATTTGTGAGTCACCAGTGTAACCAAAATGTTTTTTAACTAATCAGTTTCTGATCTATTCTAAGTTTGACCATACTTTTTTTGTTATTGATGTGGAATAGGTCCATCTGTGTCACATTACATAACGTTTTATGCTGAGATTTCAGTCATCCTAAACCAAAAAGTATATTTTAATATAGGGCAGTATTATTAAGTTTTATGAATGGTGATTTGGTTGTTCAGTTTTAATTGGGAAAACCTTGTTCTATGAAGCCGACCACAGCAAAACACACACAGCATATGGTTTAGCCAATGAACATTCCAGTCATTAAATTTATAAGCCACACGCTTCAGTGCCTACAAAGATCTTGACGCTCTGATTATCCAAGGGTTGACGATAAACACAGGCTGAAGGCAAACAATTACACCGCAGTCACACATCCTCACACTTAGAGATGCTCTCGGGATTCTATAGAGTCATGCCTTTGTGACACTGTAATTCTCACTTGTTTTAACTCCGTAAACTTGCCAAGACTCCATGATCTATAAACCAACTGTACTGCAGTTTAAATAACCATGTTTGAATGTAAACATAAGTAGTTGCAAAACAGTAAGATTTAGGCTAAACATATTCTGAATGAATAAGCAAAACCCCAAACATTTTACAATTATCGTCTACAAAACGCATGTCTTGTTCATTGTTTCCCATCTGGACCTATAAGAACAGGCAACAGTGCTTGCTCCGACTGCTTGATAATTCACTGAGCAAATCAATGTGGTCTGTGTTTGAGACAATAAAAGAGAGTTAGTGTTTACAACCTTGCCTTTTAATGTGTGATTCCCATTCATCGCACCCATCTGTTTTACCTGTGTGCGATTGACACTTTGACTTTGCGTGATGACGCACAGCATCATGCTGGCAGGGGTGCTGGATTGTGTATCCAGTAAATAGAAAACAAGATAAATTGATTAAGTGGAAAAACTGCACGAGATAAGAAAAATATTACTGGAATTGAGTTGATTTGGACAAATTGCCAAGATAATATTATAAATAATTGAATTTTATTTAGTTTTAAATGAAGTGTGTTGGTAGTCGTTTGTCAATTATTTAGACTTGTATTATTTAATTAATATTAATATTATTTAACAATAAATACAATTGTTTAAATTAAATTTTATACATTACTATTTAAGTATTATTAATTTAATTGTATTTAGTTTGAAATAGTTTATCAGTAGTTGATGTTTATAAATAGTAATGAATAGTACATTTCAGTTAGTTTATTATAGATATTAAACAACTTATACAGCTGTTTAAATATTATTACATTGAATATTTATAAAAATATAAACTTAATAATTAAAGTTTAATTATTACATATTACATTTCATTTTATTGAATAAATATTGAAGTGTAAAACAATAATTTAATTTTGTTTAGTTTGAAATAGCTTATTTATAGTAGTTGATTTTGTAGTTTAATTCAAATTGTATTCATGAAAACGTATTAACACAAATATTATTAAACAATTAATAAAATTGTTCAAATATTATTGAATAAATGTTAAAATTAAACAAAAACATGAAATAACTTATTGCACTTATTTTCAGTTTTAATGAACGTGTGATGTTCCAGACGACTTCCAGGCAGATTATTCATATAAACGGACCACATGAATCCCAGGTATGAGGATGCTCTCCCTTTCTCACTGAACTTTTCCCCCTGGTTTGGTTCTCTCTGCTTGTTTGTGCAGTGGCTGTCTTGGTGCAGTATTGCATGTCAATTCTCATCGATTGCACCCTTTTTTTTCTGCTCTAGGCTGTCTTCAATCAGCCAGCCAAACCAAGTGCATGTGTGTGCGAGAAAGTGTGCGTGTATATGAGTGCTTTAACATGTGAGGGTTCAAATGGGGCCATAGCATGTGGTGTGGTCAGAACATGTGGGTGCGAGAGCATTTCGAGTGTGTGTGTGTGTGTGTGAGAGACGGTGAGCAACAGCAAGGTAGGTTGGATAGAGAGATCTTAGGATTGCATTCACCCCTTGCCTTGCCGGTTGTCCTGGCAACGGCAGAGGAGAGAAAGTGAGGGAGAGAATAAGATGGCGTGGGGTATAAAAAGGACAAACAATTAGATAACAGAGGAGAATAAGAGGAGGATTGTGGGATGCTTCTGGAGGTGTTGAGAGGACAGTCAGAGAGTGAGGGCTGGATGTGAGAAACCGTCCATTCACTAATAGAGGGTCTCTAAACTGTGTGTATACTGTCAGACATACACACACACACACACACACACACACGGAGACTGATCCATAGGTGCTGTGAGACTGAGTGGAGCTGTGCTGGCTGCTGTTCTATTTATATACTGCTGAACGGTAGCAATGTTTCTAAACACTTTTTGATGGAAACAGAGACTACACATTGTTTGACAGCAAGTCTCTCTAACTCAAAACAATTAAAGGCACAGTTCAGCCACAAATTAAAATGATGTCATCTATTCACCCTTTTATCGTTCCAAACCTGAATGACTTTCATTTTAATGCAGAATATCATGGCTGCTCTTTTCCAAATAAAATATCTCTTAAAAATATCTCTTAAAACAAGTGCATTTACTTAAAACGCAAAACTGCAGTTTTGTTTTCAGATAATTGATGGTCAAAGGTTTTATTTATTAATTTTTTTTTATAGCAAGGATGCTATAAATAAATGCTGTTATTTTTAACTTTCTATCTATAGGGGAATCTTGAAAAAATGGTTTACACAAAAATATTAAGCAGCGGAAAAAATTATTCTGGTAATAGCAAAAATGTTTCTCAAGCTGCAAATCAGTATATAATGAAGATTCACGTGACACTGAAGACTATAATAATTGGCTGCTGAAAATTCAGCTTTGCATCAAAATTAGTTTTAAAATATAGTAAATAGCAAACAAAATATTAAAAATACCAACCCTAAATTATTGATCTGTAGCATGTATTTGAATTAGGTTTCTTTTTAATGCATCATTGGGCCAAGTTATATTTTAAATTATAATATTCACTTAATTTTGATTTCAATAAAATATGAAAAAGCAGAAAGTTTGAATGAAAATGAGGTAATTATTAATTTTTCTCTCCATTGTATAGCTTTTTTAAACTCATCTTCAAGCCCCATTCACTTTCAATATATCTGTAAGAAAAGTAGCCATGTTTTTTCCACCCCAAATATTTACTTTTTGTGATCCACTAAGGAAAAAAAGTCAATCAAATGGGTTTTGTCCAACATTTTGGATCAAATGAATTTTCAGTTTTGTGAACTTCCCCTTTAACACATTCATTTAACACTCATCCACGTGTAAACGCTCTCATCTTTCCCTGAGGCTAACACAGATTCTCACTCTCGTTTTTCTTCCCTCCTGCCTCTCAACACTAAAACACGTGCAGGCACTTCCCATCGGTTCTTTCACTCTCTTTCATACACAGTTTTTTTCTTAAGAGCCCTGCCTCTCATTCACATTCTCCTTCTCTGGTGCCTTTACTAAATGATCTGAACGCCCTCTGTTCTTTTTTGGGCTCAGATTCACACATCCACAACGGCTTACAGTCAGTGATGTTTTTTGTTGATGCTCTGACAATTTGAAAACCTTCATAAATGTTGCTATTCAGAGGTGATTGGATGTATTGCAAATTAAGTTAAGGGAAATTTAACAGATTAAATATTAGAAGCAGGGCCTCTGAAAAAAAGGGCTGGTCACCTTTGTGGTAAATAATACTATTATAAATTCCTAACAGAGTCCAGAGATGGCCATCTTGTGACAACAAAGCACTAATCACTATGGATGACCCAAATAATCTGCCCCGTGACCACCAGAACAAAGCTTTAATTTGCAGATGACTCATGGTTGCTTCCGGTGTTTGGGCATCAGTGTACGTATACTGTAGTAGCCAACACCATCTCATTGTTTAGCTATTTGGTTATTGGTTAGCTAAATAGATATTTTGGCTAATAGTTAATATAAAATTTCATATTAATATTATATAGCAAATATTTTCAACCAATTTTTTCTCTCTCTCTCTGAATAATATGAACCAATAATTCATTTTCAGGAACTTGCATTAGGAAGAAAAGTACCGGGGTCAATTTTGAGTTCATGTCAGTATTGTTATTATAGACTAAAACAATTAAAAATCGTCAAAAAACTTTTTTTTTTACCTAACGTGTGTTCCCATCCCTGGTAATCAAACCCACAACCTTGCACTGTTAACGTAATGCTCTACCACTTGAGCCACAGGAGAAATATATAAATCCATAAATAATGAAAGCATATAACAAAATTGTTTCAACTCAGATTAAAAAGAAAACCAAAAATATACAAATTAATTTAATTTTATATTAATATTTAATCTAATTTAAAATATGAATAATTACTACAATTACAATAGTGTATAAATAATACTTAAGTAACATGCATCTTTGATTTTAATATTAATATTTTTGTATGTAATAATACATACTCTTAGAACCTGACAAAAAAGAAAATGCATTAACCACTTTATAATGGTTTATTTAACATTTCTACTTCAGCTGTATCTCATTGGTTGCTGTGGAGCGCTGTGTGTATGCGTCTGCTCTGTGTGTTGGCAGGGCCAGTGCTAAGCTGTAGTGATAGCATTGCTGAGAATATAATGAGGTCAGTGGGATTTGTGGGGTGAGTGACGCTCTTAATATAGCACATGCATACCTATCCACGCTTATATGTGAGCATGCACAGGTATGCAAGCACATGCAGCCGCAAGCAAATAAACTAACATATGTGCTTACACACTCATATCCTTAACATATGTACAGATCACATATATATAAACCTGAGACTTAAAGGGATAGTTTACCCAAAAATGAGATATTCTCTCAACATTTACTTGTACTTATGTCGTTCCAAACCTGTATATCCTGTATATCTGTGAAATACAAAAGGAGATATTTTGAAGACTATGCTAGTTGCTGTTTTCCATGCAATTACAATGAATGGGGGAACACAAAATCACCATAAATGTATTAAAATGTGGTCCGTATGACCTATGAGTTCAATTTAAACTCTTCTGAAGTAATTTAATAGCATTATATGAGAAACAGACAGAAACTGAATTGTAAACTATTAAACTGTTAAATTGGCTTCTATTCAGTCAGTTGAACTTGAACTGAATTAGTCTGAATTGTAACAGATCAACTGATTCATTAAGAGGTTTAATATTTGAATATTTAATATTTAATTTATTTAAATATGCAGCTTTATTTTATTTTGTTACATAGGCTACTTAGTTTTAGAAATTTTAGTACATCATCAAGAAACAAGTTTTTTTTTACATTTACGTTTTATATAAAATATTTATTTCAGCACTAATTGGATCAACAAAACCTATTTTCATTAATTTTAGTTCTAGTTAATAACAACAACAACTGTTTTGGATGAGCTATTCTTTTAACATTAAGGCTGCCAAATCTTAAAATAATTAATTATTTAAATTTAATTGCATTTTTTTAATCAGTTTTTTCCCTCCCCATTTAATGTCAATTCATAAGAACACATTTCTAGTTTAATGTCAATGAAAGAGCATTTGAAACGTATTAATGCAGCTGTGTTGCTACCTTAGATGACAAATTATGTGAAAAAATGCTGAATGCAGAAGACATGCTTACATTTTTCAATTAGCATTCAATATTCAACCAAAATGTATTCAGTTAATAGACAGACACACACACACACACACACACACACACACACACATACACACACACACACACGGACATGCAGTAACAGTGTCAGCCGATTTATGACTATGGCATTCCACATGTGCATGTTATTGATTGTACCACTGTTGCTCTGCATCAATACAGACATCAGTCAACTTGCTGATGCTCCCAGAATCTACGTGACTCTCATTAAGTGAGTGCGGACTTATGTATTCTCTCTACATTCTGACACCGACACAAATCATTCATGTTTCCATAGCAACCACACCACAGAGTGGCACCAGCAAGGCCCATTTAACAGGTCCCAAGTAACCGCTAGAAATATGGCCCTGCGCTTGGATGCAGTGCAAAGCATTGAACGGATACATTTTGTAGAATGATACACTAATGTCAGTGAGCACTTGTGTAGTCTAAGCAGATGTTTGAGTGTGCGTGCTAAGAAGCCATCTATGTGCCTGCATACTCCTAAAAATTGGCAAAGCTTTTAGCACATAAAGTATATTAATTTTTACAATGCACATTTATAGTACCCTGTTAGCTCACATACTACATTGAGACATCTATATGATGTCTGCATTTAAATCTGCAAGATATATTTTTTAGAGTGTTTGCTCATCTGTAATGCTCATCAGATGTAATTTGTTCTCTAGTTTTAAGTAAATCATGCACTCAATATAATAATTTGTTCCCTTGTTTTAAGGCAATTGTATTGTTTTAGTAAACACTAAATAATTTGTTCTACTTCCTGTCCACATTCTCATAAATTGATGTAGATTCCTCTCACTTAAAAATATTCCATACAACCCTGCAAGGCTTTTGAGAACATCTCTATAACTCATTCCCAACTCAAAATAAAACTCAATTAAAGTGTCTCTGTCCATAACATAACATAGCAGCAACAGGTTTATGAGAATGCGGACAAGAAGTAGAACTAATTATTATTTTGTGCAAATGAATTACTTAAAACAAGGGAACAAATTAGTAAATTAACTTTTTTCCTGCATATCACGTGTGGGCTCTGTAGTAGACAGCAAACAATAATACTTTTAAATGAGCACCAATACAATTTTATCAGTCATAACTTGTGGAGAGAAATAGCACAGACACTAAGTGTGCTGTCTAAACTTTGTTTCAATAGGAAATATGTCAATGCTTATAATTTAGTTATGTCATGGCTATGAGCCCAAATACTTGCTAGTCGATTGCAGATGGGAAGGTATAATTATTCTAGAGATCTAATTGGACAGAAATGTAAGTGAGTACCCTAGTCATGAACATTTTTGGTCCCTTTGAAACATGCATGTGTACTTAAAGCTAATTTTGTCAACTCTTAAGAGTACATTAGTATTTGACTGCACAAACATTGAGCTTGTCAAGTGGGTCTTTCAACCAATTAAAAAACAGAAGCCAGTCTAGTAAAATAATTAATGCATTATTTTCATCTAAAATTAGGAAACCACCTTGGTTTGCTTTTGGGAAAGTATGTTAGCATTAGGTTAGAGGGCTTTTCGATGTCAACAAGCAGCTAGCAAAGATATGTTATCGAAGCAAGACCCCTGTGTCTTACCTTGAGAGTGCGATTTCTGCCTTCTGCTTCGCTATGTCAGCGGCCTTATCTGCCGCCTCGACCGCCCTGTCCACTTTCTCGCGGATCTTGCTGGCACGTAGTGGGATGAGGTTCTTCCGTTTGCCACTGACAAGAACATTCTGTTTGTATTTGCCCTCCTCTTTGGTGCCATCAGAAAAGGTTGTGCATCCGTAGCCATGCCTCTTGTTGCCCAACCACTCACCCTGGTAGTGCAGTCCGTCCGAACGCCGGCTTACCCCGCAGCCTGTCCTCTTGTCATTCTTCCATTCGCCTGCATAACTCTCTGTTGTAGTGGCGTCTACATCATCCTCGCCTACCGCGAGCTCACCCTCCCCTTCGCCTAAGCTAATGGTTGAGTTGATGTCGGATGCAGCGGAGCTGACCGTACTCATTCCGGCCTCACTGCGGAAGGAACTCTGCTTGCTCCGCTGGCTGGCTAATGAGCTCTTGGACTCAGATTTTCGCAGCTTGAGACCACTCAGGAGTGAGCGGCGGAACAAGCCCTTCTTTTTGTTTTTCAATAGCTCTGCCTCACTGTGGGCCGTCAGAACGAAGCCTCCACGGGACACGGCTGGACTCCCCGCTGCTAGGACACCACCACCCCCCATGCCAGCCACAGGCGCCCGGTCGCCAGTCAGCAGAGCTGTGCCATTGCTGTGCTCAGAGCGTAGAGAGTTTATGGAGGTACGCAAAGGTGAACGAATGATGGCTGCCATGCCGTATGGAACGCTTTGTCGTACACCGTATCCATGCCGCATGCCGCCCACCCATTGGCCCTGGAATGTACCTGAGTGAAAGAACAGGAGATAAGAGACAACTTTAGACATGTACACTACGAATCAACAAACAATCTGACTGTTGCAGGATTCTACAGAACTGCAGCAGATGTGAAACCCAGGGTTCCCCTGCTGAGTCTGCTGCCTTAAGGTTTCTCCAGTTTGGAGAGTTGCCTCATGTTTTCAGCTTTGATAGTCTTCCTGTAACTATGCTTGGAAAATCATTGTTTAAGGAAAACTGACTTAAAAAGCTGCCTTTTAGCATCAGTGGTAACAAGCATGAATTTTGGACCAAGATAACAGTCTTTTCAAATGGTTTCAGAGACTAGGAAAACAGTCAAATGCAACAATACTGTCACACTTTCATCAAACTCAATCATTCAACCCTGTTGAACCCTGGGTTTCACATTTGGACATATGTATCATGTTATTTGATCTATTTTGATCTTAACTCAAATAACTGATGGCAATGGAAGATTTAGTAGACCTGAATGGATCTATACTCCATTTGTGGCAAAGTTAGGCTGAAAATATCTGTGAAACCTTTCGGTGACCTTATGTGTGCTGAAAAACAGGTGCTTTGAGTCTTGGTCATTTTAAACTTTCGAATGTGATTGAAAACCAGAGGACAGTGAAGACGACAATTTAGCTGCAGGCACTTAGTATTTTGAAAGGTTAATTGCCCTTTTACCTGCCTTGATACTATAAACTAAACCACTAGGGAGATCATACTGCAATACACGTCTCTGTAATATGTTTGTGCCTTTTGAGTAACTCTGTACAGTTGGGAGAGGTTTGTAGTGCATGATACTCCAGGCACAAACAGTAATAATCCTCGTGAGCTCAATAAAATGCTTCTCTCATTGCTTTTGTGCCATACAATGAGAGCAAGTAACAGCTTAATGAAAAAAAGAATGAAATGTAGTGGGGCAGTGCATAAAAATAATGTGGAAAACCTGCCTCATAGTTCACTATAGCAAACTACGTTGAAATATGCAGCGCATATCACCTAAAATAGAATCGTTAAGTATTGTTTATCACCTAAACAGTTAGACTGAGATTAAAAATCATATTTTGAGCATGTGGATTGTAAATGCTGTACTTATATAAAGAATTAATTTTCTTGCAATGCCACAGGCTCATGATACCCCTGAGATGCACCATTGTTAAAGCTGTGATTACTTGTAGCATCATCAGCATGACCAACCTCATCAATGGAAAGCACAGGAAGTGCCATAATGGCAACAGTGGAAGAGTGTTTTTGGCAGCCATGATCTCCAGACCTGGCTCAATTACTTTGCTTATTGTGATGGAGCCTCAAGGGACCAAGTCTTCATCTTATCGATCTTAATGTCCACGAGGTATCACAATTTTCATCAATTGAGCTGCCAGCCATGTTATTTATTGGTGAGTATGGCAACAAAATAATGGAATGTTGCATTCTGTAAAATTTCCTTCGTGGTGCTGGCGGCCTGATCTTTCTGTCGGGAGTCTTGATGAATCACCATCTTGGAACTTTCATTAAGGGACATGGGTAACCAATAACACTAAGGTTCTTGCAGGTGATAAAAACAGTGCTGATGGGCTTTAATCTAAAAATCACATTGACATTGATAGAGGAAATAGCATTTAAATCCCTACAGTTGTTTTGTCATTAGAGGACTGATGCTTAATTAATCACAACTAATGACATATAGATATCTGCTGAGAAAAGCCCTCAAACTAATATCTTTTATAACTTTATATTGGTGTGGCATTTGAGAAAAAGCATGATCGACAGTGGAAACTAGATATTACTGTTTATAAAGTTTTAAATATGGATATTCGTCTTACAAAAACACATAAATTCGCTTCAGGAGGCCTTTATTATCCCCCCAGAGTCATGTGGGACAGTTTTTTATGATGGATAAACTGGAATTCTTTTGGAATATTGAAAAATAACATCAATTCACTGCCCTTATAAAGCTTGGAAGAGCCAGGACATTGTTTAATATAACTCCAATTGGATTTGTCTGAAAGAAGATATATATATATAATTAGGATGCCTTGAGGGTGATTAAATTGTGGGGTAATTTTAATTTTTGGGTGAACTACCCCTTTTTAGTCAGTTAATTAATATATATATATATATATATATATATATATATATATATATATATATATATATATATATATATTTGTTCATTGCATTACATGAATGCTTTAAAATTACAGTTCCACTCATTACTGTTTCTAAAATAAATGGTTTGTAATTTGTCCCCATGTCACTGTAAGGTAAGCTAGCAATATCAGCAAGCATGAAAAGCAAACTAGATAAAACATTTTTATTTTTCCAGACTGAGCTCTGTACTCCACAAATCTTGTTTTGTCTCTCTTTAGGTGTTCTCTTATCACACTTACAACTGAATCCAGTTACAGAACATCTCTCTCCATGGTGCTGAAATGAGGGATAACACTCTCTTGAAAGGACAGTTCACCAAAACATTTTAATTCTGTCAGTTTACGTACCCTTAAACCTGATTGATATTATTTCTTCAATGAATCACAAAATATTTTTTAAGAATATCTTGGCTATATAATGCAAGAGAATTTTACAAGAAGTTAGGTTAGGTTCAGGTTATTTAAATGTTTTTATTTTTTTGTTCCACAGAATCAACAAAATCATGCAATTTTAGAACAACGCGAGGGCGAGTAAATAGTGAACTATCGCTTTTAGAGTTTTTGCTCACCTAGCATGGATTTTTTTTTTTTTTTGAACGGAAGGTATATATTCACCATCCACCTGATCTGTCCAGTACTTTTTGGCACTCTGTGAGATCCCCTCTGATGTAACCACTATCCCTACATGCTGATGATTCATCCTGGCCAACATTCTAGAACATGCTGGCACTATTACTGTGGCAGCCACACACACACACACACACACACACAACTCACTGTGCTACTTCCGTTATCTCACCATCTCTCCCACCTCTTATTCATTCTCGCCCTCTTTTGTTTTCTCCCATCCCTTTTGTCTTTACATTATCTACTTTCTCATCCTGTTAGCTACATGCATACACATTCAGCTATATGAACGCCCCCTTTCCCTCTGCCTTTATTGATCTCTGTGGGTTAGCACACCAGCGAGGGCTGCTGGATGGCTCAATGAGGCTGGAGCTGTGCTTGGCGGATTTTCCCAGCCCCCCACTTCAATATGTACTTTCCTGGCTTACAAGCAGCCCTGCCACAGAGCTTTCCTCTTTACCAGTCCAGTATTCCTCTATCTATCTATCCATCTATCTATCTATTGTTCTATATGTTTATCATTCTTTTTATCATCTCTCGCTCTATCTGTCGATCATTCTATCCACCAATCCTTCCATCCATCCATCAGAAAACAACAAAAAGTCAGTAAACCCAGCATACTCTTGAGGTAACCGTTTTATGCTTTGGCAAATTTATAATAAATATAGTGGCCGACAGTTGGCCAACATCTGGCTGATGCTTGCTTCATATTGCTTGCTGTGTAATATGTAGTTCAAACACAGGCCTAAACTGATGAGATAAGCTTGAAAAATTCCCACACACACTGACACATAGAAAGAGAGGAGGCGTCAGTTCACACCTCCCAAATATTCACAGTGTAGTTCTTTCGCTAAAACACACACGCTATCTTCCATTCATTATCTACTGGGCACTTCTGCTTGCTTCAGATTTTAACATTCCAGAAAACTAAAAATCTACAAATAAAATAATCTATTTCCTCTTCTCATTGCACACAATTAGAAATCTCTACTACTTATTGCCTAGCAAACGATTTTTGTGGATAGTCAGTAACATTAATTTCCTTAAAACAAAAGCAAATCTAATAGATAGTTCAATGGATTACAGACAAGAGAGAATTTTTGATTATGATGCATTGGCAGGCCTTCCAGAATAAAAGCTGTCTGACAGTGATGTAAAACTGCTGACGTCTCTAGTGCTCTGATTGATGGGCACAGTATTAGCAGAGACACAAAACTAAGCATCCGACTCGAGGTCTGGCGGTCTGAGGACAAAGATCTGCCTACCGGCTGAAATAGTTTTGTACATTGTCTTCTAGTTTGAGGTATGTGGTGTGGGAACTTGTCCTTGATTAGCCTTTGAATTGCTATGTGATCCCTGAAGGCCTCGGGCAGGGTCCCAATTCACAGCAGCTGAAACCAAAATATGATCTTCACTGTTTGTTAACCAGATGTGCAGGAAGAGTACAGGTTTGGTGACACTTTACATTAGATTATATTTATGGACACTGTAATGTAAATTTAACTAATTGCAAAGGTATATTGCAGTGTTCACAAGCAACGTCTCAAAATAATGAAACATTAAGTAGGCTACAGATTGTTTGTTGGTATTCATTTCTTACAGTTAAGCTCATATTTTACATAGATGTTAAAATAGTTAGCATTTTTACGGCCCTGAAGTATGGTAGTTGCATAACAGATTATATAGACAGAATAATAATTCATTAATTTAGTGCAATTATCATGCTAAAGATGTGTTTAATAATGTGTTGTGTTAATTCTTCAAGCATCAATAACTTTTATTTCTGACTTTAATGGCAAAGTTGCAAATATGGATCACAACATCATTTAGCCATTGGAAACATTCAAAGCATGCTTGAAAACTTGTAGTACTTAAAGGATTTTTGTCAAGATATGTGGACAGCTTCACTGTTCGGGACAAACCAGAGACACACATGGATGCAACACTGGGTATAGAGAACCAGTGATATGTAAACTTTTGGATAGGATAATTTGTGTTAATACAGATATTGTTTTCTCTTGTTTATATGTAAATATCTATTATGTTTCATCTGTAGAAGTGCTAAACAAAACACTGTTGGTAAAAAAAAAATTATTTTCTCTTTAACTGAACTACAACTGACATAACATTTTATGAAACAGGAACAGTCAGGATAAAAACCAACAATCATGGATTGCGTTAAAAAGAGGACATGTTACCAAAATGCATCTTTATACTTCACACTAAAGAAACTCCATCCCAGCTTTGACATTAAGAAAATAGGTTATTATCAGTCAAAACTAATTGTTGGAGTGTCCCTCATGTATGTTTTCCCAGTGAGGTCAGCCAGGGGAATGAAAGTGAGATCTCTTGTGGTAAAAGCATACGCAATCCGTAAGTCCTTTGATAATTCTGCAGGTAGCCATAGGAACTTCTCATTAAAAGAAGCAGTTAAAGAGGTGTTATAAGTAAACAGCATGACAGGCAGGCCTTATGAAAAAATGTTAGATAATCTTTAGAAACTCTTCTCTTGTATTACTATGATATCGTGGGAAAGCTCCTCTCAGGGAGAAAGAGATAGAGGGAGAACAGTCACGACACTGGCGCGCTGCTGGCGCTCTCCGTGGTTCTGAAGATAAGAGTGGGTGTATAGCCCGCCTGTTTCAGTTGGGTTTTAAATCCTCCAGAGACTTAGCAATTCATTTTTGTTCACTGTAGTGGACATAAGTTGTTTGTTAATGTCGCTAAAACCATATAAGTGTTTCATATATATGTAATATATATATATATATATATATATATATATATATATATATATATATATTCAAATTCAATATTGTAATGATGATTATATAACAAACAGCAGGAATTAAGAAAAAATAATAAACTACAACTAACAAGAAAATAAAACATCGTTGATGTTAAAATCGGCATGTCTGACCAAACTGTTTGGTATTTCATCCCTACATTCAGTATTTTTGAACAAATGGCAAAACTTGTGTTTGTTTGTTTGCTGGGTAACATCTATCCTTTCCATGAAGTAGATGTCAGATCACTTGCTTTGTGAATTTAACAACTCTTCGAACAAACCAAGTGTGAATATGCAATATAGAGAACGACTGCTCTCTAAGGACATGTTCTAATTGATCTAATTGATGTTCCTCCGCACAGCTGTGAAAATGCAGTAACAAAAAGAAAAATGTTGCCTTGGGTCTGTCATTACTTTGCTGATTTGATTGTATAGAGTGTATATGCAGAAAGCAGTAGCCTTGTATGAGCATGGGGTGTCTCACATGGGTCACATGGTTATGTGATTAGTGGTCCTGTATTGGCTTTCTATTAGTCCTGCCTCCCACATGTCAAAACTAATTCATTTGCACTTCTGCCGGAGGCCTATGAGATGTATTGTGCAATGGCACGCGGCACACAGAATGGAAACGGTTAATGCAGAAAGATCAAAGATGCGGAAACATCACAGAACAGATTTAATCACGCGCCTTCTTGAATTTGTAATCGTTTCTTAAACAATGTATGGAGAATGTATTGCCTTTTCATGCGTTTTCAGGGATGCGTCTGTCTAAAGAAATGATGGCATGTGGCTAACTTGGCCTAAATATCTCACATACAATGCTAATTAGAATTCATGCCAGAAAATGTTTGTTTGGTCGGCTCTTCCATGAATTATTAATCTCGTCTTTTTCACAAATTCAGCAATTGCACCTCAGAGTAATTGTTCCATGTGTGTGATTGTGGGCCAGACTCTCGCATAGTGCACATCTGTCGGCAAATCCAGGACAGTGTACTTCTTAGAATAAAACAGGTGTTTGTATCCATAGATGGACTAAAGAGATGATCTCATATCCGTAAGCTACTGTAAGATAAACCATCCTTTGATCATTCATCATTGCTTTGGAAATAAAGGGCTTCACATGGCAAGCCAGAGGTGACTTTTCCCTGATGCAACCACATACTTTTATTGCATTGCCAGTCTTAGTTAAACAATACCATCTAAGTGTTGTTTATTCAGGCAATGTGTTATCTATATGGGTAAACGGTATTTGCGACAATGGCCCACAATACAAATAAAGCCACACTTAAAACCAAATCTCCCTGTAAGCCTACATAGACTAGCAGGCTGTTATCCGTTTAAAGGGATTTCAGTTTGACTTTTTTTTGTTCAGTGCTATATAGGTGATGTCTGTGAGAAGTGGAATAGTCCCCATTTCAGGACTATAAACACCATAACATCATCCTGAATATATCTGAATCATATAACTGAGATTTTTTTCTTTTTGTTATTAAGCCAGATGTAGGAATGTCGATTTGCATTTGAGCAATGTAGAATGCCACTTTTCGTAGGCCAAACTGATCAGCATTTGAGTTTTAGTCATGCAAGAGTGCTGCGAATTGCTATATATGAGTCACATAGTGGACATCATGACACTGCTGGCCTCAAGCAATGCAGAGTTCCACATTGATGTATCTAAGTACTTTACTCCCTGACTTCTGAATAATCATTAGGGTTACATCAGAAACTCAAATCAGAGCTGCCGTAAAAGCGAAAATCTGCCCTATCGTGTACAATTCCATTCTCTGTAGTACCAAGTAATCCCTAATGGGCTGACTCAGGGGTAAAACATGGCAACATGTTATTGAATCAAAGATTAATGTATATGATGTAACATTAATGGTTTTGAAATATCACATAAAAGGATGCATTCACAGCAAGTCTAGAAATGACAGTTTATATTTATAACAAAGGTGTGTTTATGATATTGCCTACTTTGAGTCTCTTCTTCTGCAGAAGAAGCCAACAAAAACTAAACTGACCTCTTCAAACCTGTTCTCTTAAGTGTGATGGGGGAATTCAGGTAATAATGTGAATAGTGTGTTGCAGCTGTAGTGTATTCCGACAGCACTGAGAGCTGATAAGGCCACTGCAACTTCTTTGTGGCCCTTCCTGTATCGTTTCTCCCTTCTCTGGCTCATTTTCTTTTTTTTTTCTTGTCAATCTCTGTCTTCTCTTAATGCTTACTGTGGTTGTGATTAAGTGGCCCAGATTAGTACCAAAGTAAGTAAACACCATTAGCGAGTCAGGCAGCCAATCAGAGTGGCGAGCACCGAGTCTCCAGTGACATGCTGACCTGCTGCCATAGTCTGTGTGCGTTTCCACAGCAACTTGCTGTAAAAGACACACAGGAAACACTTCCATAATGCAGGGAGATTGAGAGAATGAAACAGAGAGAGAGAGAGAGAGAGAGAGAGAGAGTTTATGTGGCTTCAAAAATGGGTACACTGCTGATGAATACAAGCCTCATTCACCTGAATTGACACTTTATTTAACTTAAAATAGTCAAATGTATGGCAGGCAAAGTTGTGTTTGTGTCCTAAAAATGTGTACATTTATTTATTTAACTTCATGTTTGTGAAACTCTTAAGATTTATTTGTGGAACTCATTCTATTCAAATGTATTTATGGATATAATATATTCTATAATCTATAATCTATAATACATAATCTATCTCTTTGAAATTATGCAAAAAAAAAATTTTTAACATGGTTTTTATGTCCATACAATGGTCCAATATATTTCTGGACCCAAGTGATTTTTGTTCTGCAGGTTTGAAATGAAATGTTACCTTCCTGTCATTCATTAATATCACACCATTATTAGCAAAGACACTAAGGGTGATGAACTGGGACATTTAAATTACAAGAAGGTACAGAGGTGAGGGTTCGGCTCAGGTGACTTTGGACAAGTATGCATTTATGTTCCAGGACGGATTCTTCATGAACTTTCACTGACAGAAAAAAAACTTTTCTCTAAGCCAGTTCGAGATAGGCTATTGTACAGGTGTTGTGTCAAGTTATTACAGTGGTGGTTTTGCTTGTTATGAGAAAAATACCAACTCATCTAAATTTACTTTCATGGCTATTGGTTTTTGTCAGTTATTTGGCCTTCGCATCATCTTGCCAGAGTCAAGTTATTTAATGAGAGTTCTTGTCTTCTGCTTTGATAATCTTAGTTTGTACTTTCTCCAGAACAGTACTCCAGAAACCTTGTTACAGCCCAAATAGGGTGTTCAAGGATTTTTTTGAGGGAACTGGAATCTGCCATTCTCTCTCTCTCTCTCTGTCTTTCTCTGCCTCTCTAGATGTCCAATTGGCCTTAATTTGAGCATCCAAATTTATCTCCTCAGCAGCTTGTGGAGGACAGAGGAAATAGCTTGTCCAAATGATAAGGGGTAGAGGAAGAATAAATAAATTCTAAGTCAAAAGTGATGAATGGTGCAAAAATGGAAATCACAGGGTATTCTAGAAATCTCTCCATCCTGTAAGAGTGTATTTGTGTTAGCCATTAAATTGAAGTTTAAATTTACTTACCTTCATGTCATTCCAAACTTGTATGACTTGATTTCTTCTGTAGAGCACACAAATAAATACTTTGGAGCAAATTGGGGTCCAACGTCAGGGTGTTCCACAGAATAAATATTGTCATATGTGTTTGTAATGACAAGAGGGTTGGTAAATGATGACAGAATTCTGGTTTGAGGTGAACCGTGTAAGGGTCTTATTGCAGCGATGTCAGTATTTTGTGGTGTCATTCAGTTGGAAGACTTTTTTTTTTACTACAGCTCTTTACAAAAAATTATTTATTAGACTCTTACCTCCGTCAGAGTATGTCTCTGTTCCATATCCATCCTGTAGACCATTGTTCCATGTACCCTCATATTTGCCGCTGGTTCCTGTGCTTTCCCGCACTCCGTAGCGTCCCTTAAATCCATGTGTCCACTCACCTTTATAAACCCACTTGCCCTTGTTTTCAACTCCAATGCCATGGCGTTTACCTTGTGCCCAAGTCCCCTGATAGGTGTTCCCACTGGGCCAGGTATAGATGCCCACCACCTCAAAACCGTGGCTCCAGGAGCCTGCGTACTCGCCTTGGCCCTTAGGTCCTGTGCAGATGCCATGGCCGTGGGCCTTTCCCTCTTCCCACCCTCCACAGTATGATCCCCCATCATCAAAGTTGAACCTGCCCCCAGTGGACATGCATGAAATAGGTTTTGGCAAATATCCCAAATCTCAAAAAGAAAAGAAAAAGAAAAGGAAGAAAGACCCAAACAAAATCAGACTTGGAAATGGGGCTAGGGTGTTGTTGAAAAGCTGGGGAAGGAAAAGACCCGTATATGCTCCTTTTAATTGCTTTAAAAAATGCAAAAAGTTGAAAGAAAAATTGAGGAGCCCCCCTGGGCAGTAGTCCTCTCCTGTCAAACTGGGCAGGAGCAGCTTGAGCCCTCTCAGACCATCCTTCACCAGGAGTGGAGCTTTTTATTCATGAGTTGCTTTCCTGCAGTTTCTTCTTAGTGATGAAAGTGGGCCCACGCCAGCCATGCGCGCCTTGTTCTGTCATTAGCAACGCAGAGACAATTCTCTCGGTACTGGTATTCTGGCCCCCTCCTCGTTCCTGCCTCCACTGAGGGCCCCTGTGCCAACACACCTACCCTCACTCCCGCTCTCCCTCTCTGGGGCTTTGAGCTGTTTCACTTCCCCTCCCAGTTGTTGAGACCACCAGGCTCCACCTAGAAACCTGTGAGTCCTCAGAGTGATGGCCGATGAATGAAGCAGGCAGGTAGCATTTACAATTGCATCCTTTCTGCCAGGAGCTCACTAACTGTTCTACCAAATCCACCCGACATGCTGATGCCACACAGGGAGACAGAGTGTAAGAGAAAAAAGAGCGATGAATTCTGCAAGCTTTAGTCTCTGTCAGCTAGCAGCAATGCAGTCTCTATCCATGCACAATCGCATACATATATACGCACGCTCTCGCTAGCACAGGAAGAGCGCACCGATTGATCGCAAACAAACTGATGTGATTAATTCCTTATCTGGGCACTGTTTTGTCGTTGTCTCTGCTTTCCTCTCAGCTGTTTTTTCAGGTCTGTATAAAAATCCTGTGCTCCGGTTTGCTTGCAGGTGGGAAAACCAGATTCATTGTCCCCGATTTACCTTCTTCTGTTCCTCCTTGACTCAATCATGTTGTTGGAATGATTTTCATGTGACGCTTATGGTCATTTTCTTCGTCGTCATCTTATTCCCCCATATGCTTGAATGTCTCTCCCTCTCTCTCTCTTACACTGGTGTCTCTCAAATCTGCTCATTAGAGGTGGACTGTTCCAACGCAGCCAACTCCCCCTCCCCCTTTCACATGCTCTCTCTCCCTTCATTTAAAGAGACATGCGCTGTGCTAATACTCACCGCTCTCTCTCTCTCTATCCACCTCAGGGAGCAAAGATTGCTTTTCCTAATTGCCCAGCTTAGACCTCCCCCTACCCTCCTGCTAAATCTTGATTGCTCTGCCCTCATCTAATAATTAGAGCATTTGTCAGTTAATGATAGGGCTTGATATGGTGCACTGAATCTTTGTTGCAGGTGAAATAATATAAAATCTGCTCTGTTGACCTTGGCACTTGATCATCTTGACTGTTCTTCACTGGATTCCATGATATCTGTATGCCACAATGAGCATCTTTTATTTTGTTGACTAATATGTTTCATGGCCAAAGTATGTTATAATTGAAGACTTACTACCTCATACAGCTCTGTTACAGATAGCTGAGAACATCATGCAGTTCTTCGCCGCTTGGATTAAAATGGCTTGTACAGTGTTTGTCCTCCTTCCTTCTCAAACAGATTTTCCTTATAAGTATCTGGTAATTAAGAAAGCACATTAGGATGCATGAAGATACATGGAGTCTTATATGAAAACAAGGGATTTGATGTATACATGTAATAAAACCATTAGATTTTCCTTGCAATTGTGTGAAACAGTGTCACCATTTGTAAAGAGGAGGAAGGATATTTATCCTCTCAGTTACTGGAGATCAGCTCTTACGAAGCTGGGTAAAAATACTCTGACATGTTTCTGGGCTCAGCAGGTAGTGACCCAGGTTTCATGCAGTAAACAAGTCACTTACAGTTTGACTCCAAGTAGATTTCATGTAACTTGTATACAGGTTTGGAAGGGTTACTTTTAAAATGTATTCTGTTACAGTTACAAATTACTTCATTAAAAAATGATTCAGTAACGTAATCCAAGTACCACAACATAAAAGTAATGTAATCTGATTTCTTTTGGATTACTTCGTTACATACGTAAATACAGTAAAAAAAGCAATATGTAAGTACTTTTTATTTAACCGTGACTTTAAAATGAAATAAAAACTATAGTAAAAACTATTTAAAATTTTAAAATCTTGTCATGTTTCACCATCTAGATATTATATATATATATCTGTTATTTCATTTATCCATTTTGAAGACAAATTAACAGAAATCTCCAGACATGAAAATGTTTTTTTTTTTCCCAGCAGGAAGCACTGTAATTAATTTATCTGTAGCAGCATCTCATCCACGTTCGAGGAGAATAATTTTAGATGGGTGTTATTTGCGCTTGCACCAGCACATGACTCACATGAGTCAACATGTGTCAACATGTCAACAGAACCAGGAACTACTGTATGAAGAAGCAGCGCTAAATATATAGCGTTATGTCAAAATACTCATTCATTTAATATTAAATTAAAGAAACTGTAAACCAGATAGTATTTCTACTTTTTACAAAATGTAACTGTAATCTGAATACTTTGTTTTTGGATGTAACTGTAACGGTATTACAGTTACTAGATTTTTTGTATCCTGATTACGTAACGCCATTACACGTATTCCGTTACTCCCCAACCCTGCTTGTATATTTCACGTAAATTACAATACATACGTGTGTTTGATTGATCATTATGTTAACAAATTGCTTTTAGTCGTTTAGCTTATCAGGCTACTTTAATGATAGCCTGCTGTTGGCTTGATTGATATTAGAGGAGGGGAGATTTTATGAAGTGGGTTCAGTAGAGTCTGGGAGAGTGTATGGCCACGTTCACACAGCAGCATAATACGGTTATCAGTCCTGTATTTGAGTCCTGTATACGATTACGTTCACATACAGTTTGGTTATTTACAGGTGTGACAACCGCATTCTGTAACCGAACCCACACCTGTACATTTTCAGGACTCACAACCACATTCTCGGAACACACGTACTGTTTGAAAAGAACAGGATTTGACAACTAGTTGTCTGTAACGTCATACAGTGTGAGAGAGAGCCGCTCTGCTGCACAAATGCACATCTACCGTGTGTTACATGTTTTCATGTATGTTTTTCGCTAACTTACAGTGACGGGGAAATGAGCCTGTCTGTCACCTGAAATTTATAGATCCCTTAAGTTTTCCACCGAAGCATTCCCGTCAGTTTTGTGTTCTGTGTGCGACTCAAATACTCCACTCTCCACCCAAATTTAAAGGCTGCTGTCAGTTAATGAAGATCTGACGGATGAACTCGCGGCTCGATTGAACTCTTGTCATGTTAGAAAGTGATAAGACTTTAAGTTTTATGGACGTCAACATCTTTTATTTTACTTTGGTCACTGTTGCTATGGTAACTGGTAAGGAATACGGGCTTGACTACCGTTGCACATTAATACGGACAGTATTCCAAACGCAACTGTAAGCTGCTGTGTTAATGGGACATTTCAAGACTTGCAGCTGTAAAGAAAACCACACATTTTCTTGAAAAAAATTACAAGATACAGTTTGACAATCAGATATCAAAAGTCAAACTATATTAATAACACCGCCTTGTTAACCATTAAAATAGCACATTTTTAACCAAAAATTCGAATTATCTGTAATTGTATGGGCTGATCTTGTTCTGATAGCTACACAAAATTGTTAAAGGGCAGCAGATGACATTATGTTAATGTGATTGTCTGTTTTCTGCTCTACCATGTAGAATTTGATGCACACACACTATGGCTGTGGCTGGTTGAGGCCTGAGGAGACTTTCCATGAGTTTGAGCCCAGAGACGCAACATCACTCAGACTTGTTAGTAAAACAGGCCATGATGACTCACGTTTCCCTGCAGCACAACTCAAATAATCAAAGCTGTTATTGAAAATTTGGAGAGTTATTAAATTAGCTTTTCTTAACTGTTTAACTACAGGAGAGCAATCGTAGAAAGAGGGAAATTTGCTAACTCAGGATTTTATGTTTGTATTAGGGATAAGCATGTTAAATCAACTAAGAGAACATATAGGGCAATCTTTAGGGCAATGGGACGTCTTTGGCATCCCAATCACTAGCCAACTCAACAGATAAAAACACGCAGAAAGTATGTCTATCTGCATTTCCTGCTTATTTATCATATTATCTTAAGTATGCACCACTATTTTCACTGTGGCTAGCTTGACCTTGTGTAGTTGCTGTCTGATGAATTAGTCCAAAGGTAACACTGAAAATTTTACTATAACACATTAAATTACAAACTGCACTACTATTTGGCATGTTTTTGATTCAGTATAAGTCATGTCAAGCATTTCGTGATCCATCACTGTAGTTAATTGTAAATACGTGTTGTTGTTGTTTTTGCACCCAGCTAGTTGCATTAGTACTGGATTCGTATATTTCCAAAGCTTTAAATCTGAACACCTGACACTTTTACTTGCACATCAAACTTTTTATAAATTTGAGTCACAAGTCACAATGACAGCCAGTTGCTCCCTCTAGTGTTCATTTATGATCAGCAACATTTGTTTAATTTGCCAGCTCTGTACATTTATTAGTTTACTCATCTTACAGTAGGGGCTTTTCATATTTTCTGCCAGTGCTTCTTAAATAGTTGTTATGAACTAAAAATAGAAACTTTTTGTGCATCATTTATTAATCTGTTAATGTTCATTTCTAAATATATTATTATTCTTTTTTCCTTTTTTTTTTGTCATATTCTAATACAATTTATTGAAGTCTATGGAGAAATTAACATGTACCTATCTTAACACTAAATACTACAAAATTATTGTTCATTTGGTTTATAATAGCTAATAAACAAGAACATAAACGCTGGAAACTTGGAATATTTATCTGCAATCCAATCCAAAACTAGCCTTGCATTATTTCATTTGCCAGCTAATAAAATCTCTAAAATCAACAACTGCATGTTCAATTTGCTCAGTAAATTGTATTTTCCAGGCAAACATGACAAAGAGAATTTATTTGAGAAAATAAGAATCCATTAGATTGAGTGAGAAAATGTATAAGACTTAGTTTCAGATTGAGCCCATAGACAGTAAAAGATTGAGCCCTAAGACAATTGGCGCCATCTTCGGGAAAGGTTGACGTAATGAAATGACAAAAACAGGTTTCCAATTTTTGCCTACAGACAAAGGCATAACACTTTCCTGTACCACCACAACCAGAATAATATTTCATACTATTTTATAGCATTTAAATAAATCTACCTTAAGTTTAAAAATCACTTACGAATGTAAGTTAATGTAGGCCTAGCCTGTCGTATTAAAATCATACCATATTTCACTGTCCACCAACTATGACTGCAGGCGCTTGAGAGAGATACACAAGAATGTCGCTCTGGCCAATCACAGCGCAGAATATGATTACTGACAATCTGTTCCTCCTGTAAAGTTCACCCATGGGCGGGGTTTGCGTGAAGTTCGGGATAGTGAACTACACTCAGTTTGCCTTTTCTCGACTTCACGATAGGATAATGATAGGCAACGAAACCGCAGATTAATTCACTCGCGTGAAAGCAAATAAAGCAGTGGATAAAGTGTAACTTTTTTTTTTTACATAAAAAAAACGTTACTTCGGCGTCCGGTTATAGGTACTGACGTCCATTCGACCACTCAAGCTGTTACAATTGGGTAGTTATCCACACAAAATGTTTATTACCAGACTACAGTTCCTTTGCGCGTGTACAGCAATTGCGATAGTGTCATCTGGACAAATCGGTATAATGGATACTATACGATCTAAAAGAAATGTTCCTGTTTTATAATGTGTCCTGGAGTCTATTGAATAACTGGCTGACGTGGGGATCACGCAGGGGGGCTGGCCGAAAAAGGAGAGACACAGGCGGGCAGAGGGGCTGCGCCGCCGCGCGTCTGGGATTACAGTAAACACGGTTTGTTTCCTTAATATCCTAACATTATTTGACGAGATGATACATTTGCAGGCATATAAAACGCGAAGGAAACTATGTAGTAAGTCTTCCAGGAGGGGTTTTGAGACGCTCATACGCATCACTGCCTCTAAGTTCATGGATGTTTACTTCAGTGAATGATTAGGAAGTTTGTAAAGTTTGTTAAGACCATCAACCATTGCTGTATGAACTTTGTTTTTAATATCTGATGCATTTTATGAGTGCTGGCTAAGATGGTGGAAAACAGATGCTTTGTTCAGAAAGAGGATGTTTACCGCTGGTTCTCCGTGTTGAGTTCGGCGCAGAGGGCTGAGTTCCTTTGCGGCCTCTTGGACCTCTGCGTTCCCATTGAGCTGCGCTTCCTCGGTTCTTGTTTGGAAGACCTAGCCCGAAAAGACTACCACTCTCTGAGGGATGCAGAAATCAAAGCTAACAACCCGGCTGACCTCGCCAACTTGACCAACATCACGGATGAGGTCGTGCGGAGCAAGCTGCTCGTCTCTCTCGCGCTCCTCAGCTCGGACAACCGCGTAGCGGCGGGAGTTTTGTTTCGGACCCTAACCCATATCGACACCATCATTAATAACTACGGACTGCAGCTTAACGATGGCCAGATGGGAGAGCAGTTTTTGCTCCTCTTCACCATGGCTTCGAACCATCCCGCCTTTAGTTTTCATCAAAAGCAGGTGCTGAGGCAAGAGTTGACACAGATCCAGGAGATCCTACAGGTGACAGTTAGTGAAGCGTCGTCGACGTCTCAAGGGGGCGGGGCCAGCGCTGCTGCGCTCCCAAAAGTGAGCGCGACCCCGACCTTCTCTTCCTACACCACAACATCCACCCTCAACGCTTGCCAGACCGGATGTCCGTGTTGCAAGGTGGGAAGCATTTAAGTCAGCATGAAATGAAAATGTACCCTATCTGTTTTCTGAATGCATTTTTATAGATCTTAATGTGAATCATTAATCCATGCATCCAATCATTAATCCATGCATATTTTGATTCTGGTGACACATGTAGGTCTCCAATCATTTATTTCACATAAACCGCACCCCTTGAGTTAATCTGCCTTCTCTTTTGAGTGCAACTCCCACATCTCAAACTCCAATCAACACCAAATCCCAGTGCTACATTGTTTCATTTTGGATATTTTACCCAAGTTCTGAACAAACATTCTTGCAGTAACGTTTAGAGAACGTAGTGATGTGAAGTTCAGATCATTTTACTGACTCTGCTCTTTGAATCTCATTCAGCAAAATGAACCAGTCCTTATTCAAGTTATTTCGTTCATTTCTACAGAATATAATCAAAATGTTATGTTTTAATATCCAAATTCCCCAACAAATATATTTTACTCCAACATTGATCACATTATATAAACTATAATGCAATCAAGACCAACATAAATTATAAATTCATTGCTTAGCTGGCTGTGCAGTCGGTAAATTCACCTCACTCCTACGAGTCTTTGGGTTGTTAGTTCTTTTGTCATGTCATATCCCTGTAAGGTAAAGCTATGCAGTCTTTACTGGAAGGATAAATGATTAATAATCTCCAAAGTCTTC
This sequence comes from Carassius gibelio, assembly GCF_023724105.1. Classification (NCBI taxonomy): domain Eukaryota; kingdom Metazoa; phylum Chordata; class Actinopteri; order Cypriniformes; family Cyprinidae; genus Carassius; species Carassius gibelio. The sequence continues at coordinate 5,826,671 of NC_068395.1, read as the reverse complement.
GGGTTGGAGTCATTCGTTCAGGACGTGACAGCCCTATAGCCATAAGGCTTGAATTGTCAGTTCAAGAGGTGAACTGATAATTTCTCCTTCCTTTACAGAATCTATTGGATGTTGTGCATGCACGGTCAACACGAAATGAAGGAATCCCTCGCTAAGACAACCCGTGGTTCTTGAGTTCAAAATGAACTAATCATTCAAGTACGACCCATTACTAAAGGAATGTTCATTCAAAGTTATCTAGATGAATGTTACTAGATTAATGTAATTTTTAGATTAACTATCCCTTTAAGGTTTTAAACAGAGTTTGTGAATGTATGCTGAATAATGTTAGTGTGGTTAATTTTGATATCTATAACTAAATTCTTACATGACAGGCACAGCATGGGCTGTCCCCTTAGAGCAACCTGAGGTTAAGTGTTCAGCAATTCTGATGGTTCATAGATCACCCCTTGTGGGTCTTGAGCCTGCAACCTTTTGCTTAGCCTCAATAATTTAAGCACTAGGCCATACACCCCAAGATATACAGGCCAGACCTAATTTATTCAACAGTATCTGTGGGGAACACCAAGAGCAATGATAATGAACTGGGGTCATCTGACACAGACAAGCAATTCAGCCTTGAAATCTCACACAACTCACATAGCGTTTACTATCTTTTTGGATCTGTTCCATACTCTCCTTGGGGTTTAGGAGTGATCTCAATAAATCACTGCCTTTACTATGACATAAGAATAACGCCAACACTTGTTTAAACTCAGTAATACATACTGGGGAAGTTGTGGCCTAGTGGTTAGAGAGTTTGACTCCTAACCCTAGGGTTGTGGGTTCAATTCTTGGGCTGGCAATACCACGACTGAGGTAACCTTGAGCAAAGCACTGAACCCCCAACTGCTCCCTGGGTGCCACAGCATAAATGACTGTCCACTGCTCTGGATGTGTGTTCATGGAGTGTGTGTGTGGACGGGTTAAAAGCAGAGCGCAAATTCTGAGTATGGGTCACCATACTTGGCTGTATGTCACGTCACTTTCACTTAATATTACAAATGTATAATTATGTAGTATCTCAAAAATGTCAGCTTGGTGAGTCAACAAACATGCTTTGAAAGCACTGCCAGAAGCAGCAAGATGTTTGTTTCTACAATAACAAAATCCTTTCATTGTAGAATATGATATTATTCAGCTGTTCTAGAATAAATAGATGTTAAAATGACTATATATGGTGACATGATGCACACAGTTCTGAAGAGTATTGCATTGCACAAGTGCTATTAAATATCTATTTATTTGCTCTTATCTTTTGTCAAAACCATGTATGCCTTTATGGCATCTTCTTGTATATTACATGTATTCTTGCTCATGACATGTCTAAGCAGGAATTAGGAATGGCACAGAAACTCCTCTGTGAGACTGAAAAAAAAAACCACACCACTCTTTTTTTTATTTTTTATTTTTTTATTTTTTAGGAAAATAGCCCAAAAGAAGAAAAAAAAAAGGAAGAAAAAGTAATAGCCCAAATCTGTGGGAAATGCACTCTTACTAGTTACGTATCCACAATACCGGTCAAAAGTTAGGTGTAATTAGATTTTTTAAAAAGTTTTTGATAGAAGCCTGTTGTGCTCATCAATAATCATACAGTAAAAACAGTTCTATTGTGAATATTGAATATATTTTAAATGACAATTTATTATTGTGATGGCAAAGCTGAATTTTCATCAGCCATTACTCCATTCTTCATTGTCACAAAATTAATCAGAAATTGGTTTATTTTTTTTGGTTAACCATGATTTAGGAGTTACCGTAAGTAAAATACTTACTTTGAAGTTACATGATATACATTTCTGTAATCACTCCTGTAAAGGATCATTGGGCAGTTAAAATGTAAAGTGTTACCCTGACAGAAATCTTTGTCAGTGCATAGTCCAAAACACAGCGGCGTCAAAATGCAAGTTGATGAAATGCAATTAAACACTTCCTGATGTATCTTGAATCTTGTATTGGTGATTCCCTGTGTTGTCAGATGTAAATATTTTCATTGGGATGTTATCTGTATAGACATGGGCTCTCAACATAAGTATGAAATGTGTGCTTGAGTGTGTGTAGTGGGAAAGTACCCATGTAAAAGCAGAGAAGGCGGTTCTATTTAGTGATTTGTTGGTTTTGGCTTTCATGAACTGAAGCTCAGCACATTTCTCCATGCTTAAATCAGCCCTCTGTGTAACTCTTCTGTGAATCATCAGGAAGCAACGACTGCTCGCTTGTTCAAGAGGCCTTTACACTAGCTTAAACATCAATAAAAACACATGCTGTTTTGGTCTCAAGCATCTTTTTGTAATGCTTCTGATAGTAATCGCCAACATTTATTTTAAATAAATTTCAGTTATAATAGATACCACGACAGCCAAATGTAGCCCATTTTAGCACTTTCCACTTGTAAAGCAAAATAGGCATAAATAGAGTCAGGCTGGCTGGCGTAATTGTTTACGTAACTATATTTTTTATTTTTTTATAACTAACTAATTATGTTCTTTAAATCATAGTGCTATGTTCCAAGATCCAGCCAATTCCTGGCTGAAAAAATCAAGTTCATTCCTAAATATTTTCCCCACTGGCTGTTGTATTTTACCCTAAATTACAGTAAATCAGATTGTGATAGTAAAATTAAGATGTTAGCACATAGACTTTAAACAGAGACAAAAACATTAAAAGCAGCTATTCAGATGTGTAAAAAAATAATGCGCTGATTCACGTTTCTCATATTGTTCTTATTTGTGTGCTAAGAATGAATTCACCCAGCTGTACTTTTCCAAGGACTTCTTTAATTTGTGTTATGATCCACACTTCCGCTTAGTCTTTAACATAAGGCCATGTTTTTCAAAGAAGAGAGGAACAGAGATTTGGCAACGTGGAATGTGGATGTGGCAGCGGTGGACTGTACGGCAGTCCTGATTGTTTTCAGAGCTGGCTTTTAGCATAGGTACCAGCCTCCTCTTGATCCTACTACTGTATGTTTTTAACATGCTGGAAGATGTAACCTCAGAGCAAAAAGGCGGCTGAGCTGAAATATTTGACTATTGAATCTGCTAATCAGATTGGGTTTTGGGATTGTAATGTTATTAACTGATCAATCAAAGATAAAAAGGCAAGCATATTTGCATTTGTGCTTTTTAATTCTTAGATGTGCTGTTCCGAAGTGCTGAAAAATTACGTAATGTAAGACACATGTGCATTGAGTTGACTAATTATAGAACAGTCATCTATTGCCAGGAAGTCCTTGACTCACTTTAATAAAAGTCTGAGACAGTTGTTTTGTTTCATTGAACACCAGGATGATACCAAAACCCAGTAACAACACTGTTCACCCATATTCTGTTTTTACAGTTGCAACTTTATATCTCCTAATTTTGAATTTACATGTGACATCCTGAAGTTGTGATTTAATCGTCATTGCAACTTTGTATCACAAAGCGTGAGTTTACCCCTCAGGCTGATGATACATGGGGCAACGTTTTGAACTTTTTTGGAGCAATGTTGCTTGAGCACTTTCCCATTGAGAATGGGTAACAAATTTCTTTATGGATACTTTAGATCGGTCATGGGCCCTGTGTCTCACCTGGTTTCCTGTTGACGGCAACATTAGCCAAAGTTGGCTCAAAAAGTTTCCCTGTGTATCATCACCCTCATAGTTTGAATTTATTTGTTTATTCTTTAATGTTTTCAAAATCTATTTCTTTTCATTTATATATTTGATTTAATTCTGTGCTCTTATTAATACATTTATGTTTTATTTGTATTTTATTCTTTTGTTGTTATTATTTTATTTATCTCTCTTTTTTAACATTTAATCTTTATTCTCAAGCAGAAATGGGCTGCTATAAATTTGTTCAGATGTAGTTTTAGGCTTGTCTTAATAATTTGAATATTGGTCTGGCCAGTGGTACAAATTATTACTTGCCCTGCCACAAAAAAAAAATAAAATACAAAAAAATAAAATAACATAGTTGCTTTTATCATTGTTTTTTTTTTATCTATGCTGTCTTGTATTTTAATAAATGAGCTTATATGAAACCAATATTTTAGATACGATTCAAATTTTACAATTCTCTATTTCCTCCAAAACTACTAGCCTGACAAATATAAAGCTCAATCATTATTTAAGACAAGTGAACAGTCTGTAAAAAAGAACCAATGAACACATTATAAGCAATAACACCATTGAATTTACAGAACAAAGATGCAAATGAAATGATTTAGGATTTTATGTTTGTAGTTGTTCAGGTACAGAAATTGCATATTCTTTACTGTGTTGCAACTTTATTTTTCATGTCCATTTGAAATAAGTGGTAAGCACGGCATTTTAATAATAATAATAATAATAATAATAATAATAATATATATATATATATATATATATATATATATATATATATATATATATATATATATATATATATATATATATTCATTATACACACTTGTAGCATGTGCAATGTTTGATTAAATTAGACTGTATAATTTCTAACTTTAGGTTATGCTACATTAAGCAGCTTTATGAAACCGAAACAGCAGACGTGCTGAATGAGACGACTGGTTAAAATGCCCGGTTGATCGGTGCATCTCTACTACACTGTATAAATTAAATACAGATTAATCATTGTTAGAGCTACAAATTACTTGCCTAGACAGGTATTTTGACACATTTTTATATTTGTCCATTTAAAAGAAATAAAGATGCAGAAAGACTCCACTTGGGGCTCGGGCGTCAGAGACGCAGCTGTCTGTGTGCACACGGTACTAGATGGAGTTGTCTTTTGTGTCTTGCTGGAATGCTTTTAAATTGATTGATTTTTTTTTTAATCACTAAGGCCATCGGGAAGTCCTTATTGACGAGCACTGCTTAACCAATAGTAAATCCATATGGAGTGAACTAAAGAAGCAGACTGCTGTGCTGTCAGAGTGAATTAAATAAGACTCAATTGGCTAAGTGCAACAGCACTAACCGGACAATACACTTGTCCATGTTCAGTCTAGACCTTTGACCTTTGACCTCTTTTTCCAGACTGTGCAACAGGAAGTCAAAGGAGGTCAGACAGATGAAGGTTTGGGTCCTGAGGTCATGTCACCGAGTCCTTCACTTTTGTGCCAGGAAATACCACTCAAAGCGCATGTCGGAAAACCCAGCAAAGGTGAGTTCCACAACTTTGGATCCACAAACCTACTCTACAATGTTATATGCAAAAAAAAAAAAAACGGTAGTGCTTGGTAAAAATTTGAAGTTCTAATACAGAAGCTGGAATGGGAATGCACCTTCTGAAATCTTTTTAACTGAAGTTTCATTCATCTGAGACAGCTGGTGGAAGATGTTTTCTGCCCTCTCCTCAGGTCTCTACCAGCAGGAAGATAAATTAATCAGAGCGACACTTAGCTCGCAGGAAGAGATTACACTTGCAATGTTATTTTTTTGTTTTCAGTTTTCATTTTAGTTTTACGGTTTGCAGTGTTTTTTTTTTAGTTTATTTAAATATATTTCGATGTAGCCTTTTCTATTTTTTTTTATTTATTTATTTTTTTTTTTTACATTTATTTTAGTTTATTTATTTTGGTGCAATATTTATAATTGTAATTTTTTTGTTATTTATTTATATTTTATTTCAGCTTAATTTAAATTACTAAAAATTATTTATAAAACTTTTTTATTTTTAGTAAAAAAATAACATGTAACATATAGGGGTTTGGTATGGGGAAAACACATTAAATATAAAATTTTGCCCGGCTGACAATCATTTTCAATGCAACAAAAACTATGTTGTTGAAAAATGTAGACTGAATGGCTTGTAGCCAAATTCTTTTGTCTAAAACAAAGCCAAATTTGTTTTAAAACCATAAGCTGTAATGCATCAATCATCATTACTAAACGTGTTGTGCTTAATATATTTTCAGTGTGCACGTCATATTAAATACTTGTTTCAATGACTTCAGGCAAGCCATACGAAAGACAGTTTACTTACTTTTATTTTATTCTTTTCCATAAATACATAATTAGATGGGTGAGGCTTTCAGCAGAAATCAAGCGAGGGATTTTGTTTTGCCAAGCAAAGCATCCTTCACATGAAAAAGTGGATCTCATATTGTATCATATGAACAAACTGGACTAAACTGATTCCCACACAGATCTACAAAGACTTAAAATGCAATGCCACATAAGAAGAATTACTAAATATTAAAGAAAACATTGAATAATCCTAAATAATTTACATTTCCGACAGATTATGAACAGCTGTTTTGTTTATTTTTTTTTTATATCAGGTTTACGTGTTTTTTTTTCTTAAGCTTTAGTTATGAGATTTTTTTTAAATAATTTTTTTGGTGCAATCTGTGTGAACTCTGTATATTATCATAGACTGACTGTAAATACATCTTTTATTTGAATTCCCAGAGTTTGCATTCACAAATAGTGGAAAATGAGAGTGTTTGATGGAAAATCTTGGCCAGGCACTACTCCAGAGTGTGTTTCTTGGTTTGCGTATTAGTGAAAGACTGTAGTTTTCTATTTTAATCTTGAGGAGAATATTAGAGAAGAAACCCAGTATGTCTTACCCGGACTCACATGTCCACACATGTTTTGCTAGGGATGTGTGCTATCATTTCTTGAGTTCTTGAGATCTCTGTTGTGAGCATAAGTGTGTATTTTTAGTCCTGTTTTGTCTTGCTGTTGGCTCAGGCAGAAAAAGCACCAGATGTCATATTCACACACTGAGTCCACAAACTGCACTTTTATCAGAAAGATGCACATTTTAGAGGGTCATGCATATTCTCTGTTTATCTCAGTGTTTTATTCCTGTGTAATCAGCATACTATATTTTTACATTTCGTCACCTTGGAATTATAAGGTTGTATCTGCATTCTGAGCAGTTTCGAGATATTGAGCTTCAAAGTTTTTGTATTCCATATAATGATATGGGTTATGGGGAACAAGTCTCTTTAATACATCAGTACCAAAAAAAAAAACAAACAAAAAAATCACATAATGTATATACGTTTTCACAGAATAAGAATACGTAAATAACTAAAAAAAGGCAGATAGAAATGTATAATTCCAAGGGCACGATTTTTTCAAAGAAAAATATTCTTGCCCATGCCCAAAATGCAAGGGTGTTGCTGAGTTGTTGCTAGGGTCTTCTGGGTGGTTGCTAGGTGGTTATGATACTATCTTCTGGCATATGGAGTACTAGGCATGTCACTTAGAAGTTAATTATAATTTTTTTAATTTCAAAAATAAAAAAATCAATATTGTAATCTACAAATTAATAAACAGCTGTTCAATTAAATAAAATGGAAACAGTATAATTAATTTTTAAAATGGATGTAATTTGTTTTTAAAATGTCCAGTTATTTGTCAATAATTTATTTACATTTAAAATATTCTATATTTAAAATAATAATAATTATTATTTTATGTATATATATATATATATATATATATATATATATATATATATATACACACAATCTTTAATACATTTACTTTCATCCACACAAACATAATTCTTTTGTAAATGTAAACACATATAACTATAATTTAAAACATGAATTACAGTCATTTTAAACATTAATTAAATAAAAAGTTAACAGATTAAATAAAAACAGATAACTCTGATTTTATTATTTTTATATATTTTTTTTACTGTGCATTCCAAGTTATATCAATCAAATCGCAGCTGGGTTGTTTTAATTAAATAATAATAAATCAATAGATACAATAGATAACTTACAAAATGAAAGTTCATTTAAAGTATTTTCCTTTTTTTATGTATTAAAAGTTATTTAACTTTTTAGCAAAAGCAGAAAACTCCAACAGTCCCTTTTTTGGCAAAAGCAGATAACACTGGGTTAATCTTTGTAATCTCCTCAGGTGACAATGTAGATGCTTGACAAACAGTTTTTTTTACGCTCCTAAGAAGATATCACAGGTTCATCAAGTTCGTCAAAATGATCAATCCTTGATCACTTTTAGTCAGCTTTGACGAAGCTTTTTCCTCTCAGATAGCATGTCTTTTCGAGGTGACTAGCATCCTTGTCACCTGACCTGAATATTGCGTGTTGATTCGCTAAAACAGGATTAATGGGTTGTGTTCACAAACAACAAGAGTGCTTACTGGTTTCTGCTGTAAAATTAGAATGCCTTGACGGTTGACAATACTGGCTTTTGTGGCAAAACGTGTCTATGGTTCAGAATGTGATATATGTAAAGAATAACACACGGCAGTCATTTAATTTAATTTTTTTTTTCATGATGTTTATCGTTTTTTGCATCGTTTATCGTTTATCTCTCTCTCTCTCTTTCTCTATACACAGTACAGACCAAAAGTTTGGACACACCTTCTCATTCAAAGAGTTTTCTTTATTTACATGACTATGAAAATTTTAGATTCACACTGAAGGCATCAAAACTATGAATCAACACATGTGGAATTATATACATAACAAAAAAGTTTGAAACAACTGAAAATATGTCATATTCTAGGTTCTTCAAAGTAGCCACCGTTTGCTTTGATTACTGCTTTGCACACTCTTGGCATTCTCTTGATGAGCTTCAAGAGGTAGTCACCTGAAATGGTCTTCCAACAGTCTTGAAGGAGTTCCCCGAGAGATGCTTTGCACTTGTTGGCCCTTTTGCCTTCTGTCTGCGGTCCAGCTCAACCCTAAATCATCTGGATTGGGTTCAGGTCCGGTGACTGTGGAGGCCAGGTCATCTGGCGCAGCACCACATCACTCTCCTTCTTGGTCAAATAGCCCTTGATGCATTCAGTGTGACTCTACAATTTTCATAGTCATGAAAATAAAGAAAACTCTTTGAATGAGAAGGTGTGTCCAAACTTTTGGTCTGTACTGTATATATGCAAAAGCTCAGCGATAAACTAAGATGCATGCAGCTAAAGATATGGTTGGATGCATATTCTTATGACCTCGGAGCAATGGGCATCGAATTTCTCTATACATTGGATGTCTATACCATAACATAATGGAAATGTGCATTCAGGAAGGGTTCTGTGCTCAGTGGGTGTTCTGGACACAGCAGGTCGGACAGAGCAGAGATAGGCTTTTGTTTTGTCTGCTGGTAATTTAATGCTGCTTCACTACATTACCTCATGGGCTTCACCGCATGCCTTCAGCACAAGCTTTAGCCATCCGTCAACACCCTCAAACACACGTGCATTGTTTAGCAAAACAAATCACAAGGCTTTATTTATGCATGTAAGTGTAAGAAATATTTATTCGCTCTAATCTAACATACTGTACTCAAACTATGAAGTTTATATGTACATGAGTCAGATCAAAAATGGTTGAAACAGCTGTTCTTTAGAGGGGCACTGCACAGGATCTCACAGTGATAAGAAAGACAGGGTTCAAGTCCTTTGAAATTCCCAGAAGTTTTGCTGAGTTTGGCTGTTTGTCGATTTAATGTATGTGCATACATCCATGACTCTAGATCTGCTTGTCTGTGTTTGTGCGTATATCTGTGTGTAGAGATGTCATTGTGTTTGTATGTGTGTAATGCATGGTGGGTAACTAGAGCTGTAAGAATGGGAGAAATACTTGGATTAGCTGGCCTGGCATCAGGTTTGCAGCAACTGTAAGCCCTGGGGCATCTGAAGTATACAGAGTGTAGAGAGTAATGTATGTGAGTGTATTAAAAAGTACAAAAATGTGTGTGAGAGACAGGTTTGCTTGTGTTTAAATACAATGAAAAGTTGAAGCAGAATTTTAAAGAGCATTAGGTCACCCTAAAATGATAACTTGCTGTAAAATGTACTCACCATCAAGTCATACAAGATGAAGATGAATCCTCTGCAGTGAATGGGTGCCGTCAGAATATATGAGAGTCCAAACAGCTGATAAAAAACATCAAAGTAATCCACATGACAGTCCATCAGTTAACCTCTTGTGAAGTAAAAAGCTGCATGTTTCCAACCATCATTTAGACGTTTTTTAACTTTTAAACGTTTAAACTGTTGCTTCTGGCTTAAATACAAGATCTCTATTAGGGGTAGGTGATCTGTCGATTTTAAATCGTGATTGATCTCGAAGACGTCTACGATCTACTTTTCAAGTGAACTATAGTGATCTCCAGGTGCGCTTTGTGCACGTGCTCAGACATAGCTAACACGAACAAGCAAATTATGTTTCAGGCAGGCGCATTGGTCTAAATGGTTTAATTTACAAAATAATATGTTAAAATGTCTGTCTTGGTGAGTATTTACATAAAGACAATTAAACAATTGGGAAAGAAATCAGATGCGTGTCAGTATATAAGATCCGTGTATTCAGTCTTAAAGAGACAGCAGCCTAATAAACCTGCTGTCTGTGTCATTAATGTTAATCAAAGAGCAAAAGACAGAGAAAATCACTCACTGCTCTTGAATGAATCACTTTATAACTTTAATAAGAAGCAACACGTTTGATTCATACAGTGATGCAGTGTTTTACTCAGGCTTTGATGTCTATTTTGGTTGTGCAATGCAATACTGTGTTCCAAATTGTTCAAATAATTAAGTAAGTGGCTTGTTTCACTCTGTATATAATAGTATATTTCAAGATTGGGAACATTGCAATTCAGATGGTGTATTGTGATTTTGTGTGACAAGATCGTGATATGAAATTCACTGCAGAGGATCCACTGGTGAGCAAGTGATGTAATGAAGAAACAAATATGTCCAATGAAGAAACGAGCTAAATGTGGAAGGCTTGAGGGTGATGATAATTTTCAGCAAATTTTCATTTTTAGGTGAACTGTTCCTTGAAAACCAAAATCCCATTCAATGCCTGTGATTCCTTTGAATTATTTTTTTCATCATACTGATCATTTATTTATTTATAGAAACATGCCGCAGGTTGTCTATTTGCATCTTTGCATTGACTTTACACTGAAATCACTCATGCTAGACGCTCTATTCACGTCTGGTGTGAACGCACCATAAGGCTGATGATACATAGGGCAACTTTTTGAGCAATGTTGCTGTCAACAGGCAACCAGGTTTAAAGTATCAATGTAAAATGAGCAAAACATTGCTCATAAAAAGTTGCCTGGCAAAGTTGCTCAAAATGTTGCCCCGTGTATCATCAGCCTTAGACTTTCTAAATAAATCAACAGTACTTCAGATATCCTTTCTGATTTAAAAAGAGAATTAAAACTACAGAGATCACTATCCTGTTCAGCTTTGGTACATAAAATGACATAATTTACACAATTGAACCAATCCAAATAGTTCTTTTGTATGGTAAGACTGAGCTCAGTAGTATTACGGCAACAAATCCTGGAGATTTCTAAGAAAATCTCAAGTTCCCCCTCCTGAGCCATGACTTCTCATGATGCTTGAATTGGCCTGACAGGATGTTGACTTTGAATTGGAATGAAGAGAAAAGGAAATTCCTCATTTTGCAATTCAAAGAAATTCAACACCGTCATTCGGAAAGTTTTGTGACAAAACACAAATTTTAGATAATTAATTTGGATTAATTATGCTTATATTTTTCTTTAATATTTATAATAGATTTTTCCTTAATAGATTACACATATTTCTCTAAGCTAAGAAACATTTCTCTGAGCACCAGATGTTTTTTTTTTTACTTTATTAAAATAAATATTGACATTTGGGTGAATTTGATCATTCTGAAATATATAATTTATATGAATTTCTTTGTTAGTTTTAGTATTTGGTTAGTTTTAATTGGTTGAACAAATTGAGCATGATATATACGTACAGTACATTCCCATCCAAAAGTTTTGTGTTGTATATTATTATATTTTAAAACAACTGTTATTACAACCATTTTGCCTTTCTGTTGCCTACAGGATTTTAAATGGTTTATATTCTGCTTTGGGTTTATTTGTATGATTTTATTTAATTTTTTTACGAAAACTTCATTTTAAGAAGCTATTTGTACATTCTGTATTCATTCTTCTAGCATATTCTTTATACATATTCTTTGTACATTCATTATTCTTTGTGAAGTTGATTTAAATATTCTTTATAACAAAGTTTTAGAAAAAGTTAAAAGTTGTGTTAAAAGTAAAATGGAAAACGTTAAAAGTAAAAATGATATGATATATGGCGTATATGCTAATTCTAGTTTTTCTTAAGTTTTATTAGACTGCAGATCAAATTAAAGAGTTATTTATTCATATATACATCTTTAAAATGAGAGAAATCTCTGTTATTTTTCTCTTTCTTTCTTCGACCACAAAAACAAACAAACAAAAAATTCAAAAACCATTAAAAGATGCTGTGTCAAATTTTGACTCTACTAAAGCATAAAAATACTATAATATGATTGCAGATATTTAAGAAACGTGTTAACATATCTGAACATTTATCTGAAAAACAATGCTACAGTCAGTTATTCTCTTTTGAAAATGTAGGTTCCAGGCTGGAATGTCGTCTCAGTTTTTGTTTGTGAAACCCGCCCACTGCCAGTTTACCCAATTGTATTTCGGAAAACACAGCGTATTTAATTTAAGTCATCATCAAGTACGTTCGCTCCTGTTTGTGTCATCACCCTGACAACATGCATGTGCATCAAATCTGAGGAGGAGGGGCCGGGTGAAAAAAAAACCTCTCCAATATTTTGAATTTGGACTGCGATACCTAGTTCAACCACTCGGTGTCAATTCAATGTACAGCACATTTAACTTGCAATGACAACATCACAACAAGATGTGTAAACAAGAAAAAATGTTTGAGAAAATTACAAAATTAATGCTTAATGATGTTTGACAAAGAGTGCATCTGAGCATAGCTTAATACAATCACTCACCAATATTAAACACGTATAAAAGAATCTGGCAACGATTGGTTCTTGAATTCTACGATTATAATCTTTAGACACTACACACTACAACTTTTTCTGCTGATTGCAAAAAGTGACTGAGCCCAACTGGAAAAGACTTTGGCCAACTTGGCATTTTATTTATTATTCCAGATGAAAGATGCTTTGTCTTATTCCATTTGTACATCACACATTTGTCTTTGTTCTTCTGCACTTTGTGATTGTTGTCTCAAACCACTTTACAAATCTCTTCCTCTGGTGGTGACCTCTCTCTGGGTTTGTGGTTCACTTTCACTCCGCGGCGAGCACACACACACATATAAAAACACACAGTGTAATGAGGGGTTTGGTGGGTGGTTTGGGAGGAGCAGGCAGGCATCTCTCTTTGCTGAAGGGAAAGGCCTCCTCCTCTCCGGAACATTCCAGATGAGCTCACACTTGCCTGCTGGAGATGAGGGAAGAGAAGAGGCCATGAAAGAGTTTCAAAGTCAGTGTGTCGGTGCACCACTAAAAAAGAAAACAAGGAAATTCTGTGAACGTCGACTAACCTCCAAGCCACTCCAAAACTGTATGACTTACTATTTTTATAGACCATTTAATAAGATAAAATAAAAGAAAAAAAATGGAGTTAGTAGTTATTAGTGTCTATTTTAAAAAAACATGTCTAAAATATTAATCTTAATAAATTTAAGCATTGGAAGGGATCTACTGCTCTCAGATCTTTTGATACCATGCATTAAACTCACAAATTTCCATTCAGCCTTCTTTCTCTCTTCACACACACACACACACACACACACAGACAATTACAGGAAGTGCTGACTCTGCAGGGTATATTTAACACATTCACCCATGTTTACGGTAAGTGGACTCTTGAGACAGACTTACTGTATATAAATGTCACATACACTACCGTTCAAAGTTTGGGGTTGGTAAGAATTACCAGGAGGCTCAAATCCTTGTTTCTACGTTTCTTCCTTTTAGCTAAATATGCTCAAGTGAGTTCTAACCTGTCAGAAACCGTCTGAGAGGTTATGAAGATCTGGAGGATTTTCTCACATACTCATCTTCTATTATAAATTTTATGTTGCGTGTCTTATTCTGCGTAAGAAGCCAAATGATCTCACAGAAGGATTTTATTTCAAACGCTCGATTGACGTAATGAAGTGAGTTTGGAGTAGAAACATATAAAATTTTGTCTTTTGTTGGACAAGAGGTTTATAAATGCTTCTCAAGTTTGTTAGATTTTTAACGCGTGTTGCTTTTTGAAAATTCATGTTATAAGCGAATAACTCTTTTTTTTACATCAAGTAAGTCACACAAATAACTTTTTGGAAAATTTAGAAGTAGCTTATTGTTAAAATAATAATTCAGGTACCGTGTACCATTGCATACCATTGCGATATGCGTATCGCGATATGTACATTTGCGATATTTTGATCATTTCAATATATGGTGCAACCCTAATACTAAGTAAAAGAAAACAGTGAAATATATATATATATATATATATATATATTTTTTTTTTTTTTTGAACAATGTAAAAGTCTTCTGTAAACCAACAATTTTAAATCTCTATACCCATGGTGCTTGTCTTTTTTTCAGTGTATGTTGAAAGAATTGAATTAAGGGGAGTTACACCCAAATCAGACAAATCAACAGAATACGTCCTGGAGGTGAGTTTCGTGTCATTTTACAGTACAGTTTTACAAAAATTAGAAAATTTGATCAAAATCTCCTGCATATTATATCTATATGTGTTGTTTTTTTATTTTATCTCCATAAAAAGCAGGTCTTTTCTGTAGTTATTTCATATTTTTACAGAACAATTGTAGCCAAAATGTAAAATGTACTATGTAGTATGTTTGTCATACTTTTCTCTTGGTCAAAGGCCTTGTGGTCAGACTGCACCTTGTCGACTGTCAGCAAAACCCCTCAGGAAGTGGTGGAGTTCATCTCCCAGGTGAGTGACAGTCATGTGTGTTGTGTTTCATGAATGTGAGACTACTAAAGTGGTCTGTAATAAATGTTTACATTTTCATTCATCTCAGTTTCTCATCTGCAATCGGACACAATGGAAAGTTGTGTATTCAAAAAATAATTTCACAGGGTAGAATAATCATTGCTGAGATGCTGAAAACCAGTGAATGAGTTCATTGATGAGCGCTGACAATTTGTAATGCTATGAAACCATGTCTTGTCTCCGCTGTCTCTCTCTTCAGCTCTCGCAGCTCTTTCCTGATGAAGGTCTGGAGAAACTTCTGCCCCAAATGCCTGGACTTGATTCCACTCATGAACTAGATCCTCGGTATTTCTGCTTATGAATCCTAATATATAAATATATATATAAATTATTTATTTTATTACGTCATCCAGACTTTATTTTTGCTTTATCAATACCTACTAAAAGTTGAACTAAATTAGTAAATTTTTCCTCAACTCCACAGATGCTTGACTTCTCTCCCGCCTGAAGTTCTCAAACATGACAAAGTCAGTTTCTTCTTTAGCACTCCGTCTGCACCTCAGCTCCCTGCTAGCACAAGTAAGCCCCTCACGCATCACCATAGACATTTGTTTCTGGACCAAACCATCTCTTGGGGAAATGGGGAGTTTGCTTCAGCTCAGTGGGGATTTGATTTGACCTGCTTGTGCTGGGAGGCTTCAGAAGTGACCTCATCTTGGGAAACTATTAATAGGCAGAAAGGCCACTAGAACTTAGCTGTGTGTCTGTGATGTTATTTGTAGTAGTGGGGGAAGGGCCGGAAACCCCCTTGGATAGAAATAAGCACAAAATTCTCAATACTTGATACATTTGTATTGTAGGTAAGTTATTGCAGCTGTATTTTTCAGTCAAAATGATATTTTTAGCCATCAAATACAATACAATATGCTTAATTGTCTGGAAAATATATGTAATAAAAAAATAGGGATCATTTTGTTTATAGAAATTATATTTCTATATTTTTCAATAAATAAAATAATTGTAAATTAATAAATAAATAAAAAAACACTTTAAATTTATAGAAATCTTAATGGACCTAAGCAGGAGTCATTTTGTTTATACAAATTATATGTTAATTATTTTTTATATATGTATTATTCAAATTAATTGTATATATTTAATTTTGATTATTTCTGTTATATTCAACTATTCAGTTGAATCTTTTCACAACAAATCAAGCTATATTTTGCTAACCACACTTTGGAAACTAGAGTAATGGATGCTGAATGACATATTTTTTTAAATATATTTAAAAAAATTTAAATTGTAATAACATTTCACACTATTACCATTTTCACTGTGTTGTTTGATGAAGTTCTTAATTTTTTCATTTTTAAAATGTATTAATGGTCCTAAATTAAACTTTGTTTGAATAAATTCACACATGAGATGTCAAAATCAAGCTATATTTCTTAAAAACACTTCCACGTTTTGCAGATCTGAGCTGTCTGCTTCAGTATAGGGGAGCGAGGTGAGTTTAACAATCCCTCAACACAAACACTGTCACATCTCTCTTCTCTACATCCATAAACCCTCTCTCACTCTGTCCCAGGCCCATTTGTGGTGTCGCCAGCATCCAGCCTGTCCTAAGCGTCCATGCGCCCCTCCCGCAGAGTTCCCCTGCACACCTACCCCCTCTCCCTCCTCAGACAGCGATGGCCATCCTCCCCGGCACTGCTACTGGAGAGGCCAGTCCACCACCGATGCACCTCACAAACCCTACACCCCAACCCCAGTCCCAGCAGCCCAGCCCGGAGCAGAACGGCATCCTGGACTGGCTTCGAAAATTACGGTTGCATAAATACTACCCTGTCTTCAAGCAGCTAACCATGGAGGAGGTACATGACTTAAAGTGTCTCTTTCCCTTGGTATCAGAGCCGTCCTCTCTGATAAGAGATTTAAATGAATGGAAGAGATGTTTAGGGAACAGATTTCAGACATTGCAGCTAAGAAATACATATTTCCTTCCTGACATATCTCTCCCACTACATCGTATCTAAATGATGATCTCCTTATTCATTTTCTCAGTTCCTTGCTCTCACAGAAGAGGATCTCAACAAGTACGATCTCACTCAGGGGGCCAAGAAGAAACTAAAGACTCAGCTGGAGCTTCAGAAGTGAGTGTGATTTGTGCTTAAATTCTGACGCCAATAGGTTTGATCTGCGTGCATCATGCCATAAACAACCTCAGAAACATTCAGGAGTTCTTTAAAGGCAATTACTATGGGTTTAGTTAGCTCTTTGTTAAATATGTTAGCTGAAAGAGTGCTGTGAATAGGTACAACCAATACTTTACCCTATTTGCATAGAAAGGAACTGTGTTTGCGCTTTAAAGGATGACCGTGACACTGGTTAGCTCATTCTCATTTCTAATCTATAAGACTATTCAGGAAATCACTCTGGATTTAAATTTTCTTTACTCAAAAGCTGGAAAATATGTAAAAGGTCAGTCATTCATAATATACACAGAGTACAGTTTGAAGGTTTGCGGTCTGTAAATGTCAGTAAGTGTTTACAAAATTGAAAATAATAAATGTTTCTTGAGCAGCAAATCAGTATATTATAATGATTTCTGAAGGACACTGAAGACTCAAGTAATGATGCATAACAAGTATAAATTACATTGTAAAATATATATAAAAAAGAAAGCATTTATTTTAAATTGTAATAACATTTCTCAACATCTGTTTTTATTGCATTTTTGATAGGGATGCACGATTTTTGCCGTTATGCCAATATTTTTCAAATAATTTTGACCAATGCTGATACCATACAGTATATATTTCATAAAAAATAATTTTTAACTTGGTTAGTTTAAAATGGTTAGTTTTGAGCAAAAACTTATTTGTTAGAACTAATAGAGTATCTTGAAAGCATTGAAAATAACTATAATAATATCAATCTCCGCTGTTTTATTTTCTCTCTAGATGCAGTTGAAGCCTTAACATTTTATCTTTTGATTATACATTAATAGATGCTCTAAAAAATATATGTTACATATTAAAGATGCTGTAGGGAACTTTTGTAAAAAAGTATTTTTTTCATATTTATTAAACCTGTCATTATGTCCTGACAGTAGAATATGAGACAGATAATCTGTGAAAAAAATCAAGCTCCTCTGGCTCCTCCCAGTGTCCTATTGCCATTTGCAGAAACCCCATCACTCCCGGTAAAAAATAACCAATCAGAGCTGCGGTCCGTAACTTTGTTTGTGTTCAAAATGTAGAAAAATGTATATAATAAGTGAGTACACCATGAATCCATTTTCCAAACCGTGTTTTTAGCTTGTCCTGAATCACTAGGGTGCACCTATAATAAGTGTTTATATTCAGACTATTTTAGATTGCTTCGGGGATACCGCCGCGGAGTAACCCAGTACCTTTGTGATTCTTCATAGACATAAACAGAGAGAAGTAGCTCCGGCTACAATGTTCTTCTGCAAGATGCAAGCAGTTCTGTTTATTAACCGCTAGAGCGTCAAAAGTTCCCTACTGCAGCTTTAATGGATAAATCTGTATATATTAAATTCATTTACAAGTTAATTCACAAATTAATTCACAATTCCAGGGCAGACCACTTCTTTCAGATTAAAAGTTTAGTATCGAAAGTTTAAGGTCAGCACGGAAGTGGAGCAAGTCACTATTCCTCAGCAAAAACACACCATTCTAATTCTTTTTCCATTTCTCACATCAGCAAGTTTCCATTGCTCAGGTGGAGCTGTGGGAGCTAAGATATCTTAACAGATAACAGGATATACTCCTCGGGAGGTTTTCCATGCCTGGAAACAACAATAAAGGTTATACTGGTTCACATAACTCATTCTTGATAAAAATGGTTCTCACTGACGCTAACTAAAACCTAAATAGTGTTTACTGAACATTGTAAACTTTCTGAACTGAAACGCCCCGTTAGAACCTGAGCCAGTTAATCATACCCATTGACTATATTTAAAAAATATGTAGTTTTTCACATCCCAACATTTTTTTTTTTAAAATCAAAGTATACATAAGTAGACTATTAGCTTCAAACTGATGCACTAGCAGAATTATGCACATGCGGTAAGTGCTGGGACATTTTAGTACACAGCGCCATCAAGGTGTCATTGCTGGGAAATGTTTTATAAAAAAATCTTTGACATTCATGATCCATCTATTGTTTATTATCACATGGTACATGAATTTTTTTTAATATTTTTTTTGTTTTCTTGTCAGAGAGAAGCTGGAGAAGAGATATGTGGTGTCTCAGTTTCCTGTTTCATGTGGTGGTGTTGCCAGAGTGAGCCCCTCCAGTTATATCGGATCCCTGACACACACGTACTCTGGAAGTGGTACTGTACACACACTTCAGAAAAATTAAATAACTAATGAATATGTTTAAAATATTTGTATTTAAATTAAAATATTCCAAAGTTTAAAGTATAGTATATGCCTTGATGTTATTTTCAAGATGTTATTTTTTTTGTGTGTGTGTAAAGAGCTACGAGTAGATGTTGAGAACAACTCATTGCCCATTCTACGGGACAGCAGTTCCTCCTCAGGCTATTCCAGTGCTCCTTCCAGTCCAATGACCCCTTTCTCACGTGACACTTCCTTCGACCGGGTTAAAGACCCTATCAGACGTAAGAACTGATGCTTTTATTTTTTCAAATTTATATAATGGAGATTAAATTCTTTATTATAACTGTACAAATAGTACTCTATGACACAAAATTTATTTGACATATATATATATATACACACTCACTGGCCACTTTATTAGGTAGAGCTGTTCAATTGCTTGGTAGCACAAATTGCTAATCAGCCAATCACATGGCAACATTTAAGCATCTAGATGTGGTGAAGACGACTTGCTGATGTTCAAACCGAGCATCAGAATGGGGAAGAAATTGGATTTAAGTGACTTTGAACGTGGAATGGTTGTTGGTGCAAGACGGGCTGGTCTTAGTATTTCAACTGCTGATCTACTGGGATTTTCATGAACAACCATCTCTAGGGTTTGCAGAGAATGATCCGAAAAAGATAAAATATCCAGTGTCCAATATCCAAAGTCAGAGGAGAATGGGCAGACTGGTTAGAGATGATAGAAAGGCAGCAGTAACTCAAATAACCACTCGTATTAAGTAGATCATAAATTTAGAAAGAGATATTTGAAGTGCCTATTAGCGGTTGGTGATGCTTCTGGTTTTTTCATTACCCTGAAAATGTAAGGTGAAATAATCATTAAATACTTGCATATCATTTCATTTTAGGTCTATATCTCCTTTCAGGTTTAGAGTCTGGTTTGGATCCTTGTGAGAAAGAGCGGTCATGCTTTCTCCTCAATCCTGTGGTATCCACCGGTCCCAGCCGTCCCACTGCCCAAGTCCTACCTGTCCAGAACGATCCTTCCCTCTGTTCCTCCCAAATGAGTTTGCCCCCTCCATCCTTGCCCCTCCTCTCCCCAGGCCGCATTCTGAATTCTCCCCGCAAACCTCGTCCACCCCCTCTCTGTTCAGAAGAACGTCCCAAACCAATGGGGTCTGGGGTCACCATGGGTGTTCGTCTTGAGAACATCTTCCATGGGTTGAATCTTGATGGCTCTCCGGGGCACCAGGACATGTCGGTCCCCCGTGGGACCCTCACAGTGCTTCGCTCCCCTCCAGGTCTCATGGTGGAGACCAGCACTGCTCTCACCTCCACGTCTAACACCCTCCATCATGTTTCTCACCCACCTTTACGCTTACAAGTGTCTTCTTCTGTTCCACACACAGGATTGTACCCTTTCTCCACTCTGTCCTCCTGCCCGTCATCGAGTTCCTCCATCAGACCCTCCTTTTCGCCTGTCAGTGGAGTTCCTATAGCACCGACCAGCAACGTTCACATGGCGGCAGCACCCTGCAACACCTACTGCGTAAACAGTACATCCACAGTCACGCCCAGTTCTAGCCCATCATCCACAGAAAATAGCGGCCATGCCTCAGTGCAAGCAAACAGTGCTAACTCCGGTTCCTCTATATGCGTTTGTAGTTCTTGCGGTTGTAGTGGTAACTGTGGCTCCTATGGTGCGCTTCCAGGTAGCTACGCCGGATACTTTCCTCATCCATTTTCAGGAACGTCAGTATTCACGTTAGGGCCTTTGCTTCATTTTAGCCCCCTCCTTACAGGAAATGGTACCGCCTCCCCCTTTTCCTACCCCTTGTTGGCTCCGCCTGTTTACAACAGCAGTCTATCACATGACTCGCAACCAAATATTGTGCTTCCACCAGTGCAGGGTTTTCAAGGGGGAGGGGGTGGTGTGTACCAGCCCCATGGAATGATGGGAAACGGAAGCTCTGGGCAGAAGAAAACAGGGAATGTGTCCTGCTATAACTGTGGGCTGAGTGGGCATCGAGCACAAGACTGCAAGCAGCCAGCAATGGACTCTGCACAACAAGGTAACAGCGTTGTTTGTAATTAGTGCTTGCAAACTCCTAACACCTTAGCAACCACCCAGAACATCCTATGAGCAAATTAGCAACACTCAAGAAGCAACCCAGAATACAAAACACCCTAGCAACCACTCAGAACATTCTAACAACCATAAAACAAATGCTGCTGCCTAGAAACACCTAGCAACCATAAAATAGCATCATTTAGAACACCTTAGCTACCACATAGCAATACTAAGCCTAGCTTTTTAGCTAAGACACTTGTGTATGCAAAAACCAACCATGGTTTCTTCAGAAATATTAAAAAGTTATCACTATTATCATTATTGCATTTTTTTTTTTTAATTATCCAAAAACGTTTTGTTTTCGCAGGGACATTTCGTCTGAAATATTCTCAGCAGTCAGACAGGCAGGACTCGGGGGACTAAATGGTGCGAATGAACTGGTTTGGACCTACACCTTTCTCAGTATGTAAAGACACTTGATGTGAGACTTCACTGAGCAAAGACATTACAGAATCTCTTTACAGGAGGATCAACCGATGGAGTTCCATCAGTTATGGCTCCGGATAAAAGCCTTGTGCCAAAGAATCACTTCACTGTGGATCTTTGTATAAGGATGTTCAAAGAAGAACTCGCTCTTTGCGTTCTTCAGTTCTCTTCACGCTGTTCGTCTCACTTGAGCAAGGTATGTGGAGCAGCCAATAGTCTATCAGTCAACATTTGCTGCACATATCATTCTTGGAAGCAAGATTATGCTCCCCAAATAAAGTAAAATTACGGCCAAGACTTTGCTCGTGGTGTGACTGTAAGTCACCCTTTTGGGAATAAGATACTGGCAGTCTTTTTTTTCTGGAAGTTCAGAAAGGAAGAAGAAACTGACAGTTGTGAAAGCGAAAATGTTGTTTTCCATCTTGAGGTAATTTTTTAACTTTTTGACTACAGGAAGTCTTGTTAATCATCATGTGTTATTCCTGTTTGTTGTAATCATGGTGTATTTAATATCTGGGTTTTTGACAACACATTTGCTACTTTTGAATTATTATTATTTTTTTTTTATTACAATCTCTTCATCATAGAGGTGCCATGTCAACATGACACACAGATGAAATATGTTTCTACAGACAATGCACTTGAGACCGCTGAAGTTGAGCTTTTCAATTCACTAGCATTATTGAAACTGTATAAGAAATTGCTTCACGGACTTACGAATTTAGCTGCTGAATCAAAACTGAGAACTGAACACAAAGATGATACCATTTTCAGTATGTCACACTACAAAGGTCAGAGCAGTGGGTTTTTCCATGTTGCTTCTCAATTACACTAGCATAACATTTTTCCAAGTGTTAAAAAAGGTCAGACTTACACCATAAGGCCCGTTTAGCCAATAGATGCTATTCTGTTCTTTTTGTCAGACATCTTTGCTGTTTCAAAGCAAATAGTGATATTTCTGTTTTTAAATTACAAAGATCTTGCGGTCTCTGGCTATGCATGTCGCCTGATCATGAATTACTCTGCTGTATGTATTACGTTTAGTATTATCGCAGGAAAGCCTTTGACCTAAAACGACAATGCTGCCACAGCCATTTTGTATTCTGAGGTGAATGTTTAATGAAGTTTGATTGAATTTTTGTGTCTGGTACCACTTTGACACTTTTTAAACTGAATTAAAAATGTTTTTGAGAATTGTTTAATAGTGGTCAACAGAAGACTAACTTTTTTAATGAAAATCAGTCTAAAAGAAAATGCCAGACAGGATGCATATTTCTCTTTTATTTTTAAAATATCAACAGAAATAGAAGTGTGATATTGCTGTAAATCTGAGAAGGAGAAATACATAAATTAGCTTACTTTGATAACGGGTTAATAATCCTTTAAAGTCAAACTCTCGTTCAAACAAACAGTCACTTTTGTAAATTGCACAATAGTAGCACATATGAATTGTTTAATTTTTTTTTTTTTTTTTACATGAACAAACCAACAAAAAAATAACATCTCTTCAAATAAGAGCAAGACAAACAGCAAAAAAATGCTCAGGAGAAAAGGCATCTAAGTTTATCTGTATGGAAAGAGTACAACAGCTCACAGTTATGTATTTATAAAGGTGTCATTAATCCTCTAATCAAATTTAAAATTCTAAAAGCGTGCACATAAAAGAGCAAGGATGTTCGGGCATTGCTCGTTGTCCGTGATCGAGCTGCCCTGACTACCTTAAGCCACAATCGCTAAAGCCACATTCATTCGCTCAGTGTACCATTGAATATAATTACATTTTTCTTCCTAAACTTGCACTTTTAAAGCTTCACACTACAATCAAAGCAGAATTTCTTGTATTATAAATTGCTTACTATTAATTTCCTCGGGTATGTCCCAATGGATCATACTTCAAATGTCAACAAGGCAAGTAGGATGTCGTTTCGAACATTGACTTGCCCACTGAGCTGTAAAATCCAAGAACCTCAACGCTCATGACCCAATTAGCAAAAAGCTCAAGGGGAAGGTGGAAAGACTGAATTGCTTCTAACAGGAAAATGGAACAGCGGAAAACACCTACAAGTAAGGAAAGGCTGTCGAACTCAACAAATAAAGAGATTCAACGAACAGCGGGAGGAGTTTAAGGTCACTAGAGTGCGAACGCGACCCTTCCAAGCTAAAATGGACCTGATAGATAACCTCTATTTGGCTGCCTAACGTTACACTAGATGCCATTTCAGAAATGTAACCGCTTAAGAAACAACCAGAAGTCTTTCGTTCAAGCTTTGTGATGAGTTAATCCAGATCATTAGTCCAACTAACCATAACCTATCCTATAACCTACACACAAACGACTCCTCTTCCATTATTAAAACTCAATTTTTTAGGAGGGAGTCATGGTTAAAGGGCTGAGATGTGGGAAGTTAGGATTTAGCTTTGGATAATGGCTGAGATCAGTGAGCCAAATGACTAAAAGTTCAGTTGGTTCCTGTTTGGATGGGGACGAGAAAGGGAATGGGGATATTTGCAAGGGAGAGGTCACAAGAGTTCAGGGTAGGTTGTATCATTGTCCAAGAGTGAAAGCCAATCGTTTTGCCATTTTTTACTGAGGACACGCAGTTCCAAATGTCTCCTGGGAGGCGTAGACCATGTACAGGAAGCCGTCCTCATCTCTCTCGCGCTCGTAGACCTCAGAAATGGCGGTGGACACAGATACCATGCTGTGACCATTGACAAGCAGGAAGAAAGCTTGGTTGGAGTTGAGCTGGAGGCGTCTCCTATTGAAAATGCACATGAGCCAGAGATTCATTAGTGAAAGTTTTTTTCTTTTTCTAAAATATTAATGAAATAGAGAAATAATAATGAGAGGCAAGAAGTAGGTATTATTTTGGTATTACCTGATAATCTTAATAAGTTCGCTCATGTTTACGTGGTCGGGAACTAAAAACTTAGTTTTGTCAAGAATTGGCAGTTGCTTTTCTCCCTTGTATCTCTCAATGATGACCTGAAACAACCAACAAGCTAAACATTAGAATATATGCGTATTTATTTAGATTGAATAAATTGTACCAAATAGTATGTATGTGCTTTACTGCTCAGAAGTTTGGGGTCAGTAAGTTTTTAATGAAGTCTCTTGTGCTAACCAAGGTTGAATTTATTTGATCAAAAGTATGGTAAAAAAAAACTGTTTTCTATTGTACATTTTAAACTGTATTTCAGTGATGGCAAAGCTGAATTTTCAGCATCATTACTCCTGCTCAAAATATATTTCATATTATCATTGATGTTGAAAAAAGTTGTGCTGATTGATATTTTTTTGGAAAACATGATTTTTTTAAAAATTACATTTACTATATTTGACCACTTTCTGGTGCAGCTTATTGTTTTAAAACATTTAAATTACGTTTTATAATAATACTAAGAAGAAGAAGAAGAATCCAAATGTTCCCATTCAAAAGAGTTGCCCTTTGTGGTAGTTTTTGTCTATTCAGCAAAAAAATTGAAATTCATCATTATTTACTTACCCTAATGTTGCTCTAAAGAAGTAAAACTGTTTTTTCTTTGGAACACAGAACATATTTTAACAAATGTCTCTCTCTCTCTCTCTCATTTTATAACCAATACAATAAAGGATAATGTACGATTACTGTATTAACAAAAATAGTTGAAACATTTGTTAAAATATGTTTTTATTTGTTCCACAGATGTCTTGTTTGAAGGTTTGAAACAACATGAGGGTGAGAAAATGATGACAATTTCAGACAATTGAGTGAACTATTTCTTCAGTCTGGTGTTTTGTGATGGTGAATAGATAGGATGCAAACAGGCAATGCTACGTAACATCCTAAAAAACGGCATATCTAGAACAAACACAGCAAATATGACCATATTCTAATGACAATACGACATTATAAAGATCGGTACTGGTCGATACTTTAGAACACTTGCATACTATGTGTGCAAGTGTTTTTAATTGGTTATCAATCTCCAGCTCCACAGACACAAATATAATCTGCTTACTGGGATCTTGCTTGGATGTTGTTCCCGGATCAGCCGTACATCTTCCACCCGCTGCTCTGTAGAGAGGAAGTAGGAGCGGATATTAGATACAGCAGATCACAATACAGGACGCATTAAACCGAAGACATTTTACTGAGCTGGATATGGGTTTAGGGTCTCAAGTAACAAGCAATTCTCCAAAGGACCAATTTTAATTGTGTTTAACAGGTCCACGTTAAACTCGTTAGTCCTATCTTGTGGTTCAGTTTCAACTGATCAAGGAAGGGCATGGAAACTAAGAAGGTTCTGTTCCGAGTTGTTGGTGAGAAGAATATCTTGGAGGATGCTTAAATAATGATTAAATATTCATTTTCAGTCAACTGTCCCTTTAAGAAAACACCCAACAATGGTTTCAGTGTTTGTCTTTTCTTCCAAGTTAAATTGCTTGGAATATTAGTTTATTTTTAGTTGTTTAAGCATTTGTTCCACATGAATTTCTCTTAACGATTTAATGAGCAGGAATGAAAAAGAAACAAGACATGCCTTTGTGTACCAAGCTAGATTATGAACAAAAGACATGAATCAGCATGACATGACAGTATCTGTAGCCACCATAAAACAATAAAACTGCATTGAAGTTGTAGGACCAACTACGTTTTCAAATAGAGATAAAACGAGACAAAACTTCAGTCTGGGGACCATGAGGTCTTATGAGTGATGGTTCATTAACTTGAAGCATGAGCACATGCTTCTGATGTATGACACGTGCAATTATTGAGCAACTGTGGCAACTTTTGGTGGCTATCTACTAAACCTCACCCACTTCCGCGAAACTAGTTCTTTAGTTTCGTTTTTGAACACCTGGTTCATCCTTTCTTTCTTTAGTTTTATTAATAAAAGCTGTACCTAAAAATATAACTAAATATGATTTTTATTTTTTTAGAAAAAAATGTCATACCTACATACCATTATCATTTACACCTCTCATCTTAAAATGAAATGAATTAAAACGTGTAATAGTATCAAGTCAAACATGCACAGTTCGAATCGTGAACGAATCGTTTAGTTCGATTTGGTAAACCGGTTTATTAATATGTTTCTAATTTAGAAAGACAATGCTACTAACGTGCTTGTTTGGGCTGGTTGTCACAACATTGGTTGAAGATGAATAAGGCAATTTATATGCTGATATATTATATATAACTATTCAGAAACTTAAACATTCTCTTAAAATGTCGATAAAATATGTTCGTTATGAAAACAAACAAGGACCAAAATACTGTTAAAAGTCAATCATTATGTTATCAGCTGTTTCCACTTCAAAAAAGGGATGGAAAACAAGAATGATAACGGTTATGACAAAGATAACTCAGCGCCGTTATAAGACTTAGGCCTGTAACTGAGCGCAGTCATGACTGTAACAGCAATACGATCTTATTTAAGAAAATGTCGATGTTATTTGATCAGTCACTATTAAAATATTACGAATATTCATTCGAAATCACTCGAGTCCTTCCAAATAACCTTAAACGACGAGTCCCATCCCCCAATCCTGCAGTGCGCCGTCTCGCTAACATCTGCCCTCAAACAAAGACACTGCAACATAGACTTTGCTACGTTGTAAATAAGTTCAGATAAACGTATGTTGTTTAGGTTATGGTCATGAGACTGAAGTCTGTATGTTTGTATAGTCTGAACATACACGGCCGACACCCTCATAACCCAGTTTGACTGGATTGTAGAGCAACAACACGACCTATTTCTCTACATCGCTTAAAAAGATACGTGCATTTATAAATACTACACTACAATATTTAGGTATTTTAGGGACTGGGTATTGCTGTATATACGTTACTATTAAAAATATAAAGGACACTCATACATTTTCCCAGAATATAGGATTATGTAAACAAGTCTATTTTTCGCTAGATGTAAAAAAAATATAATAACATTACATATACCAGAAATACAGTAGAAAAGCGATTCTGTGATGATATGAACTCGATGCACTTACCAAATGTCCTCCTTTGTTTAAATGTCTTTTCCGAAGGCATGTTTAAAATGTTTTTTTTTTTTAGGCAAACCTGCCTAATTTCTTTCCTTTTCTGTCTCTGAAAAGATCTTTATCGGGTTTAAATAATGCGAAATCGTGTATTTCGGTTGCGCGTCGTCGCTTCGTCCTGTGAAACCCAGCAAAACAAACCAGTCAGCTGATCTCTGACGTCATGGCGCATATGCTGTGTATAGATGAAGGAAAGGGAGAAGAGCTCGAGGTTACTCACTCTCTGACCTCTCAATGAGGCATATTTTAGGGTAGGTCGTGTCTGTGGCAGTTCTTATTCATTCTGTATGGTCCGTTCCACCGAATCATTGGATTCTGAAAGGCTGTTTTTAAACGCATGTCTTACTTTTTACTACACTGAATATGTCCTAGAATAGGTAGGTTTACAGTCAGTCAACACATGTTGGGGCAAGTTGCAACACTATATGAGGTTAGTTTAATGCAATGGCGATTTAACAGGATTTTCAGACAGTATTTAAACAGCAAAACAGTTATGAGTTAACAGATAATGCATAGACTTTGCTGTTTACACAAGCTAATGTAGATTAATGGTTTGCTTGATGACTCAGCCTTAGCTACATCCCTAAATAATAGTGCTGAGATTGAGTCATAATGATCAGGGGTTGAGACTAAGTCATAAATAACTTAAGGAACCACATTTGTATGGAAGATTGTTTCTGCAACCAGATGAAATTTTAAAAAGATGAAGTTTGTCTTACGATTCTGACATTTTTCTCACAGTTTATATTTAGCAGTTCTGTTTTTTATTTATTTATTTATTTATTTTTACTACAATTGTGAAACACAATTCTGAGAAGAAAAGTCGGAATTACAAGATGTAAATTTGCAATCGTGAGGAAAAAGTCTGAATTGGTTGAAAAAAGGCGCTATTACATTTGAAAAAAAAAAAATATTAGGCTACATGGCGGAAACAAAGAATTCATAAGAATTCAGAAAAAAAGTCATAATTTTTTTTCTTAGAATTGCGAGTTCATATCTTGCCATTGTGACTTTTTTCTCAATTCTGATGTTACTTCTCACATATCTGTTTTTTTCCCTCTGAAATTGTTTTTAATAATTCAGAATTATAATATTATACGTAACAATTAGCTTATTATATTTTTTTATCCTGTGGCTTAAATTGGCTTCCATAGATCTGTGACCGTGTGTGTGTGTGTGTGTGTGTGTGTGAGGTCACTAACTTGTGTATCAGAAATGTTTCAAAAAAGAAATGCTCATAATTCCATGGAGATAAATATTATGTTTTGTTGGTACTGTAAACGTTTGCATAAGAACAATACAGTAACAGTATTTTATAATAAAATTGACTTATTGTAGTTAAACCAAGCCACAGTCATTGTTAAGTTATGATAGAAATTTGTCATTTTAAAAGCAGTGATATGATGCTTAAAAACACATGGAACCAAATAGTACAATTATTTTTTACTTTCGTTTTATTTGTGTCATCATTTTTAGAGATGTTGTAGTACAGACGTAAATGGGACCAATGTGATAAAAAAAAAAAACAAAAAAAAAACACAGATATGTGAGAAATGTACTCAGTTGTTTATTCCCTTCCAGCATATTACTAGGCTTGACGAGGTCTGTTTTGCCAAGCCCTGGTATATTCAGTGACTCACTGACTACAAGGGAGCATGTTAGCCGCTAGGCGTCCATGAGCCATGCTGTAAAAGGATTCATTTGATCAAAGTTAACCTCTTGAATACTGAGTGCATTGTTAGATAGAGTATGAATTGCAGCAGAATATTAATAACAGCAGAGCATTATTCTATTTATTATAACTGTTGGAAAATATAAAGGTCAGTTTGAGAGCAGTTTGGCTGACTCAACACGTTTTCTTTCTTTCTTTTTGTATATCACTTTGTATTTATGTTTTTTGTAGCTATTTTGAACTTACCATATGAGACACATAATAGGCTACATTATCATTTTACAGTACATTATATAATATTACATCATAAACTGTATAGTCAAGTTTTTTTTTCTTTTTTTTTTAATATCAAACATTTTGTGTAAGATAATTAATCAACAGGCTATTAATAGTTAAACATATGAAAAGGTCTTCTTTCCTTCCCTCATACAGATTTCCCCATTAACCATCTGTGCTATAATTGCACATTAAGTGCCGCTTTTATTTATTTATTTTTTACATTTTGCAGTGTCATGAAAGAGGAAAATCTTTAAAATATGAGCTTATATTCACTATTAGTAAAATATAAACACATACAGTGTACATATATTTTGACTCAATTGGCTTCAACATTTTATTTTTATTATTATTGTAAAATTCATACTCCATCCACTACAAGGTACAAAGAACTATTATATCATTATTTAAACAGTTTTCAAACATCTTTGAGGTATGTTTGGAAAAAATCCCAATCAAACACATCGTCATACATATTCTAGGAGTATTTTCCCAGTAAAAACCTGTTTTCTCTGAGGTCTGAACTCAAATTAAAACCATCCAGATGTTCAGTATGCATTCCTCTGGAAAATAATATCTTACAACTTCTGTGCAAAAAGAAGTTCTAAGACGTCCCCCATGTTTATTCAGATTTAGCACTTTAGACTTAAGTACTTAAATATTTCCCAAATTTCCTAAATGTTTCAAAACCATTTTGAATCGTATCATGATCAGTATTGTGTTTAATCTCAGGTTTTCTGTATGAGAAGTGTTTCTTTGGGCTCATGAGATAAAACATTTATGAAATGCTTCTAAAAGTCAAACAAAAACATTTTTAAACATAAGTCATTTTCAGATGGTAAAACATGTCAAGGCTTGTCCTTGCACAATGCAAATGTACATTTGTAGAGTTTGCACAGTGAAAATACAGTGAAATAACAGTTCTGTAAAAGACATTTAAAATATAATTCTAAAATTTAATTTGCAATATTTAGGCCTACATCTATAAG
Organism: Carassius gibelio; assembly: GCF_023724105.1. Taxonomy (NCBI): domain Eukaryota; kingdom Metazoa; phylum Chordata; class Actinopteri; order Cypriniformes; family Cyprinidae; genus Carassius; species Carassius gibelio. Next base: position 5,795,967 of record NC_068395.1, on the reverse strand, counting down.
AAAATTAAAGAAAATGATAGCTTGTGCATATACTTTATCTACACACCGCCTGAAACTGATTGTAAAAAAAGTGCTTGTGCAACATAATCTTGCTGTGGTGACAGAATGCTTGAAACCCATACTGTAAAAATGTGTGATTTTTTTTTATTCATGTAGCCAAGAGGAGAATGTCATTCTGACATTACACTTTAGTAAAGATGATTATTAAATGAACAAGTCTAAATTAAACTGGCAAACAATACTGAAATCTCGCACATTCCCAGAAAATGATTTACATCAGTGTTGCAAAATAAGTAATAGATATCGTAAGAGAAACGTTGCATTGGGATTGACATTGTATTTTTACCTAGAACTTCAGAATATTAAGTAAACCATAAAAACAAATCGTCAAAGTATACAGCCAATGAGTCTTCATATAAACCCTGAGAAAGATAGAGAGGAGACTAGACACACATAAATGTGTATATGTGTGTGTGTGTGTGTGTGTGTATACGTGTTTTTCTATCCCGTTGGGAACTTAAACCTGAATAGCTACACACAGACTCATGGGACCTCGTATCACCGTGGGGAACTAAATTGAAATCTCCATGGGGAAACAAGTTTATAAATTATACAGAATTTATTTATTTATTTTTTGAGAATTTAAAAATGCAGAAAGCTTTTTGTGAAGGGAAGGGTTGTTGTAGGATGATAAAATATATGGTTTGTACTGTTTTAAAAAAAAGATAGTAAACCAGACTTGTGTGTGTGTGTGTGTGTGTGTGTGTGTTATGGATCACTCCCAGTCACACTCTGTGTTCCTGTCATCGTCCCAGCCATCAGATGGTGGGCAGCTCACTCACGGCTGGGCACTCAACTGATGGCAGCTGTCCTGTAGGAAGTGCAGTTGGCACGGGTTTATATGCGAAATTTCGCTCCCTTACATCGCCTTGGCAATGTGTCAGTATAAATATTCAGTACTTCTGAGCACAGTTTTTAGAGTCTCAACTTCGTGTTGATCAGAGAATTTTTTTTTTCTAGAATCTTGTTAAATCGCAGCATAATAAGGTGTTTCGCAAATGTATTAATTATCAAATCACAATTAGCTTCACAGAGGAAGTCCATATTGTCCATAAGAGGCTTAGACGTCTGCATGGAATGACATCATCTGGGCGCTGCAGGGTTGGTGCGTGTACAGCAGGGGGCGCTCTTACACAGTCACTGCCCTTCATGATTACAAAGGACTCGAGGGACTGTGAGAGGCAGTCTGCTATTTCTGACACATCCTCTCGAACAAGCCTGCTTTCGGCTTTCAGAGACGTTAAATCTCAGAGACATCTTACATAATACACTGTGTATGATTTTATATTAAGTTTTAATTATTTACATTGTGCATCCTGTTCTTATTATAAAGTCTGATTTATCAGCATATATCAGCTTGATTTGATATGAAAACAACAACAACAACAACAACACATTAACCACAAAACCCAACCCATTCCATACATTGTGCTTACAACAGTGTCATGTTACTTCCAACACATCACGGGCAACCTTTGACCTTTACCTGGAATTTATAAATGATTATGTATAATGTAAGTTCATTTATGCATGTGATTTTAATCACATTTCTTATTTTAAATTTTAAGTAGTGATGTCTAACAGACTTTCTCTCAATTTATAATATTAAGATATTAGGAAAATTAATGATTCCATTATTGTTTATTGGCAATAAGTAAAAAGGAACATAACACACTGTTAAAAATATTTTTCAAAGTAGTAAATGAAACCATGATTGTTTTACAAAAAAAAAAAAAAAAGAATCTACTAATTTCAGTTAATCCAATGTTTACTTCTTTATTTTAATTATGAAATGTATCCGTGATTTCTGTTGAAATTATTATTATTCTTTTTAAAAAATCCTTTTTTTTTAATGGAAAAAGGAAGCTTATTATTTTTTTCCATTAGTATTTTTGGAAAATTATTGATTCCATTACAGTTAGTAAGTGAATTAAAAAGGGAATAATATGATTTTTTCCCCCTTTCTGATTTAATAATTTCTGTTAAACATACAGGGTCATCTTATGCCCAATGCGGTGTTTTAAAATGAAAATGCAATTGAAAACAATCATTTGAAAAATCAATGATCCCATTATTGTAAGTAAAAAGGAAGTCAAATTAAAAAGGAAGATTTAAGATGTCTTCCCTTTGTAATCTAATAATTCCTATTAAACCCTTAAGGGCATCTTATATCCAGTGCAGTATGTTTCAAAATGAAAACACTATTTACTTTCTAAAATATTTAAGCAAGGTCTTCTCGGTGCAATGGGAAGCTGATGAACCTGTTGAACCTTTGCTCAGCAGACCAGGATGTTGAGAGCTTGTGCGGCAGTAATTGAAATCCTTTGACCTGTCACCGGAGCCGGAGGAACGAGGGAAAGATTTGATCATAATATGGAGCATCATTGCAAATGAAAACGCTGCTCTCTCTCAATCTCCAAACCGTTTTTCCCCCTTGAATAACACTGAACGAGTTCATTCAGATCAATCCCTGGATCGTCCTGACCCTCAGTGATTTTTTCTTTTGGGAGGACCAATATCTTATTAAATGAATTACTCTTAAAGTAATGGAGTCGTAGAGCACTCTATAGTCTTAGCATGATAAAAGCAGGCGGTGAGTATTGCCGACAACAGCCCCTCTCAAGGCTGAGGCTAGTAATTCAGCGCTGTGTTGCTATGGTGGTCACCATGGAAACATCCTACACCGTTCCGTGAGAGTTGAAGGTAACACCCACTCTCATTGTTCATCATTCGCTGGGCTCATGCATATTCATAGTCACCGCGGAGCCATTACCGAAGGCTTTTATTGGTCTGTGTATCCATCAGCTGCACAATACCATTACAAATGCTGCAATTCACCTATCTATGGCCTCTTAATTAAGAGGGACTAGATTAATAACCTCGGCCGATTGGATTAATAAAGCAACAGGAGTGTTTCTGATTTGTGTGGAAGCATGATCATGTTTTTCAATGCAGCTGCTGTGTTCAAACTTGTGTAGGAAAAGAATAAAGAGGCAACTCCGAACAGGTATCAGGATGAGGTTTTTAATGAGTCTGAAAGAGAAATATTGATGCGACTGCATATTGTTTAACAGACAACACAAAAGCGATTTGCTTGCGAGATAATTGCTTCATCAGAAGTGTACACGGTTTGCATGAATAAAAGATCAACTCGGAGCTCGAGGCCTTGAAACACATCACCCTCCTACACAAAAACATTCACCTTTAGTTGGTCAATGCGATCGCGTCCTACAGGGCTACGTTTGCAACAACAGAAATAAATTCGACTCTCTGCTGGATTGATTTTTTCTCAGTTCAGGACGTGTAAACACATACAAAACAAAGACATGGCTAACAGCGCTATTTGAGTATTCAAAATGACAGGGTTTTTAAAGCAAAGCCAGTTAATCAGCCACATTGTTAGGCAAAATGTTCACGGGTCCAAAACATGGTTAATTATGAGCGTTAGCTACAAGTAACAATCAGATGCAACTTACCTGTGTAATGAAGGGGAAAACGAGGGCATCTGGTCACGGATGAGCCTCTCATTTGGTCAGAAGGTTTCTGTGCATCCACGTTATTAGCCAGTGGACCTGGTCACTGAGGTAGACTGTGACTTGTTGTCAGAAAACAGAAGGAACAACAACAAAATCACTAGTCTTCCACAATGGCCCAGACCAACATCTGCTGAAATGGAAGTCAGTATCTGTAGAAACAAGAGTCATCAATTTAATTGTAGTGGAAGGTATTGAGATGTACTTCAGTATCTTCATGGACAGGGCTTTCTGTGATCTTTTTTTAATATGCTGGATGTATGTTCTGGGATATAACCATCAGCAAGCCCAACATGCTTTGTAGGAGAAGGAATTGATTTACTGTCTATGAATATGAATATTTATTAAGAGCTCTTTTATATGTGTGCTTTCAGCCTGAGCAGTACCCTGAGCTAAAGCTCACAGAGACCCAGCACGAATCCAGAGAAATCCAAGACCGATGGGAGCTCATAATGTGGTATTATCTGAAGCATACCTGCCCTTTCCATTGAAAGGACTTAACACACCCTGGAAAATGTCGCCTGTATCTGAAGGCTACTGTGGCAACCTCGTGTCCTCGTGTTCGGTCCGATGAGACTCAAAATGAAAGAAGATTCAGCCTCTAGTTCGAATAACAGGTCTGCTTGAAAAGGCCCAGAAAGAGGTGTGAAAAACACAATGAATGGTTAACAAGTGGAAACCTTAGAAAAATAGAGAAGAAATGTGAGAAAGGCATGCAATACGAAGAATTAAAGTACAGTTCTTTCCATGTTTGTCCTTGTTGCATGAATTAAGAAAAGATTTTAATTAAAAATATAAATTTTCATTTATAATATTTTAAAAATAGTCAAGCATTTCTTTAAAAATAATCCTAAATATTTGTATTGGCAAAAAAGTATTTAATTAGCATTTTTATATATGTATTTATTATATTATTTGATATGATAAGATATTATGTATTATATCATAATTTAAAAACATATTTTAAATATTATATTATTGCATTTCATAGTAATGTATAATCAAATATATTTAGAAAAAATATATTTTTTTATGACATTGGGATTATTTGTATAAATTTCCCTTGCTCTTGTTTAATGCAAAAAAAAAATGTTCACCATGTCAAAGTTGCTCGGAGACATGAGTCAAATAATTGTAATTAGATTTAAAAAAAAATTCACTAAAGCCATTTTCTATTTGCGATAAATTTTTGACATCACATATATAAAATTTTTTGAGCAATTTTATTTTATTTTGTGCGACCATCTGAGTTCATGGGCTGCACAGCCCCGCCCACCAAATCTCATTGGTCCTCATTGGTCCAATCCTGCGTTCCCTGAATTACTATTAGCCACAAAGGCAGTTACCCTTGGGTATAAAAGCACGAAGAGAAGCATGCTCACGACTCCCACGTAGTGCCTGCCGTTCGGGAGATAATGAAGTGATCAGTTTTAAATGACAGATCAATGCACGGAAGAGAGAGCGACAGCAAAAGCGAGGCAGGAAAGGTGCAGGGAGCTGGCCTTTTCTTATAGCTTGCACATCATTTCGCTAAAAACCTCTCCACACACACACATCTTAGACCTTTGATAGTGACATTTGAAGAAGGACAGCTGAGTGCATTTAGTTCTACCTTCCTGGGAAGACACGAGCGATGGGATTGTGCCCCCCTCTCTCTGAAAGAAACACTCTATTTCCTTTCAGTGCAGAGAGCGGAGGGCTCTATAGTAAAAACAACAACAAAATCTAGCCAAAAAGCCTCCTTGTTCACAGAGCGCATGGCGCGACGTAACACAAACCGCAAGATTCAGAAATATGTACAGCACACAATGTCAAACTCACCTGTGCCGACAACAAAAGCATGACTGACAGGTGTTTTGGAATGGCAGGGGACCGTTAAGGCTAAGGTTACATCGGCCCATTCATTTTGTATAAGGCCCTGCTTGGGTTAGCACATACAAAGAGAAAGCAACAATCGGGAGGCCATTGTGCTGGAGATGGCATTGAGCGGAGACTGACAGCGTGATTCTTTAGCCCTCTGAAGGAGAGCTTCATTAGAGACGTGGCTACTCGCCGCCACTGCCTCATACTGAGGTGATGGATTACTTTCAGAGCCCAAGCTGCACAAGGGAAATTAGCTCGGATCAACTATGGTTTTTCCCATTCAAAAAAACATATTAGCCATAATAGGCTCCTCAGTTTGAATGAAAAAAGTCGAGGCGTCCTTTTTTGCTTTGGTCCCCTCTCATTTTCTTTAAGTAGCCGAATCCGTTTCCGCACGCACTTATACATTTACTTTAGATTCCAGAGAAGTGGGAGCAAGTGAGAGAAAGAAAAAAAGGTGAGAGTACCATTCCTATTTATCTCCGGCCGGGAGTCTAGCTGGAAAATAATGGGCTCTACGTTGAATAGTAATCCTTTATTAAGGCCAGTTAAATTATGCTCTTCAGTTTAGGATGGCTGCCTTTCACCGGGCACAATTAGAAAAACCAAACGCGACGTGCAGAGAAAAGAGCTCGGTGTCCAGCCAAGAGGAGCGAGCATTCAATTCAGCTCCTGTAACATGTGAATTAAGACTAATGTCCAATTATACTGTCGCCACCATTTGTCAAAAGATGATTCAATGAAGAGAGAGACATCTTTTTTCTTTGAGAAATGTGCATAGATCATAACCCCGGGGATTCGTCGTGCTTGTAAAACTTTATTACGTTCATTCTTGGCAGGCGAAAATCAATTGTCTCCATTTTTTTGATTGTTGAGCATGTTATAGGGATCTTTACAGGCTCGGGGAAATGACAGTTAGGACGTCAGAGGGATTCGTCGTGTCTTACTAATGGAGAGACCTGAAATAGCTGGTCAGGCAGATGAAGAGATGTTCAGTTAATAGATAGAAAGATAGAATACTTTTTTCCGTCTCTACTCAGGTGTGGAAAGAAAACAATAAAAAAAATGCATTAGGGCAGCCGATTATGGAGCTGAAATGTCAGATAATGATGTCAGTTAGCTTCGAAATCTTGTCAGAGACGTGTCCAGGTCACATTCAGATGTTAAAATGAAAATGTTCCACAGCAGATGTGGAACACTGATAATTACAAAAAAATAAAATAAATAAAATTGCAGTTATTCAACCAGTAACTATGAAAATTCCTTTTTTCCATATGAAGCGATTAATCCCCAGAGAGTTCAGGTATGACTTGGTTTTAAAATTTTAGGAAAACAAAAACTTAAATGTAAATACTGAAGGTTTACATCAGGGTTCTCCTGCAGCGTTTAGCCCCAGCCCTAATTAAATACACCTGAACCAACTAATCAATGTCTTACTAGGCAAACTAGAAACTTTCATAAATAATAAAAATGGGGGGGATAACAGAGAGGGCAACCTTAATGCAAACAAACAAACATATATATATATATATATATATAGATAGATAGATAGATAGATAGATAGATAGATCCATACATTACTCAGTGTGACAACTCGTATAGCTAGTTATTTTGCTTGTTATCCATGTATCAAAAAAACTTGCTGATATATTTCTTCAATGCAATAACACCACAGTAACACCATTATGTCGGCCCCACCTTGGCTGGGTACCTCTCTTAATTTGATTCCCTTCACATCCAGTGAACCCATCCTTTAAAGGCTGTTCAGTCACCCCTTTAAATTGTTACCTCTCTCACTCTTTTCCTCTCTCTCTCCCTCAGTCTCTCTCTCCCCAGGCGCCGAGCTGAGCTGATTAGGTGGGTGACTTACAGTGACGGAGGTGACTTCCCACTTCCTACTCGCTCGCTTTCCATCTCTCTCTCTCTCTCTCTCTCTGTCTCTGAGGAAGAAACACTGCAAAGATGCTTGAATCTATCTCTCACTGATTTGCTGAGTGCTCCTGGGTGGGGTTGAGAGAGCTGCTGAGCTGATGGGCAAATTATGCCCGTGGTTCCTCAGCACCATTCCTGTCATTACAAATCTACAATAGTAAAGTTGATGAGAAATTTACAGTCTGGAATCAGAATTGACTAAATTGTCAGGACTAAATACAATTCCTTACATTAATGGGAAAGAATAACGAAATGGAATAAATAATAATGTTTATGTATACATAGGAGTCCAATAGTGAAAATGGCATTTTGCCTTTTTAAATTTAGAAAAAAATATTAGACATGTTTTATAATTGTATTAAATAAAATAAATGTATTTCTTTATTTTATGATTTTCCCAAAAAAACAACAACTTCTGGACCGTCTGACTGCAGTTGCATGTACAAATTATATATATATATATATATATATATATATATATATATATATATATATATATATATATATATATATATATATATATATATATATATATATACATATATATATATATATATATATACATATATATATATATATATATATATTATTGCCATTAATACATCATAATTGATATTCTGTAACCAATTTTGTTTTGATATTAATTTCAGTAAAATAAGATGGTTAAATTAATAACATAGCCCTCTCTCCTTCTTCCCCAATTTAAATATTTTTGGTTGTGTTTCACAAGAAACATCAGTTTTGACAACAACCGTTACAGAAGTAACGGTACATCGGATAATTGTTATTGTTGTAAATATGTGCAAGCCAGAGTGTGGTTGTCAGTCAGTGGTGTACAGACTGATTTCTCGGTAATTAACGCTGGTAAGAGCATATGATTTACGGTAATTGCCTTGACAAGGGGGCTGAGTGAAGCTACACTTAATTACCTGAACATGCTCTCTCCCAGGAGCACAGTCAAAACGACCTTTTACCGTTTTTCCTTTTATTTTACAGTGCTGAAATCAGAGAGATGTGGAGGTGGTGAATTTGCTCTGCACCCCCCAATCTGCCTGTCAGAGAGATGCTGAAAATTTTCAGTTTGAGGTAACTGGCATTCATATAAGAGTACGCCTATCTGCTGCTTTCATGTTTGTCTGTGACGATAACCACATTTTTAGATAAAAAGATTTCGCCAAATCTTTCTATATGGAAAGTGTCAGGTCTATTTAAAGAGTCAGAATGTGCCACATGTTGTAAAACCTCTGATTCAGTTAAGATTTCCTCAGCTGCAATCAGATTACCTGGATTGTACGTCCATGGCAAACCATCTGAGCCTGTTTTTATAGCAGCAAAAATCAATTCTGCCATTTTGGAAACTGCAGCATGTCGCAGTAAAGTCAGATGACCTCATGGCCATTGTGCTCAAACAGAATCTGATTGTCTCTTCATAGTCATCATCGTCAATTCAATACGCTTGAATAGCTGTGCGTTTGGGAACAGGCACGTCTCTTGTTAATCGATAAGTGAAATTTAATTTAACACATTTCGGCTGCATTCAGTGAGATTTAAGTGAAGTACGGAACCGTTTCCTGGACACATCATGCCACCTGCCGCTATCGAAACACTTGGATGGTGAAGAGGATATTCTAGTTTTAAAATCTGAAGAGATGGAGAGGGTGGAAAAGACAGCTGCTGCGAACTGAGTGACGCTTGAGAACGAGTGTTAAAAACGGCAACATGACAATAATATTGCGCCATTTGATAGTGTGGTATTGTGTGGGGGAAGTGCGGTGGATTCCTGCTAGAAGGAGTTTCCTGGGGTGGACGGTGAGGAGTGCTAGCGATCAGTGGGAGGTCAGTAGATAGGTCTATGTGAACTCGAGCTTTCACCGTCATGGAGGGCCCCTAGCTGGGCCCTCCTCTGATGTCGAATTTCAGACTGACTTTACTCTGCAACGCCATTTCTTTCCGCCCCCACCCCCATTCACCTTTCTGAAGCACAGATAGGTCGCTGGGCAGTTTATGGCACTACAGCGGTGAGGCGAAATGCTTTTTGTCCCTCAATCATGTTTTTGTGTACACTCGCCATGCTCTGCAGCACTGCCGTGCACCTGTGCTCAGCGCCGAACAAAGGTCCATAGCAACGGGAGGATCGCGGCAACTGGATACCACACCTGTTTGATCTTTAAGACCTCTCCTTGATAAGTGGCTGTAACCAGGGCAACCAGGACGAAAGGGTTCAAAACATTGTTCCAATAGGTAGGACTCAGGTAGGCAGCAAAGGTCAGGATTTATGCTGGAGTACAAATATAAAGGTTAAGATATATATATATATATATATATATATATATATATATATATATATATATATATATATATATATATATAGTACTTAAATTATTTTATTATATTTTTATATTTCATTATTTTATATTTATTAATTTATAGCATTTATAACACAATTCATTCATTATATAGGCTACAAGTGAATTTAGGAATCACAGCATAATGTACAGTATAAAATTTAGATCATTCATTTTGAAATGTATTAAAAATTTCTGTGTTAAATCATAGCAAAGCTAATCTAAATGTAAAAATAAAGAAAATTAGCATCCACAATGTGATATAAAAATAAAGAAAAATAAAGAAATAAAAATATTGTACAGTATATATTTTTTATATTTATTTAATATATAATTATTGGTATCAGCCTATCAATGTCTATCTATCGATCTAAATAGACACACACACACACACACACACACACACTAATATCATCCAGTATGATTCATTGAGCTCTGTTTTGTACTAAAAATGTTAAGGATTCATTAGCAGATGTATACTCACACACCATCAACAGATGATGTCATCGCTTCTCCTGACAGTTGTTTAGTGAAAACCTGGGTAAAAAAAACAACCAAACAGAGATCGACATGGTTATATTTTGGATAAATGCACATATCGACTCGCATTCTGCATTAATTTCAAGTCTCTGTGGTCGGTGTTTATCTGTAATTAAAACCAGAACGGAAAAGATATATCACAGTATCTCTCCCGAGACCTGCTCTGATTTGCACAGCATACATGCACAATCTCCTCCGCTGTGGCCAAACCCTGCTGTGCACAATCTTAGTCCTGTTCACTTCCTGCTTTGTAATTCAATTGCACGGCCTAACAGACACTCTCTCACAGAGAGGAAAGCAAGCTTCTTAGCCTACATACCCTTGGGATCCATGTGCTTAGCTCTCCGTTGAGGCGGATGACACATTGGACCATGAATAAGTTTCCTGTCTCAAAACGGGCAACATTTGCATCTTGAACTAGATGGTCAAAAACTTGAGGATACTTGACTTCATTGAAGGTTTTGCCGGATCACTGGTAATTAATTTGGATATAGATATATACTTCTGCAGAATACATTGTATTAAAGGATAATACAATGATTTAAGGCCTTACACTCCTTGTCGGCCTCTCACCGACCCCTCCCATCGCCTCCGGTCCCCCAGTGAACAGCTGCTCCACAGCTCCAAGTCCCCCACTGCTAGACTGGGGTCTCTGGCATTGGCTGATTCGCACTTCAAACGCAGCCACAAATGGCCATCGCTTGTACGCAGATTCTCTCACGTTTTGATGTCCAACCTACTCTGGAAATTGCATATGTGGAAAAGCGGATTGCCATCTTCAAGGTTAGGGGCCAACATGAAAACGGCTGTTTTAAAAGGCCCTTGAGGACTTGATGATGCTTCAGTAGATTCCACAATATTACACAGAGCTACCCTGCAGTCTAATATCACTCTGAAATCTCAACACCAACAAGAGGAGCCACAAAGGTCCCTGAAGCTCCAATCCAATTCAGAGCAACAGTTCAAATGTGCAGCGCTGTGAACTCAAACACTATCTAGGAGGAACCTGTTACCGCTGGGGAGCTAAGAAAGCAGTGGCTCTCTTAGGATTTATATATATTTACACAGCTGTTATTTGATATTGGATTGGGGAGTGCTGTAACACTGTCAGTTTAACCGATTAGAAAACACTATAATACATCACCACCGTGCCTCTGATTAAAATATACAGAACAATTTTGGGGTTAAAAGTAAATCCGAATGCCTTGTTTATAATTTGTGATCAAGTAAAAGGACGTTTAAATCACAGAACAGGTTTCATCTGATTCAGGATCTTGATCAGTTTGACATATAACATTCACATTTCTCAGTATACTGTTTTTAGAGTTGTTAGCAAGTGCCATTTTTTTTAACTAAACCTTATTAGTTAAAGTATGTTAACCATTTTGAATTAAATTTAAATGAGGATAATTATGGGAGTGAAATAAACGTAAAAAAAAAAAAAAAAGATCATCATTTTGAATCCTTGCACAAAATGTTTCCTGCTAATGCTACAACCAGTCTTAGCAGTATCAACACTCTTTGTTAAGGACATAAATTACGAGATAAGTAACACAGTTCAGAGATCAATTTTATGTTTCTAAACCACTTAACTCTGTAGCTAACAGATGTCCGGATATTACTATATCAAAGTATGAAATAGGCTATGTAATGCGAAAAAATACATTTACTCACGTTTAAACAAAAATATTTGTGTCACTTTAAATGGATCCACAAATTAAAATCAAGTGTTAAAAGCAATGACGACCTCGTTTAACGTTTAGTCAGTGACTGTGGTGACAGAGTGAGTTTATCTACATGTGAAAAGTCAACACATTGTATTTTACTCAGACCTACTCCAGGATTTTGGTAACCAAGCTGCATCTAATTGCATTAATTGCGCATATCCTCTTGTTTGAACACCTGCTCTAAACGATTTTTTTTCTTCTTTGCTTGCGAAGTACAGACCGCGACATGCACCGAACCATTTGGGCTGCCATTTCTGGAAGTGTTTTTCTTGTAAATGTGTCATACGACGCTCACAGACAACCTGTCACCTCCGCCTGCTCGCGCGCAGCCACAGCGACCGCACGTGATCGATGAGTTCTGAGGCCAATAAAACTGCAAGAAATTATCGATTTTTTCGCTGTTTGTCATCTACCATTAAGCGTATTTGCGATTGTTTTTCAGGTTACAGGCTTTCACAACAAAACCCGCCCAATTGATACTCAAAACTAGACCAATACACGAAAAATACACGTTTTGGTCTAAAATTCGCACTTCAGAGGTTAAATATCACGTTCTGTTGACAGGTCTTGTAAGCTTTTTTTTTCTTGTCTGAAACGTGATAAGATATTCCAATAGGCTATTTATATGCTACATTAATGTATAGAAATATATATATATATATATATATATATTATAAGTGTTGGGGTTACAACCTTCCTTGCTGTCCTATTGTTACACTTACTGAAAACATTATTGTGTAGATTGTGTTATTCATTCATAATGATAATAAAGCTTAAGTGGATTCTATGTATCAAATCCAATGTTTCTTACCTCCATTTTTTTCTGTCCTCAAATAAATAAATACATATAAAAATCAAACTGACACTCACAACTGTCACCTCAGAAGGGTGGTGGTCAATTTAAGATTATCCTGTGTAGTTCATTTCTAAATGACTAAACTGATGGTGTAATAACTCCCCAGTCTCAGCTACACTCATAATGTATGTCTGTAAATTTTATAGGACCACAAGGTTGACCAACCATAAATACACACAGCATACTTAATTTAATTTCCTGATAGATAACTGTATATTTATTATATTTGAAACATAAAAAGTGGCTAGCAATATTCAACAAAACATCTCTGAGTGAGATTTATCTTTGCATCATCGAGAGAAAACAGTGGAATAATTTTTGAGGATCTCACAATATGCACTCTGAACGCGTCAGCATCTAACAGGTGGTACAGAACATCTGTTCAGTGCTTCAGAGGTTTGTCACTAAGCCCCACGCAAGAAGTAATTCATTCTGACTATTAACCAGCCTACAGCTCAGTCTAACTAATGTTCATATAGAAAAAAAGCATTATTTTATTTTTTTCCCCCATTGTGTGCACAACAACATCTTTGTTTTCACCCATTTAAATAGTCATTTCAACTCTATTTCATGCATTTCTTCCCCAACAAATAGGGCATTCAAATCATCCTTGCAGGCTGCAACTCTGATTTCACTTTAAAAAATGTAATGCAATATTTAACCTTTGGTTTTTAATTTTAGTGCACTTAATAGTGCCTTGATCTATACATACCAACAATATTATACATATTACAAATATATTTAAAACAAATATGACAAGATCCGGTGCTGTTGGAAATGATTGCCATTGACTCCCTCTTTCTGTGTAGTGACACTGGGAGCTGTCCAGCACTGTGGTGCTGAAATTGATTGAAGTACATACACCTACTGCATATCCGGCGGAAGCTAATTCTTTCCACTCTTTTCCTCACAATTTTTTTGTGAGTGGGCATTGGGCACGTTGTTTTTAAGAGTTCATCCACCCCCTAGATGTGTTTTTTTTATACCTTTTTTACATTCAGGTTGTGGAAAACAAGCATTTTTGCAGAGCATAGAGCTTTTTAACAACTATTTACCCTCATAAATGCATATACATAAACTCTTAACTCTAACCTAGTTGATGCAGATGTTTTTAGTGTTTTAAGAGGTAATCTTGCATGATGAAAGGAATGGAGCACCTAAAATATAAAATTCCTGGTATCATTTGCTCGCCCTTATGTTCTAAATCTTATTTATTTTTTATTTTTTTAATGAAGCAAAACAAAGATTTTGGGCAGCCTTAGTCAATATTTAGGTTCACTGTATGGAGCAAGATGCAATGAAAATGAATGGTGACTAAGGCTGTCAGTCAATTTTTCATTTTTGTCCTGAACTATCCCTTCAAGCAAGCCTTTTTTTCCCTCTTAGTACTGAACAAGATATGAACGACTCCACACACAAGCCCACCTGGAGATGTGTGATTTCACATATTCTCCCCCACCCCGAGGGCTGGAGTTCAGCCTTCAGTTCATTGCATTAAATTGCCATCAGAATATGCTGGAGCTTAACGTTGAGGGAAGGCCACCAGGACCACCTCTATAAGATTAGCACCGGCAGAAAGAGAAGGATGTAGAGGACTGCTCTGATATTGGATTTGCCAAGGATAACTATAATAAACAGCTCTTCGAATCTAATTGTAGTCATTCACTCAACACACCAGCTGGGGAATTGCGGATCTTGAAGGAGCTCCTCTCCTATAATCAATAGAAGTTTTGCAAAAGCATATTGACTTGGGGGGAGAGCGATTATTTTGATTGAACAGGAGATAGAACAGAATTAACAGTAATGAATTATATCGCCTTTTCTGACCCTGAGGCTTTCAACCGAGAAAAAAATAAGCATTTATATATAGTCATTTATAAAGGGGTGCAATCATAAGCTGGTTTCACAATAGACGTTAATCATGTTATACACCGAGATTTCGACATGCAAATCCCACCGCAAATTACATCTAAGTGACTTCAAGAAGACATGCTGATGCTCTTGTCACCTGTTGATCAGAATCATCAACATTTCATGCAACTTTCCCTACAACAAACACATTTTATTTTTTGGGTAAAAACGCGGCTGACACCAAATGCATTCGACATCACAGTCTTTGTATATTATATTCCTGACACATTTTATTACAAAATCCAATCATTATTTTCTTTATATTTAAATAAAAATAAAGACAAGATTTTCTTAATTTAATAAACACATCATTCGAATCGCAACAAGGCGTTGTATGTATAGAAATTATTAAAAAATCATACATGAACTCTGTCCTCACCACTTTGACATCATTTTTGGTAAACCTCTCGAAAACGTATTTTTCTGTTATATAAAGATATTAAATGAAGGATATCTTACGTGTCTTTGCTGATGCGCTTCGGAGGACGCTTCGCTGGAGATGACAGCCCGTCTTCTTCTCACCATGTGCTGTAACAAAAGCATCCCATGCATCCGATGCCTGTCCCTTTAAAGCCTCCCTGCATCCCTGCAGGTGGCCTGTCAACTAAGCGGATCCGAATGACGTCACTGCATGGCTGGAAAAGCGGTAAGTCAACTTTCATAATAAAAGTCACGCGATTTTATTTTTAGATTTCTTTACATTCAGAATTACCCTGTTGTTAAAAAAAATACTAATTAAAATTATATAAATAAATCTATCTATATAAATAAAGTCAATAAACCTAAGAGGGATTGCCTGTTTTAGCTGGTTTATGATTATCTCCCTGTATATTAATAATGTTACTATTATTAATGTAAATTACAACAAAAGGTAAATAATAATTTTTCAATAACTGGAAAACTTACATAGCTAAAAGTAAAATATCTGTTCATTCCTGCTGAAGAAAAGAGCTCAGGATATTTTGCTTTTAATCTTTATTATTTGTAAATTTCTTTTTAATTTACGTATTTCCTTTTTTTTTTCACTAGGGATGACAACAAAACTTTTTAAAATAAAATAATTATGTTTTCACTTTGTTTTAAAACATTTCCAATTCCAATTAATCAAATAATGATCAAACATAAAATAAAATACACAAATGTGTTTAATGTGCTATATATCTTTCTCATACTCAATTCATCTTTTAATAAAAGATGCTAAGACTGAAAAAAATGGTACAAGTCTGTGTTAAATGCAATTACATTAAACAATCTGTTAAAAAAGAAAACTACATTATTGGATTAAATACATTTCAAAAAGAGTGTTAAAAAATAAATACATATATAAATGTAAAGATTTAATAAAATGCAAAACTACATGGGAAAATAAACAGTTTTCACTCAGAAATTGCTAGTATAATCTGCACAGCAATTACAAAGGGCAAGTATTGTGAAGCAGAAAACTGAAATAGCTATTATTTTCCTTTAAAACCTACTCCAAGAATCTGTTTTAGTTAACTTCATTTAGAACAATTTTATTTACAAAACGGATTACTTCTTCATTTCATTACTTGTTTGTTTGCATGCTGATTAGCTCATCACCATAAATAGATCAACATCAAAATCAGCAGCCAGAAAGGTTAAAAACATGCAATTAATGTTTGTAATGTAAAGCGCCCTCCTACACACATCATGATTTAGATGCACACAGCATGTCACTTGGCATTGTGCTTTCCCTTGAGATCTCTCAATTTGTCTAGTCTCAGCCAGAATATATATATATATATATATATATATATATATATATATATATATATATATAGCAGGCTATATATAGGCTATATTATTTTTATTCATGCACAGTTACTATCGTATCAATCCTGGACCTGCTCGCTTTGAACGTTTCTCTTATCTGACACACTCAGTTCAGGTTTTGGATCATGTACTAATGATCAGATGATAAAAATCGTGTCCGTTAAATAAGCCACACATCCAAACAACTGTGTTATAAGAATTGCATATCAATAGCATTTCATTATATAACTCAAATGCATTTATATGGATGCAAATCAGTAAATCAGGTTTCAGATAAAGTTTGACACCTCAGTCACCTTTATCAAATATAATGACCTTAAATTTGGCAAAGTCTTTTGCAAACTGTACAATGCACAATGAAGCATTCTGTCCTATTGATGGGCTTTGATTAACTTTTGTCATTGTGCTCCGCAGCCCTGCGTGAAGCAAATGGGTAGCAGCTTTTTTTTTTTTTTTTGGCTTGCACTGTTCCCTTTACAAGTGTCAGGGGAAGCACACTGTTGGCTTTAAAAGAAGAAAAAAATGCACAAAATAGCACAAAAAGAATCACTCTTTGGGTAAATAATTGCATTTAATATGCAAAGAGTATATTAAACACATAACTGAGACATTTTTATCATTGTCACATTTTATTGACTGGATTCAACCCAAGTTAATGATCTGCTTCCAATAAGTACACAGTGATTTCATGTCTTTTTTTTTTTTTTTTGCTATCAAGAAAAAATAGATATGACATAGACTGTCAATGAAAAAAAAAAAAAAAAAAGCAGCAAGGAGCCATTCTCAAGGGTTTTTATTTAACTAGTTGTTTGTGTTAGGCAAATTAGGCAAACATAATATGCATCACTTACTGTAATGTTTATTTATTCATTAATATTTAAATCAGTTTTGCTGCAGGTTCTGCCTCCTTCAGAGCATATTTTGCTCCCAGCCATATTAACACACAATTTGGGCTGATATTAAAAGGAATAGCAAAAAATAACCAAGTGGACTTTTTATTTTGATTATTTTTATTGAGGAATAAGCAGGTTTAAATAGAAACAGTCTCTGCTTAGATTTTTTCCCTTTATTTTTATGATGCTCAACCACATTTACTCTCAAAATGAGGATAATATTATTTATGACAAATCATTAAATGAGCTGAATACTACCAATTTTCATGCAAACCTGATCAGAATTTCCAAAATTCACCCTCACTTCTGAGAGAGCTGGATTTATTATTATTATTTTTAAGCTGTTTATATTAAATTATATAAAAAATGCATGTTTAATGAAATACTTGGTTATTTGAAGCATGCACTAAATTCATACTGCCTTTTAGGATACGAAAAATCCAGGAGGCTGATTTCCAAGCTCATTAAATAGACACCTAAAGACCGTTTGTCCTCAGTAAAGTGAGATCGATGTGAGTCCTCGGTGTGTGCTGAGGAAGTGAAGATGTTACGCAATTGAAGAAGACACTGATGAGTCTGCAGAGGAGGTGCCCGGTTCTTGCTCTGACTTTATTTAAATGCTAGTCTATACTTGTTTACAAAACCTAGTCGACTTTATGCTTTGGTATTAAAGGGGGGCTGGTGTAAGTTGTAATGACTTTGATTCATGCCACGAGAGCAGTAGATCTGTGTCGATCACCTGATTATGGCTTCACATTTTCTTATCTAAAGTCCAAAGGGAAGCAACAGGACAGTGTATTTGCCCTCTGAAAATCTAAGTAACATTTAGTTTGTCATTTTCCCCCTGCTGAATTAAACATCTTTTCTCTGTTAAATTTAACACGTTCTTGTTTCAGCCCAGAACCTTTGTGTGCTTCATAAGATGGACCAATTTTAAATGCCAGAATCTCCTTCACAATAATAAATGGGATTAAAGTGCTGTCTATGCTCAACAAAGAAATTGGGAAATTATGTTTTTACCTTAGCATGAATTTTATCCATTTAGGAGACGACAGCTGCAAGGAAGTGCAGACAGCCATTTTACATTTCCATAATTTGGTTGAAAAAAGCCACAAGATGTGTATTTTCAGGCACAAATGTGCTATTTGTCCCCCCCCCCATTGTGTTCCCAGCACTATTCTGGTGTACTCCGGGACTGAAATGTTTGGTTCATCATTTTGTTTTGTCGGGCCTTTGTGCATTTTTGTGCCATTCTACTGTACATTATCAGTCATTTGCATGATTGTTTTTGTATTTCAGCACTGTTTATTCAACCTTTTTACTACAAGGTTGCTTGTATGACAGATGTCATTGTGTCGGTACCATCATTTTGTTTATTTGATTTAGCAAGATTGAATTTTAAAACAGTATAGCATGAATCCCTGGTGCTTTTTTGCACACGCTGATCACAGATTTGAAATGCACGGTGGATGAGAATACTGTTGCTGCATCACTCGATCTTAAGCGTGAATATAAGATTTATAACACTTAACAAAGAGCATGTCCGAAGGGCACAAGTGTTTGGAGATTTGTATCCTCCATAATCACTGGTAATTTGTATTTCTGCTGTCACACCACACAAATGACATGTGGGTAATTAGGACCAAATTAAGAGGCTATTTATCATGGAGATTGCAATCAATTAATTAAAACCAATAATCTCAATATGTGCAAATTGGCTTTTGGTATACATTGTAATTGTCAAACTGCATGCATGGAAAACAAGAGACAATTTGAGATCCAATTTGTAGCAGGGATGGAAGTAAAAAACGTAAAAAGTGTCAGATCACACAGCTGCTTCACATGCTCAATATTGTAGCCAAAATAAACAAATATGATAAAATATATATCTATAAAAGAAGACAAAAACACAATTTTAAAGTGAGAATCAATGTAAACACACACACACACACACACACATATATATATATATATATAATGTTAGAAATAATACATATAATGTACCAATAGAATATATATATATATATATATATATATATATATATATATATATATATATATATATATATATATATATATATATATATATATATATATATATATATATTCTATTGGTACATTATATGTATTATTTCTAACATTTTATATTTTATTGAGTTATTTATTATAAATTATATGTAACAAAATATAATATAATATAATATAATATAATATAATATAATATAATATATATTATCTTTTATGGTTTTACTTTTTTTTGTTTGTTGTGTCTTTAAGGGTTTGTTTGGCATTTAAAAATGAATGTATTGACAGACATATATATATATATATATATATATATATATATATATATATATATATATATATATATATATATATATATGCAGAATTCTTAATTTGTATTCACCAGTTGCGGAGGAAATCTCCAGATTTTAAGGGGCAGCTTGGGCTAGGGGTGTTTGTATTATTCATTAAAGAGATCTATGGTTGCCGGTGGCCCTAATCTACCCCGCGGCCCAACGATGCAGTGATAAGCGTCAGGTTACCTGCCAGGCCGAGGCAGAGGCGGTTCAAAAGTCACATTGACAGATGTCCGTATCAGTGTTATGCAAACCTGTACAGAGCAATTCCTTGTTTAGCTAAGTGGCCCATAAGTAATTCATTATATTTAGCGAGAAGCAGCATCTGTTCGGCAGCCCCTGCGAGAAAACCCCGTTTACCTGGCAGAAGGTGCAGCCTTTCCAGGTAACCGTGCTAATCAGCTAATGATCTCAGTGCTGAAGATTATTTTCCCAGCATTCATGTTTGGGGGAGGGATTTCGCAAAATCTGGCGCTCACACATCAAGTCTGGCAAGAAAAGTATCAAACCCTCTGGGGAGCATGGGTGGAGAGAACCACAAGCAGCTCGACAAGTTCTTCTGACACTAATGTTTCCTTCACTGGCACTAATAATAGAAAAGTGCCCATCAATTTCCTTTCACCTGTAATCCCCAAGTGGCAGAAATTGCAGCTGCACACTGATGGCCGGTTTTCTCAGCGCAGGCGTGGTGCGGCGCCCAGGCTTCCCTGCTGAGAACCCCCTTAGCTTTCTTAAGGGGTGAGAGGGTAATTCTACCTGAGTGTGGTTTCTGCACTTGACCTCTCTTTGCCTCTCTTTAAAGAGCGTGTTTTGATGAAATGGTGAAATCATTTCTTTCCAAACTTCTGGTCCATCTCTGCTGACCTAAACTGAGCGGTGTCCTCCCTGAAGAGCTGCAGATATTGTCTTACTTGCTCTTCCACTCTGGCCCCTGGAGCCCCATAAAAGCTTGAGATTTGCGATCCATACAAGAAAAAACAAAACAAGAGGAAAAAAAGAAAAAAAAACAAGAAAACAGGGCTCTGAAGCAATCAGCGAGTGCTAAGGAGAGTGGCCGCAATTACAGAAATGCAAGACAAAATCCATTTCAAGGCACTCGCCTAAAACATTTTCTCCCTCATCTGGAGCCATTCTTTCCTGGTTTTTTTTTTACACTGGGCGACCAAATTCAAGGTCTTGCGGGATGTGTCGTTGTGGCGTTGTTGTGATATATCAACTTACACTGTTAAAATAAAGGTTCCAAAAAGGGTCTTTTTGCAGCAATGCCATACACTGTTATAAAATATGAAGAACTTTCAAAAGCTATGGAACCTTTCCATTGCACAGATGTTCTTTATAGTGGAAAAGGTTCTTACGATTTTTTAAAAAGGTCTTTCTTTAAGATCCTTTCACTGAAAGGTTCTTTGGGGAACCTAAAATGGTCCTTCTACTCTCTTAAAAATAAATGTTCCAAAAGTTTTTTCACAGTTTTGCCAAAGAGGTTTTAAATGTAAAGAACCTTTTATTCCCACTATAAAGGACTCGAATGCACTTTGTGGAATGCAAAGGTTCCATGGATGTTAAAGATTCTTCATAGAACCATGGAGCCTTGGGTGACCAAATTCAAGGTCCTGCTGGATGAAACAATGCAGTATATCAACTGGCACTTTTAAAAATAAAGGTTACAAAAGTGGGTTTTCACAATGATACCAATAAAGAACACTGGACCACAAAACCAGTCATAAGGTAAAATTTGTGAAGTTTAGATTTATACATCATCTGAAAACTGAACCCCCACCCCAACCTTGCGCTTGCTAACGCAATGATCTACCACTTGAGCTACAGGAACACTATTATTACTAATCAAAAATGTTTTGATATATTAACGGTAGGAAATGTACAAAATATCTCGATGGAACATGATCTTTGTTTAATATCCTAATGATTTTTGGCATAAAAGAAAAAAAACAATAATTTTGATCCATACAGTGTATTTTTGGCTATTGCTACAAATATACCCCAGCGACTTAAGACTGCTTTTGTGGTCCAGAATCACATTTTAGGTTTCCCAAAGAATCTTTCAGTGAGCGGCTCCATTTTTTTTTCTTAGTGTGAAGAACATTTTATTCATCTAATGAACATTTTTCCACTCTAAATAGCATTTTGTGCAATGGAAAGGTTCCCTGGGCATTAAAGGTTATTCATGGAACCACCAAGGGCAAAAAAACTTTATTTTTAAAAGTGTAACGTTAAAAAATAATCACTAGTGGGTCGTAGCCTACAATCATTCACAGTCTTTTAAAAAAAAAGACTGACTGCATAAGAAAGGTGCACATGGGTACATTTGCTTAAAGGGAAATATGACAAGGAGTAAACAAACTTAAAATCTGGTGAAATCCGTGGTGGAGATGAGGGTGTTAAAAATCACTCCTGATTTGCATGCCCCGCAGTCTCCAGCTCTCACAGAGGACTGATGTACAAGGAGATGCGCGCACTCTTTACACGTAGTCCCATGACACGCTGTACAGGCTCATTATGAACCCAACTATGCCTGTCCAGAATGTTTCCCTCCCCCATAACACGCACACACACACACACACACACACACACACACACACACACATACAAACACACAGACACTCAAACAAATAAACAAACACGCGCCTATCGTACACAAGCCTTCTTACATGCACGCTCACACACGCATCCACAAAAGAGAGATCGGCATCCCGCACTTGTCCTTTACCCTTCATCCATTGTTTGACTCCGAGAGGTTTCCACGGAAACCAGAATTAGAATTTGCCTGATACTTAAAGACTGAAAGGCTGACATGTGTTGTATGGCATCTATAGTCTGTATCGCATATAAAGAACTCAATTTCTGACGACCACCGGCACTCAGTCACTCAACAAAACGTTTATTACATACGGATTGTAGTCTCATCAGTTAGGCCTACAGTATCTGTTAAACACCACTAGTCACATTTGAATAACTTAAATGTGGAACTTGAATTCATTATAAAAAGTATGAATTTAACGCATTAAGTAGACATATTTGAAATTCAGCATGAGATAAAAGCTGCCAGTCTGTGGCCATATTGATTGGACTGGCAAGGCTGCAGAGAAGGGCTGGCTTCGGTAGGAAACAATGTTTCTAAGCAACAGCGTCCTGTCAGCTGATCAGGACGACTAATAAAATTCAGCCATGTATTCCAGTCAGCCAATGAGGAAGCACACGGCTTTATTTCTATCTGTGAGGGTTTAGTGTTAGGAGAATATATTTACACACTGACCAAGCAACCAGCAGGCAGATCTACATAGATCTGTTTGGTCTAGAAAGGCCTTTTCTTCTGAATATGATTTAAAATAGCAATGAAACTTGATGAAGTTTGAATTTAGGTTTAATTTTAGTACTTTATGTTATGAAGCATGATAATATGAAACACGAAAATGCAACCTGTTGATCTCAGATTGTACGTTCACATGATTCATTCTGATCACAATGCATTAAACGATTGGAAACAGAGTCGTGATTTATAATTATTCAGGTTTTTTTTTTTTCAAACATGTCATTGTTAGCTCCCTGATGGGCTGATCTATTTGATTTTTCTACAAAATGATTGCTGCAATTTTTCTTTTTTCTTATTCTTTTCTTCAGTTGAAGCTTGCCGAATCTCGCTTGAAGAGGAACAGAATATGCATGAATACAAGTCACAATATGTGATCAGTTGGACATTAATGCATCAAGAAGGAGTTGTGTCTCGGGGAAAAAAATCCCCCTAAAGTTTGAAGGAAGCTACAATTACCGCAACATTCTATTATGTTGCTGAGTACCAACTATATTGAGAAGGTAAAAGCTTCTTTTTAAATGTCAAACACAGCCTCTATATGCAACATAGATTTTCAGAAATGTTAAAAAACAGCATCTTCATCTCTTCTGCGCAAAAAGCAACCTTTTAAATCAGCTTTTTCCAATTACCGTTAGCAGGCAATAGGTTCATAATTAAGGCTATATGCCACTGGTTTGAGTGTACTCAGAGTTTCCACTGGTCTGGAATCGGCAGTGAAAGTTTCATTACTGCAGAATTTGCGATATCCCGGGTGCTCTTTGTTTTTCTTCTCCGGCAAAAGAACCTTAAGGACCCACCATTTTCCACTCAGGCTCTGGATGCAAAGGAAATGAATCTTCCTGCATCCTCGTGCATTTTGTCGGAGCGTGAGGAGGGGGGATGTAAAACAAAAACAAAACCTGAAAGGGAAGATGATGACCCTTGACAAAGAGAAAAGAGCTAAATGAAAGGCCATTATTTGGAAAAATGCAAAGCCTGATCCTTAATGTTATAGCTGCTTTGTTTTTGGTCCCTAAGCGAAGCGCTTTGGCCAATGGGTAGAGAGTTCAACCAAAATGCTGGCACGTAGCATTTGGAGTGCTCTAATGTTCTTTTTGCATGTTTTTCCACTGGAATACCTTTCCTGCTCACAACCTGCCATTACTAAAGATTACAATTTATATAATCTACCAACTGGGTCTCTACATACTTGGGTCGAGGATAATTGGGTACAAATCCATTATCATTCTCTCAAGGCCACGCAGGTTTCCTTCTGTGCTCAGTTCTTATTCATTTTTCTTTTTCAAATTTTTTTTCAGCACTCGTAAATCCATTTTGGAGAAAGAACACTAAATGAATTTGGGCAAATTAGACTTTATCTCATGTTCCCTTTTTGGAGCTCCACATCAGAACTACTGCATATAGGATTAAGATCCAAATCTTATTCAGACAGATGCATGTATGAATTAGCCTGTATGCATATGCATATATATATATATATATAAATAACCTAATTAATTAATTTATATCTGATAGATTAATTATAGTTAACCAAATCTAAAACCATAAAGATTCTAAAGTAAAATAAATTGTAAAAACCCTAAGATATTGCAAGTTAAAACAACAACAACAACAACAACAACAAAAAAACATCACCATAACAATTTCAAACTGTACCTGAAAGGCACCTCCATTAGTGGTGTTCAGTAAAGATTTATTGACCTCTGTCCTAATCATCGTGGAACTACCCTGTCAATTGACATTTTAAAAATGGTTTGTTAATATTTTTTTTATGGAAGACAGGCATGCTTGCCTATTGAATACAGAATTAAAAGTGTATTTACAAAGTCCAAATGGTATATAAAACATTGTAGTGAAAAGCCGTTTTGAGTATTCGTCATTTATTGCTATGGCAGAAAGGAAAGACAAAAGAGTGAGATGACCTCATCTGTCTGCTAATGGGTGCCTAAATGGGAAGTGCTTTGTCCCTGATTATCAGTTTGAAATTTCCTTTTGCTAGACCTCTTGCCAAGCAAACCCTGACCAAAAAAAATATTCTACCTTAAAGATTTTTTAGATTCTTTTTTGTGCCATATTCAGAAAGCCCCACTGAAAAAAATGCTGGTCTCTTATCCTGGCCAAACTTATGTTTGTCTTGTAAAACACAGTATGCACTCTAAAGATTCTTTATCCAGTTTACAATAGGGGAAATGCAAACAGGTGTTTCGGCTAAAAGCCTTTAGTGTGTCAATGCATTGCTCATCAGGTAATTTTACACAATATGTGATTATTATAAGGTTTTGCTGCTGAATCAAACAATAAAGTCCAGCTTAACTCATCATAAAACAACTGAAACCATAGGATCAATAACACATCAGACACAAAGATGATCTTTATAAATATTGTACCAAGAAGAAAAAGAAGAATGATGCCTTCCTTAGTAATAATTTTTGGTCAATGTCCCCATCACAACAGAGCTTCACAACCTTCTCAATCCCAGTGCATTTCACATGTTCAGTGCTGTGATTATGATCAGTGTTCTGTTTGCTGATGACAGATTTGTGTTTACTCACTCTGGCTCTTAATGCTTTCAATGTTTCCCCAACATACAGTATAGAACCAGGGCAAAACCATGTAGACCATATGGAAAGTGTTCAAAAACCTGTTTAAATCTTGCCCTAGACCACTTTAGACCAGCAAACCAGCTCAACAGTGTTGTAGCATGCGCACAAACCCAACCTTGAGCAAGACATTAAAAAAAGAAAAGAAAAAAAAGTAAATTCTGATTCATATTCTGATAGTTTTGGGCTCTTCTGAAAAGAGCCCAAAACCATTCTAACACAGCTCAGAGACCACCCTGACCACGTTGGGAGAAGAGCAGTCTAGTTTAGTTTGTTTTAAACTGTTTTTAAGCAGGGAATTCTTCCAAAATCATTGCTCGTATGTCAATGAAAATAATAATATCCTCAGAAAAACAAACCGATTAGCAGTGTGGATACCCAGAGCTTACATATTCACCCAGAGGTGCAGTTGCGCTATTTCGCCGCTGCTGAAGGGGGCGCTCAGACACTCTCTGCGCCTCATGTCCACTGTTTATACTCAGAGCTCGCCGAGTGCGATCTACTTCCGGCGTTTAGACAGCGTATAGACGTACAGAACTTGTTTACACTGCAAAATAAACTTTTATACTGCATTACACCTCCTTTTCAAAGGTTTTCGCTTATGTGCTTTATTTGACGCGGGTGTAGGTTGTCTCTTGGCCATGCCTGTGCTCTCAGAGAGTTATAAATATTAACATGAGAAGTATTTAAATGGAAATACAGGTAAGATATGTGTTTATACTGAGGTTTTAAATGAATCACGTTTAAACGAGCTTATTCTTTTAAAGCTTTAATGTAGAATAAAACAAATAAAGCAACAAATGAATTTTAAGGAGCAATGTCTGTCAATTTCTGCATTTATTTGTCTGCCTGCCTTTTGGCTTATTTATTTTATTTTATATTAGGTTACATACAGTATTTTTATAATAAAATGTTGTAGGGAGAACGGCTAAATCTGATTTGCATTCATGATCTCTTTCAGTAATGTTTTAATTTCTCATTTGCAGTGGTAAAGCTGTTATCATGGCTGCCTTTTTGTTATATAAAGATAAAATATTATGTAAAATAAGTTTGTAGAAAGATCTGCTCTATATGCATTGCGTTTATTAACTTGATTATTATTATTTCTATTATTATTTCTTCTAATGTTTTAATTCCTAATTTTCAGTGGAAAAGCTGTTATTATGTCTGCTCACTTCAACACTACATCAGAGGACGATTTCCCCACTCTGAAGCCGAGACGCATCCAAAACCAGAACGTGGTCCACCGGCTAGAAAGGCGTCGGATTTGCTCTGGTCCAGTCGGGGCTCATTGGTACCGTGTGCGGTGCTTCCACCAGAACCTCTTCCCCAACTTCACAGTGGTGAATGTAGAGAAGCCGCCCTGCTTCCTGCGTAAGTTCTCTCCTGACGGACGATGCTTTATTGCGTTTTCTTCTGATCAGACTTCTTTGGAAATCTATGAGTACCAAGGATGCCAAGCTGCTGAAGATCTTCTTCAGGGTCAGAAGGGAGAAACACTGGCCAATGAGAATGACCAGCGCTCCCTTAACATCAGAGGCAGACTCTTTGAACGCTTCTTTTCCCTTCTCCACATCACCAATGTGGCCTCCAACGGTGAGCACTTGAATAGAGAGTGCAGTCTTTTCACTGACGACTGCCGTTATGTGATCGTCGACTCAGCAGCTTACTTGCCCGAAGAACCTCATCCACACTTTTTCGAGGTATATAGAAACAATGAATCTGTGACCCCGAACCCACGCTCTCCTCTTGAGGACTACTCGCTGCACATTATAGACCTGCACACGGGCCGGCTGTGTGATACCCGCACTTTTAAGTGTGACAAAATCATTCTGTCACACAATCAGGGACTGTACCTGTACAGAAATATACTGGCGGTGCTTTCTGTGCAGCAACAGAGCATACATGTCTTTCAGGTAAGTTTGTAAGACTTCACTGTACAGCACAAATCACCTGGAACGGTGTCTTAAATGTTGTATTTTTTGTTTTTCTATTTCTGTTTATCCTCACCATTTCCTGTCAGTTTGTTTCCCAAACTGCAAAATGGCAAAAAAGAGAGTGATGTATATTTAAAAAATATAAACAAAATATAGTCTTAAAATATTATTGACATATTTGTTTATCAAAATAGGTTAGTCACAGATTGTCGTTGATGCAACAGGTTTGAATTTGGCCTGCATAATTTTCCAGTTACATCATCCAGTTGATACCTTTAATTTCTTGCCATTTATCTATTTTTTTTATTAGTATAAACAGAAAATAAAATGCCAAAAAGAGAGAAATAAGTTTAAAAAAAAATTTCTTAAGTATTAAGTAAAATAGCCTCTTAAATATTATTGGCATAATTGTTTATCAAAATAAATGTAATTTATCAGCCCATGGTGCCCAAGGGACCCAACAATTAAGCCAATTAAGTAGCAAATTAATTAATTAATTAATTAATTAATTTTCTTTAGAATATTATATTATAATGTACATATTTAATCTATAGTATATGTATAAAAAATAATATGGAAATTTTTTTAAAAACATGTTTATTAGAAAAAAATTGTAAGACAATTAAAATTTTTCCATAATGTATTTTAATTTCTCAAATCTTTGGGGAAACATAAATATTATAAATACTGTAGTATATATGATAGTATGATGTATATTAAACATTATAAGATATATATTTAAAACGTTATTGACATAATTGTTTATAAAAATGACATTAAAACATAATTTTAAATGTTGTTTAGGCAGGCAACACAGGTTTGAATTTACCTCGTCATTTTTCCAATCCCATCACGTAGTTTCTTGTCATTTCTTTTTTGGCCAAATATGAATAGCAAAAATGCCAGTAAAGACCGAAATTATTTTTTTTATTATTACATATATAAAATGTATATTCTGAAATATGTCCAGTATATACTTAAAACTTTAACATATTTGTTTAAAGAACTAAATTGATTTATTTTGTCATTGTGCTCATTAGCACATTTTAATCTAGTTTGGTAGGCTTGAGTGTCCCAGTCCCTCTACTGTTCTCTACTGTTTATACAAAAAAAAAAAAAAAAAAAAAATCCCCTTAATTGCTAAACAAAATGTAACTCCTAACCAGGTGACACCAGAAGGAACCTTCCTTGACGTGCGCACCATTGGTCGTTTTTGTTACGAGGATGACCTGCTGACACTGTCTGCTGTTTACTCCGAGGCCCAGGCTGAAGGCCAGCCCGGTTTCTCCCGTCTGTATAAGGAGAAAACCATCAACTCCCTAAAGCACCGTCTGCTGGTGTACCTGTGGAGAAGGGCAGAGCAGGACGGCAGCGCCATGGCCAAACGCCGGTTCTTTCAGTTCTTCGATCAGCTCAGGCAGCTGCGCATGTGGAAGATGCAGCTCCTGGACGAACACCACCTGTTCATAAAGTACACCAGTGAAGACGTGGTCACGCTGAGGGTCACTGACCCCTCCCAGGTACAAACCACCAGCTCACCCACATGCACTGCAGTAACAGGAGATTGAATCAGATATGCCCTTGCTGGCGTCATCCGCTAATCTCTGGTAGTGTAAGATATAATACTCGTTGTTGTGAATCTTTATACAGGTGGGGTTTGTGTTGCGTGGTTGGTGGATCAGAAGTAAAATATTGTGTAACCTTACTACTCAATTCTCCTCTTCATTTTAGCCCTCTTTCTTTGTGGTTTACAATATGCTTACCACTGAAGTTATTGCGGTTTTCGAGAATACTTCCGACAAACTTCTGGAGCTTTTTGAAAACTTCTGCGACCTATTCCGGAATGCCACGCTCCACAGCGAGGCCGTGCAGTTCCCCTGCTCTGCTTCCAGCAACAACTTTGCCCGTCAGGTGCAGCGCAGGTGAGATATAAATATCAAGCAATTGATGGTTGAGCCAGAGGAGGCCTCTCTCACTTTGTCTCTCAAAAGGCTATAACAGTGACTCAGTGTAAATGTGCCACTCAACATATTGGGTGGGAACTCGTTCATGCCGGCACCTTTTGATATTAAAAACCCTAATTATGTAGACCTCACAAATGCAGGTTCAAAAACGAACAAAGCTTAAAGGGTCTGAAACTTTTTGAAAAACTTCATTCAGGCATAGTTCTTTCATGCACCATTTATGTTCTTCTTTTTTAAAGAAGTCTCTTATGCTCACCAAGGCTGCATTTATTCAATTAAAAATACAGTAAAAACAGTAATAATCATTTCAGTTTTAATATATTTTAAAATATTATTCATTTCTTTGGTGAAGCCGAATTTTTTAGCAGCCATTACTCCAGTCTTCAGTGTGGCATGAAGACTGATTTGCTGCTCAAGAAACATTTTTTATTATTATGAAGGTTGAAGGAAACTTTGTGGAAATCAAGATCATTTTTTTATAGGGATTGATGAATAGGAAGTCCATTTAATACTTCCTTGCTGAACGAATAACTTCAATAAAGAATCATTTCTGGTTTATGGACTGGTTTGTTTGCGCTCAGGTTTAAAGACACTATTGTGAATGCCAAATATGGAGGGCATACAGAGGCGGTCAGGAGGCTTCTCGGGCAGCTGCCCATCAGTGCTCAGTCCTACAGCAGCAGCCCGTATCTGGACCTCTCCCTCTTCAGCTATGATGACAAGTGGGTGTCCGTCATGGAACGGCCAAAGACCTGCGGCGATCATCCCATACGGTACCACTGAGCTTAAAACCACCACCTCAGAAATGAAATTTTTATCAAAAGTTGTGCAATGGTGAGATATTTTGGTGCAAATAATGACACTTCATTGGAATATTATTTTTGTGTATTTACTTGTCACTTTTAGAGAGTTTTATTATTATCTCCTTGCAGGCTTAAATATAGACATATGCACAGTCTAAAGACGAGGCTGGAGTGCATGCCCAGTATAGTGAAAAATGAGGCCCAGCGTGAGGTCTGCATCAACTTCCTTGTTAAATCTTGAAACTGAAGTGTAATTTCATACCGTGACAGGCGATCTTTAAAACACTTCCTGAGAGCTCACGAAAATTTCCCAGAATTTTTCTTACAATAATTCTCTGATGTACCAAACAACTGTTTGCTTATGCTGTAAGACACACTGGTTTCTTACTGTCGACATGCGATTTGGCATCGTAATAAACTGCTACTGCTTTTGTTTTCCTCCTGCAGGTTCTACGCGAGGGACTCTGGGTTGCTGAAATTTAAGATCCAGGCAGGCCTGCTGGGCAGACCCGTTAACCATGCGGTCAGGAGACTGGTCGCATTCACCTTCCATCCCTTTGAGCCCTTTGCCATCTCTGTACAGCGCACCAATGCTGAATACGTTGTCAACTTTCACATGCGCCATGGATGCGTATGATAATGCATGTGTGAGTAGAGACGTGCAATTCGAGAGACTCAGTCTGGATTCAAATCTCTGTTTGTTTTCTTTTTACATATCCTTTTTATATAAAAGTTTTATTTATTTCAAATGTGATATCTTAGCTTTTCTATTCTTTTACTAAAATGCAATGTGCAAAATAAAACGCTTTATTGATATTACAGTATAGTCCTGTCTTTTCTCACTGAAGGTGAAAGATTAATGTCAAAACAGATGTTTTAGTTTTTCTACATAGTCTAAACAGACAGAACATTAAGATATTCTCAGTTCAAATCCGTCATCTGCCATTTGTCGATAGCAGAGAAAGTATAAAGTATGCTAATGCCCCCTCTTAGCAGTTTTCTCCCTCAAGAGCCTAATGAAATAGTTCAGCTTCCATTACCAAGCCGGCTCCCACATAGTCAACCAGCATTAACCAAAAAATGGAGGTGGGTTCGGAGCACACAACACCACACCAACACTAATGCAACAATAATAACAACAAAAACTAATTCTGAAATTGATTCATTATAGCCAGTTTACTAAGTGAGAGGCTTCCCTGTGGGAATACGATTGTTCAGTTGATAGAGCAGAGGTTGAAGAAAATGCATCTGTTTTAACAAGCACTTCAGCGCTGATTGAAGGACAATTTTCAATACGGGAGATTGCGACGGCTTTAAAACGCCAGCGTTTCTGTGAACTTCCATACAGAGGGGAAAGATTTTTCCCTCTTCATAATGAAGAAAGAATACAATTAGCACTAATAAATCGAACGTGTAAATCTCCGATGACTCGTATTTGGAGTCGCCCATCTCGGTGGGAAAGTTGCATGTCAAATCTCCCCCCACCGGTCTAAAAGCTTTCTTTTCTTGAGTTTCCGCAGAGTGCCATTTTTTTGGAGTGGACCCTTAAGTGCAACTACTGTAAGTGTAATCATTCTCTCAAGGCTTTATGAATACGAATGCCTGATATCCCGCTAGTTACTGACAGAAATTTCCCCTGTCCAGCAAGATGACCGCGTTCTTGTAGGTGCTCCAGGCGCGGTTGTGCGTGGGGCCCCTGAACGCAGGAATGAATGCTTTTTAGCCGCGGACTGGATTTAAAAGTGTGATCCTAGGGTTCGGCGTGGGCGGGAGTGGGAGGGTGTCGACTGTGCTTCGTAGGGCTTCTCTCTCATTTAATTCATCTGTAATGGTGCTGCCGCGATATGGAACAAAAAAGTCGTACCAGGGTTATAATTTCCCCCTTGCAATCAGTTCAGTTTTGCGCTGCATGGGAAAAAAGAGAGGGGAGAGAGAAAAAAGGTGAAATGTACGGAACACTTTGTGAATTGAGATTGCATTATTCAACATTTTCCATCACATTCTTCCTTCTTTTGTGTTTCTATTATGCGTCGCGGTGACCTGTCCCCATCACAACTGATCCACACTGCCCCGGGCATGAGAGAATTAATTAGATAAAGAGAGAGAAGAACTAAAACATTTACCACAACAAAATTGGTGCCGACAGAGATGTTATGCCACGCTCTTTCAGTCCGACCTGGTCACAAGCTTTAATAGCTGTCATTGTTGTGGCTGCCTGCGCTGTTAGAAAGCGCTGTTAGTCTTTATCGCTCGAGTTTAAAAGGTGTTAGTGAACCCGAACCATCCATCATGGGTGCTCTTTGCAAAACATGGGATATCTGTGTGTCGCCAAATGAAAATCTGCACTTCTCTCCAACCTAGTGACTTATTAGAAGGAACATTTAAAGTACAGTAGCTTGACATTTCATCTTGCTTCATGGGTTTTTATAGCGGCATCGGTCGGCTCTGCCGCATGTAAAGTTGCAGAGCTCATTGCATAGGTCAGTTGTCTACCTCCCTAGGTGTTATTCTTCTCTAACTTGTCACAAAGTCTTTTATGATATGCAATTACAATCCCTTCTGGTCTAATTTGGAGTTGGCTAGAGTTATTTGAAGTATTTTGCCATTTAAAACTTCAGATGACCGTGAATGGGCTGGTTGGTTCTCACTTTTGAATGACTTTAACTTGTATGAGAGCTATTGAATCCAAGTTTATTTTTTATTTTTTTTTTCTGTTTAGGATTAAGATTAGAATTTACTTTCATCAAAATGTATTCATGGACTAGTTAATGCAGAAAGAAAATTAAAAATAATATTAATAGTTGTTTGAAATTCAGTTCAGAACACTTTCTTTATTTTAGCATGCTTGCCCTTTAAAACTATATACATGTTGGCTCTGCTGAATGGTAGTGCACACAAAACAAATATTTATGCAAAAAATAAATGCATTAATTTATTATTTATATGTAATATATTTTTGTATAAATATTTTTTATGCACCCATGACTTTTTTAAGACAATTTCGTTGTAATTAATTGCACAAATTCAAATAGCTTTTTTTGTTGTTTTATGACTAAGTCATACTTTTAAGACTTATTAATATTAAATTAATTTTATAGATTAATCGTATAAATTAAAATAGTGCTTTGGTCAACAAGCAAACAAAATACTGGCATACAATCAGGCAAGACTCAACTACATAAAGTTTTTTTTTTTTACTAATATTTTGAACTGTTTTTTTGTTTTTGTTTTTTTTCATGAATGTGAGCTCTGGACAAGTTGTGATGTCATTCTAATGGATTTTCTTACAATGTTGGCCAAAACAGTGGTTTCATATTTTGTTACAATTTACATTTTTGCTGTCCCATTAACTTTGATCTTATATTCTTATTTTAATGTTTACATTTTACTCAGAAGCCATTAATAGGCTGTTTAATGGCAGCTTCCATTGCGACAACTTACCCCATACAGTGTAGCAACATATTTCACTATTAGGGCATGTTGTCACAAAAGATAAACTTGTTTTATAAGACCGTATCTTTTTCATGCCCAATAACAGTATTTTTGTTATGTGCCTATTCAAAAATCCACCTAACTTCTGTTTCTTTTATATACACACATACTTTTATATAATTAGAATATATCTTTGTTCAGTAATACTTGACATTGTGTCTTTAATTTGCCTGTGCCCCTTAGCCTTTGAAACGACACAGGTGGCAAGTGTTTGATGATCCTGTAATACTTTTCTACTTTTTGTAAGTATAGACTCTTCAAACTTGTAATCAGGCACTTATTTTGTGTTAATTAAGTCTGCACAAATGGCAGCAACCTAGCATGCAGAGAGGGCACGTATCACCTGAAAAACTTCATCTGGGTTTATTCGGCTGCCTAATTAGGTGTCCAGCTGCTTGCCGGTCGGCCAGCTTGGAGATCACGTCCAATCAGACGGCCAAGTAAATCCAGGGCCACTGAGCTGGGTTAACGTGTGATATCCTGCCTCGGTCGGTGACATGGCTGACTGGGGTTAACCTGTGAAGAGGCAGCAGGTGCTGTGGGATTAAGTGTCCGCCCTGCCTCTGGTTACACAAGCTAATTGAACACATTCTGACGCCCTCTGGACACCTGGGGAAAGCCTCTGGACATGACAGTGGGAGGGATCTGGTTCGGGCCGTGTGTGGTTTGAGAGAAAAAAAAAAAAAACAGACCCCTATCATATAAAAAGAGAGAAAACACAATGTAATTTGCTTATTAAGATAACAAAAATAATATTTTTTTAGCAAATAAAATTCACAGCACAACCAGTGTTAAATGATTCAGAAACAAGTGACTCATATAAGATTTAGCATTGGTGAATATTCTGTGCAGCATCAAATTAAGTTTACAGTTCAGTTTGTACATCAAAAGATGTATGCATCAACATTAAAACACATCTTTCTATTGAACTGTCCTCACAGGATGCATGCAAAAACATATAGCATGAACGGTTTAGTATGCATGAGCAATTTACAAGTGATTGAGTTCATTCTAGTAAATAGAACAGGTGCAGTTTAACCAGCGTAATCTGAATCATGAACAATAATGGATTAAATCCAGTTTATCAGTTTAAATCAGTCTGACGAATCCTTCACTGAATGAACCTATGTAATGAACACTTTCAGTATTGGTTTATTAACTCTGAACATATATACTGTATAGTTTCTTTTTATTCCATGGCGGGAACAAGCTTTTTTATTCATTTTATTATTATTATTATTATTTTTGTCTCGTAATTGCAAGTTTATATCTCACAATTCTCAGAATTGCAAGTTTAAACCTGCCAATTTTATAGTTGGCAATTGTCGATTCTGAAAAAACGAAACAAAACAAATAATTGTGAGGGGAATAAGTCACAATTACCTTTTTTTTTTTTTTACTCCATGGAAGAAAAAGAAACCTTCCATTTTATTTTTGCACCATTTAAATATAAAAATTGTTTCCTTCTTTTACAATGGTGCCAGATCTATGGCTGTATGATCTAAGTTATATGCAAATAAGATGTAAACAGATATATCAGATTATCACAGATATATATTAGTTATATTAAGAGATGCTTGCATGTTTAGTAATGGCCGCCTCTATCTATAAATAAAGGATTTTACATATCTATTAGCTTCAAACTAGGTAAAAGGTTTCAAATAAGGTCAATGTTTGAATTAACGGTGAGTGGGCAGAGCAAATAGCAACACAAATTCATGTGTCAGTCAGATGTTTTGATAAAACATTAACCTGAGGTTAACTACGAGAGGAGGTCATGGACCATATGTTAGTGTTTGCAGCATATATGTCGTGTTATCTAGCTTTATGAGAATATAAGGCCAAAACACATGCATTTCCTACCACATGCAATGCGAAGACAAGCCCGTGCTGCTGGTCTGACCGTGGTTACTATGGTTACGATGTGTACTTTGTTGTAGCCACTGTCTGCCTGGTAACCCAGTTCTTGCTAATTGCTGTTGTCTTGGCAACAAGGTGCCCAATGTAATCTGGAAAAAAATGGGTAACAATCTGCAACAAATGTATGTATTCATTAGAAGAATTTAGCCTATCCCTTCTGGCGTTCCTTTGGCAGACTAGACTACATTTCAATCTCTGTGTTTTTGGGTTAGATAAAGTGAGACCTTACAAGATCGCACTTATTTCAACCTCGACTATGGGCTGCTGGCCACCTGTTAGACAGCAGTCAGTGTAATATGAAACAGAAAGGCCCTGCTCTGGTGTGGCATCGTGTGTTATTGTGTAATTCAATCGAGAGGACCTACACTGATTTTCACCCAAGTGAGATGAGCACATCATCATTCATAGGTGTTTGATGTTTGGTTCAATAATTCACCTAATTCTGCAGTTACTCATTGCATAATGTACTAATTAAATGTGCAGTCCACTGTATCTTATAAAACTCTGCTATTGCTGTATATCAATGCATATTTATTTATTCTTGATACTGTATAATCAATCAGCTGCTTTTAAAATTGTTGCAGCGCTCTCAGAAAAAAGGTACCACTGAGGCATTACCCTTTCAAAATGTAAAAATATGTACCATTTAGATACCTGTAAGGTTTTGTCACTAATGTGTAAAATAGTAGAAAAACTGAGCAAATTGTGAATTTTTTTATTTTTTTATTAACAGTGTTCGACAGAAACTGCTGTATGTTATTTTATCAAGCAAGTGCAGTCAAAATTAGACAAGGGGTTGTGGGTGCTGTGCTCCTTCATTTACAAACAGCATTTGATACGCTAAATCATAATATCCAATTATCTAAAAGATAACATTTTACATTTTTGGTAGACACAATGAAATGGATAGAGTCTGACCTTAAATCAAGGAAACTTGGATGCACCCCGATTAAAAGAGACTGTTCTTTAAGAGACTGTTCCAAAGGGGTTCCTCAGGGGTCTACCCTAGGACCCCTACTTTTCTTGAATGACTTCCCAGGTATTTGTCCTGATGCACATATTCAAATACACGCAGATGACACTGTGATTTATGTATAGGACAAAACAAAAGAACAGGTGGCACAAAAATTATCTATTGCAATGTCAAAAATTTTAACTGACTTACTTAGTGTTGTTTAACATTAAACATTCATAAAACTGCCTGTATTTCATAACCAAAAAAGAGGAAGAGGTCCAACCAGATATATAAATTATATCTTGAAGATTTAAATATCCTGAAGATTTTAGACTACCGTTTAATATTTGAAAATCCTGTTAAAAAATAATTTGTGCGGTGACCTTAACTTAGAAATAAGTTAAGTGTGTGCAGTGCACCTTAACTTATAAATAAAAAATGTATGCAGTGTCAACTTTAAATAGAAGTTGCAAGAGTCTTTTTTTTATCTTACATTTTTTCCCCCTCATTTCATTACTTTCTTGGTCACAAGCAGTAAAAATATACTTTTAAATGTTATATATCTTATATAATGTGCTTTCAAATTAATTTACAAAAAAACTAATCATCATTTATAAATAAGAGTTATTAATTAAAGGGTAAATATTAAGTATTAAGTGTAACTTTTTATGAGAGTGAGCATTATTTAAAAAGCTGCTAATATTATTTAATATAATTTTTACTGTAAAATTAATGTGAATTAGGGCTCCAGAATGATAAAAAGCAGCATATGTTTTGTGTGCTATATTCAAGTCGTCTGATGACATGCAATGACAAAACATCTTCATTTCCAAATTTTAATGATACTTTTGTGGTGCTTTTTTTTTTTTTTTAGTTTCATAGCCCTATTTTATTTTCAAGATTCTTTAAATGATTTCTGAATTGTGATTGCAAGATTTCAGTGGGAACTGTACAAGGTTAGATTTGATAAAAAGTGCGTGAAATGATGGAAAACACACACACGTATACAGAGTTATCCTTATAGGCTGCACATGAAAACATACCTTAAACAAGGGGATACACAAACACATCATCATAATGACACACACACACAGGCTAACCATAACGATGCAGTAAGGCAAAAGCAAGGGTTTGAACACTGATTTTATTAGATTTTTAAATGTATCTGTTCAACGATTCACTTCTGACCAAAGGAAACCCTCAGTTGTATCACATTATTTAACACTATATTGAAATTTGTCATTCACTCACAATATTTGAAATTCTGCTCAAATTTCTTCATTTAAATGGACTGTTCAGTATGAATAGCATGCTATAAACATTTACCACTCCATGTTTGTTTATCATTTCTGAGAATCGGCAGCTTAGGAACAAAAAAAGGTAAATCCTTCTCCAGAGATTATTTAGTGGACACTGAGTTTAAAAACAGACCAGGAGCTTAAGGAGATTGTGTCACTGTTCTTTCTTGAGTGTGAATTCATGTATGCGTCACATACAAGTAATTTATACAGAGTCATACTGAGATGCATACATCAAAACTAGCAGTTTTTCACCCATATTCTGGTCCAAACCAGAAACATTTGCATTCAGCATCAACTTACAATGAATGTATAGCAGACATTTTAAAACATTAATACGTCAATAACACATCGATGTATGCCTCCCAATCAAAGAACTTTGATTGTTATGGCTAATCATGTCTATCATGCTTATATATATATATAAAAAAAAATCAGTAGGTCATTCATATTTAATTTGTGAAAACCAATCCATACAAAAGCTTTGTTCTTGCAGATGTTTTATGTATGCTATTACTATCCATCTTTCTGATTAATGAACATAGGACCTTCGCCAACCCCTTAACAAAATGTGCATTGGTCGCTATATATATATATATATATATATATATATATATACACACACATTTAGAGATGTTTCTAAATAGGTTCTCCTGCTCTCCATTTCCATTTGCAGCCTTTTTCAAAACCTGAAAACCTTTTCACTGAGATGTATTGTGTCTGATTAGTTTCTTCTGAAGTACCCCACATCCTTGCTATGCCCTTAATGCTGTCGGCGGCCATCGAAGAACTTGCTGCACGGTGGAAATGATCATTCCCCCATTACTGAGGCTCCACTATTTTTAACTGGTGAATGAAACCTCCTAACCTTTCCCTGTTCACTCCACAGCACATGTCTGAAAGGTAACTGCCCCAATAACGCACCGCAACATGTGTCAGGTACGCTAACCGAGACCTGCGCTCCAAAGAAACAAGTTAATTTGATAGTTCTCTGTTAGAGTATGCAGAGTGAAGAGCACTTATAAAAGTGTTACCTTCATTGTTCCCGCTTTGAAAACGCACATAAGGTCATAGTTGGAGCTAATGAGCCCACATGAATTGGATGATATTATTTTTTGAAATGCTGGAAACATGGTTAAGTGGGATAATAGCACAGACGGCTTCTGCTGTGTGCTTCCATTTTTATAGATGAACAACTAACTAAACAAATAAGCGACACTGGAGTCAAGCCAAGTCAACATGCCTGCAAAAATTGTTCTAGATCTGCAAAACACTGGCTCAATTCTTGTTTTGTTTTCCAGATAAATAGAGCTTCAATTGAACTGGTACATATACACATATGGTAAGGTATTATAGCAATATTTGGGTCATGATGCAATAATGTGATGTTTGGTGTGATATATATTTTTACTCATTCATCTGAATGGGCTTCATTGCTATCTTATATTACAGTTATATGACACTCTGTGTTTGATCAAGTAGAGATAATAAAGAATGTGAATGGAGCAGAATAACAAGACTTTTCAATCACCCAACTCTACTTACATACTCTGTCTTAATTTTTTGCTGTGAGATTTTTGCTAGTTTTGAACGACGCATACAGAGTCTGTGTTTCTCTTGTGAGTTTTATTTAACCACCTCAAACAGTATCTTAAACTAAGAGGACAATGAAATCCAACCCTGCATTCATATTTTGTATCCAAATGCTGGCACAATATTTGTACCTTATGTTTTGAACACTCTGTCAACATTTAATATCATCCATGGTAGACTTTTCCTTCATATGACCAATATTGATTGAGAGTTGCATTTCATTTTCTATGAGCACCTCTGTGAAGACACTCAATAAAATGAAACTTTTATTGAGGCGAAAAAAAGCGGAACAGGCCTAAATATTGACAAAATATATTTGACTAGAGCTTGCTGTTCCTCGAGTTTTGTCAAGCTGTACGGGAGCTTTAAGCCGGCTGTGAATTGTGAATGAAGGTTTGCAAGCTAGTGCATGTCCACCGAGCCCCATGGCTGTTCTAGTGAGTGTGGGACTGACTTAATTTCCTTCTCAGGCACCTCATCTGAATCTGGTGTAAGAAAGAAAGAAAGATAAAAGTAAGAGGCAAGGAAGGCAAGAAGGAAGATGGAAAGACAAAGAATGATACATGGGGGAAGGTAGAAAACAGAAGGAAAGAGAAAGGAATGCAAGAACGAGGGGAAAAAGACAGTAAAAAGACAAAGTTGCATGAAAGAATGAAGAAAAAGACAGGAAGGAAGGAAAACAAAAAAAAACTGGAAAGAAGAAGGAAAAATGGAAGGTTTGTGGGAAGAAATAACGTAGGAAGGCAAAAAAGAAGGAATGAAAAACAAAAGGAAAGAAAACAAAAAGCAGGATGGAGGAAGAAAACAAAAGGAAGGAAGACAACAAGGAATGAAAGACAGTAAGGAAAAAATTGCACAGGGAAGTTAAAAATAAGAAAAACAGGATGAACGATAGGAGAGAGGGAAAGAAAGACAAAATTGGAAGACAAAAAAGAAGGTATAAAAGAAAACAAGTTGAAAGCAATAGAGAAGGAAGAAGAGAGGAAAAAAAAGGAAGGAAGGCAAGGATTTTTGGTTTTGGTTTTCCTTATTCTGTTGTTTAAGGAAGGTGAGTGATTGTGACATAGAAACATAAGTAAGTGAGACTTGCTGAGTTTGATTTCTTCCATGGGAGTTAGGAAGTTTTCTTAACTTTTGAGTTAGTGGTATCTTAGATTAGTTAGCTCACTAGTCCTTATTTATGATTTATGTTTAAATGCATATTTTGCTGTTTTTCCTATTTTTGGTTATATTCGTTTACCTTTTTTCCCTGGTCACTGTGGTATTTGTTGCCTTCAGAACGGCGTTCTTATGTTGGTCCCTAAACAGGGTCGTAACAGGAGGAAAGAAAGAATGCTTAAAAAAATTCAGGTTTTAGCTGGTTAAAGATGGTTTAACCAGTCTCCCATTCCAACCAAGCTAGTTTTCAGCTATTTTCCTAGCTGAACAAACCCCATCTTGAACCATAGAAACAGTTTAAGTCCTTTTCGCACGTGATTAGTATTAGTAGTGTGATTTAGAAATGACCCCCCAAATCTGAGTTTCGTGTGGCACATTCACACTAAGCGAAGCCTGTGATTTCACTCAAATTTACAGACTTAACTTCCAGATATGAATGTTTCTTACGGCATGCTGCTGTGTCATCTATCTCCATCTAAACATTCTTTGTTTTCGCTCTTCTGATGGTTTTCAGATTTCTCTTTCTGCAAATTGTATAGTTGTATGGTGTATAGCGATATGACCCGGCACCCAAAATACTATCAAAAAACTCCAGTGCAGCCTCCATTCTACACGAAAGATGGATAAAAAGGCACACAGGAAACAAAAACCTTACAAAAAGAGACACACACAACCCCACCAAATCCAGGCCAAATTACAGAGATGTTGATTTGCATGGGATTAATATTAGCACATGACCTGTCACAGGTGTCCGGCAAAATATGGTAGGTCTTTTGCGGGGGATTTTTTATTTGACAAATTACAGACGTGGCCGATTTGCACGTGATTAAGATCACAGTCTCAGAAATGACTACAAGTGACTAGAGGTAACCATCCTGTGCGAAAAGGAAAACCAGTAGGCCTAGGATTTTTCTTTTTGGTATAAGAACCATAAAGGCTACCAGATTTTTGTCTAATTAAAAGTTGCTTAATAATCTGCATTCAGTTTATTAGTAAGCGCATAACATTCCAATCAATGGACCTGAAGAAAACTACAGAGATCGCACAACACCCGGCCGGGCCGAGACAAACCTCCAAACACCCTCGCTGCATGTAGCTATCTGAACATAACCTCAAATTAAGCAGCGAAGCTACCTCATTAGCATACTCATGCACTGGAGGAAAATGCACTAATTATGTTTTACTTTACACTGATGACCGAGATGTATTCATCTGCTAGGACTGTGGCTTTGTGTGTGTGTTCGGCCAGAGGAAAAGGGAGGGGGGACGGATACGTAATAATCATCCTCCCTAGATTAAATGGAGGCCATTAGACAGATATTAAGGGAACAATTGGAAGTATTGGGCCAGGCTGGCCGCTAGCGCTCTTCACTACGATCAGCGAGTGAGTCACGACTCTCGCTAATGGTTTATCAGCCGTGTAGATATAGGACCGTAGCACGGCTGCGGAGGGGAGCACACCGGGAGGCCTGGCCGTGGATATTTGATCGGCCTACATGTCTCCGGCTTCTGTTCACTTCTCTCCCAGCATTACCGGGAAAAAGTCATTACCGCTGTAATTATTTTCAAGAAGATGTGCTCAGAGAACTCACAAATATCAGCGAATTGCCTTCTTTGATAAGTACTATAACATTCATTGGGGTTATTTTGCTGCACTATGCCGTGCCTTTTCTGTGTGTGGTTTTGTCATGTTACTTTCCAGGGTATGGCCATTTAGAAGTAGGATGCTTTACCGCGTTTGCGTCCACGCGTTAATTGTTCATAATTAAGGACAGGCAAGCGTCACAGAAAGGAAGAGTGCGGTACACGTTGTGACGTAGAGGCACGTTCGAAGGTGAAGCGTGGGCTGGTTCTGTCAGAGAGGCACGAGGCAAACAAAGCTCGGTCATGTCTGAATCGAGAGCGCCGTGAATAATCTCTGATTGAGCCCAAGTATCACAGCAGACATATCTGACAGAAACAGAGGCGGAGGAAAAATAAGTAAGACCTATTAATATTTGAAAGAAGAAGAAGAAGAAGAAATCGCGCACGAGCGAAAAAAACAACAAAACATCAAGTAGGCGCGAAAAAAAAAAAAACAGGCAAAACAATATGGTGCCGAAAGATCCAGAGGCAAAATTAGACCACCGTGTGTCAGCACACAAAATGAAAGGAGGCAGCTGTTTATAATAGTCACCTCCCTGGAAGAAGCTTATTTCTCCTGATGGGACCCCTACTGATGAGAGGAGACCCGACTAATCTTTATGTGACCTGTCCCTAGCCGCAGGGGACAGGGAGAACACAACGCGTGCCCGGCGGTACAATAGGCACATAGAGATTCGTATTGACAGGTTGCGGTCAGGGGTATCGTTTTGCGCCCCGGGATGGCATAATCACATTATGGATGAAAGTGAAGCGTTGTCTGTATTAATAGGCATCGAGTCAGGTGGGTTATACCCCGGTGAGCCCCTGTACCGGAAAGAAGGGTGGAAAAAACAATTCAGTCGGTATGTCTACTGGTGCAGTGCTGCCACCATGTGGCGAGTGCGCATGTGTGAAAGTGCGGATCTTCATATTAAAGGCACGCTGGGGATGTTTAAAAGCAGCGGGGAAGTAAAATAACAAATGTTGTTATATTTCCTAACACCTGATAAGGATTCATGATGGTTCTGTCAGTTTATATCCCATTCTGTCACTTTATTTATGACAGTCAAAAGCACATGTACATATTTAATTACAACGCTTTTCTCCTTTAAGGCCAGAGGATGGCGGCAATGATCACAAATGATTACTCTTAAGTTTAATGGATGATGTCAAAAACACTAAATATTGGCACGTTACGCATACCATCCTTCGGTTGCTTTATGTAGGTAGAGACTTATATATATATATATATATATATTTTTTTTTTTCTTTTTTTTTAAATCAGACAGACTCCATAAAGAATGTTATTAAAAACTGCGTGATTAGTTTGCAGTAAACAGAGATAGCTATATATATATATATATATATATATATATATATATATATATATATATATATATATATATATTTAATCAGATCTGCCTGTTTGGATTTGATTAGATCAGAGGATGTTATTATGAGAATTTAAAAGAACAATTTGAGATTTAATTTTACAATGACTAGTATTATTTTCATTATTAACATCATTGAAGTCTCAGGGACCCAATATTAAAACACTAAATCAACCCCAACAGAAATAAGAGCATATTTATTATTTTACAATTTCATTTTATCAGATTTTTTGTTATGCACAGCTGTATTACAGTAAGAACACACAGTAATGGTTGATTTTCTTGACCAACTTGGCTACAACAACACAATTTTTAATGCAAACAGCTAAAAAAAATCTCTCTCTGTCATATCCAATTAATGTTTATATAATTTGCCCACATGAGCCAGACTAATGATTCAAGTTATTGATTTCTCTCTCTACTTTCAGGGAAGCCTTCTCTGGAGAACGAGATCTAGGAGTTTATCCTCAAACGCAGAATAACACCATGCTGTGTCAGGTATTTGCAGCTAAAACACATGCATTCGCTTGCAGTATGACAGGTTTTCAATGTATTTTATTTATTTTTTTCTTACTAAAAGGATATAAGTGTTTGCTTTAAATGTTTTGTCTTTATGAAAAATGCATTTGCACGACTGCAAATCTGTTAAACAAA
Organism: Carassius gibelio; assembly: GCF_023724105.1. Classification (NCBI taxonomy): domain Eukaryota; kingdom Metazoa; phylum Chordata; class Actinopteri; order Cypriniformes; family Cyprinidae; genus Carassius; species Carassius gibelio. The sequence goes on along the minus strand of NC_068395.1, from coordinate 5,751,437 downwards.
CACACATTATTATTAAACAATATTAAATATAATTATTCTTTGTGTGGCATATAAAATAAAGTGTGAGTCAGTATTCATGTTTGCATACATGCTTAAGACAGTTTATTCAGCATTAAATGCTTTTAATGTGAACAATTCTTATAATTGTGCTTTATAATAATAGGTCTACTGGAAATCACAAGAAGGGGGCTAAAATTACACATAAATAAATATTCCTGACAGTGTTAACACAGAGGCACTCAACATGCATTAATGTTAATCCCCACGGTTCATGCTGTTTGAACATTTAATAAAACTCAATTAAATGTAGTTGGTCACAGAGCTTTTGTGCGAAGATCTGTTACACAGGCACAGAAACCGCAGGCTTAAAAGATGTGTTTGTTGTGTGTAGTGTCAGTATAGGAAGTGTTAACCAGAAGCCAAAACAAAAGGAATTAAATTCTCATTCATGGACATTATATAAGCACTCTATTAAATTTGTAAATGGAGGCCTGTTTGATGCACAACAACAATGACAGTGCGCCCATGTGGTTCGACAGTATCCCCGCCCATTTGTGGTCTCACTGCCACTGTCTTAGGAAATGAAAAATATTAGTGAAACAGTTGTGTTGCACTTTGAAGGTTGTCATCAGACTGTTTAGCATTTTCAAAGCTTGATCAAAGCAAATCTGAAGCATTTTAGCATTCATGCAATCAGATTAATTATTTATAAGCTTGAAATTGGCTGCTAGTGCCTTTTTGTTTCTCGCCACTAGGTGGCAATAGTCAGCTTTCTAAATTCTTGAACAGTATTTCAATATTTCGCATAACCACAGTAGAACAGAGAGTGACTCAGACTTGCAATGATTTCACCAAGCTGAGAAGAAAAAGAGACACATGTATTTCTTATCTGCATTAGTCAGATTTAATGTACACCATTCATAAAGTCTAAAATAACCATAAATTGACGCTTAATGTGGATGCCAAATGTGATTGAAAATAAGGCTGTCCATTCAATAAGATGTACAACCTTAGGGGCGAATTCACAGTTAAACCATTTAAATGCAATGCACAAACAAAAATAGAGTTTAGCTAGGTGCTAAATTCTGTAATAGTGCTGTAATGTATTTAAGAAATGTACATTCTTTTCAGTGCAAACATGCCACTTATTTTTATCTAAATTGGGGTCATCATAGATGCATTTAATAGTTTTTCGCTATTACATGATTGCACAATTCTTTAAGTTAAAGGAATATTCAAGTTGCCCAATATATCGTTCAACAGGCCGTCCAGGTTGTACAATATATTATATTTTTTCAGCCAAAAAGAGAGTAAGATTTTGGAGAAAACATTCCAGGATTTTATCTAATGCAAGTAAACGGGGCTCAGCATGGATCATTTTTGATGATTTTTAGGCAACTTCGAAGTAATCCACAAAACCCCAGCTGGCAGATAAGGGTTTCCACAACAGATAACTTTTTTCTTTTTTGGAAAACCTTATTTTCAGTGTTTTGTTGGCTGAATGTTTTACCAAGGTACTTAACAGTACAACCTAATGAACTAATCAGTCAAATTAGCCCTGATTAAGGTCCATGGTGTGATTAATGCAGCGTCTGTGGGTGGTATTAAGTGCTTGGTATGTGCTCATATTTTGACACCATTGAAATTGCAGGAAATTAACAGCATGGCGTATTTATTTGCATGTTCTTCTGTCTAAACAACTCCCCCCTCTGCAGCAGTCTGATCTGAAACATGTCATGAATTCTAGGGGACGGAGATGTTGTCCAACGTATGGAAGGAAACCAGAGAGGGAGAAAATGAAAAAGAGAAAGAGAGGGCATTGTGCTTGCCACAAACTGACAATTCCAGTGAATCTGTGAGACAGCAGTTGACTGCTACTCTGCTATTCCTGTTAGAGGGCTGAACCCACTCTGCCTTGTTGGCACAGATATTTTTAGCCCTGGCGTTTGGCAGAGAGACCAACACTAAGAGTGATGGGGCCACACAGGCCTCCAACTGCAAAAGGGCAGCAGTGGGATGAAGAGGGCGGAGGCGGACAAGGTCACATGAGAGCACTGGAGGATGAGGTGATGAGATCTGCTGATTGAGTCTTGGAGAATCTGTCTTTGACAAGCTGAATCTTATACCAGTGAAAAGGGTAGCATGGCATTTTCTGAAATATTAAATTATATTTAGGTAAAACTACAACTAAAATTAGCAAAATATATAGAAACCAATTTCTACCACAGAATAAATAAAATAAAAAGGTAATTGTGACTTTTTAGCTCACAATGCTGACAAAAAAGAAAAAAAAAAGAAAAAAAAAGATATAAAGTTGGACCTCTAGGAAAAAGGTCAGAATCGCAAGATATACTATTGACAAACCTTCTCATATTTCATTATTGCTAAAAAGACAAAAACTGAATCAAGGATTTATTAATTAATAAGTATTTTACTTCTCTATTTTATTTTTTCTTAGTAAGATTTCTTTCTCATCTTTAACCACTATTTTGCTATCAAAGGACTGCCAATACCGTAACCTCTTCACAGTGTATTGCCTCATCTTTCCCTCATAAACCTTTTTTTGACTCTTTGTGCCCGGATTGTATAATGGCTCCTCTTCAGTAACTGATAGACTTCTTTCCCGCCTTTTAGCTCTCTTCCCATCAGCCTCTCAGCAGGTCTGTTTCTTAGATCCACCTGCTTGTGTGCCGAGCTCTGTGGAAAGCACTAACATATTCCCTTTGTTAGCCGTGCCTCCTACACAATTTGTCTCCGCATGGATGACCTTGACTGCTCCAATCCCAAAATAGACCCTGCACACAGGTGTTTCTTTTTTTATTGTTTCCTCAAGACTGAATTATCGCATGCAGGTTTTTGTTCTATAAATGGAAGATCTGAATCTTACGCTATCAACCAAGTCTTGCCAAGGCAAAGCAATCTGTCGTTTTGAATTAAGCTCTGCAGGTTACTTGTTGCTATGTGAAAGTTTGGCTGAAGGGTTTATGTTTGGAAAGTCGTCACATCTCTTCAATAGATTTTCTGTCCATTTAGTTTGTACTATATATACTGCATTTGTAGGCCTATTTAATGAGAACATTTAGTTGATCTCCACAATGAAACAGTGCCTTATAAATGCCTTAAAAGGTAGCTCACTGGCTAGAGCATGGTGCTAGCAACACCAAGGTCATGGCTTTGATTTCCAGGGAATGTATAAAATGTGTCTTCCAGAAACAATGAGCTATAGGACATTTCTTTGGCAGATTAGCATTTATTTGTTCTGTCTGGGTAGCTCCATCTACAATGCGATCTCAGTGGTGCAAATAAAAAAAATGAATAAAAAAAATACTTAGACTATATATAGGGCTGGTTTCAGAGGGGTTTTGACCCCTTCTTTAGCTGGTTAAGACTGGGAGACCACCTGACTGACCAGCTAAGAGACCAGCTTTTTTTGTAATTTTATTTTTTCAGCAGGGATACTTATATTAAATATATACATAAATAGCTAACATATTCAATTAGCTAATAAATTAACCATGGTTTTACTACAAAAAAAAAACATGCATGATTACTATAAACCATGGTAAGCACAAATAACCATGGTTTTGCTAAACAACCATAGTTTAGCCGTGGTATTTGTAGTGAAACTGTGGTTATACAAATGATTAATTAATACACCAAATAAACATGATTACTAAATTTTTTACTACAATAAAACCATGGCTAATTTTAAAGTGCTAGCAAGTTACTATGGAAAATCAGTTGAAAAAATAAATAAGCCAGTGTGTAAAACTAACAGTGAGTGCTAGCAAGCCGCTAACGGTTCGAGTAATACACTGAGATCTGTAGTCATGAAGGATGTGCTAACAAGCTAATAACCGAACAAAGCAGAAATTGGGAACATAACATAAAATCAACAACAGATGTACTAACAATCTAGCAGAGCAAGACTAAAATAACTCGCTTACTTGAAATAGCACTCAACAAAAGTGCTAGCAAAAGAAAAAAAGGGGTTACTTAGCTAACTATAATTATAGAACTCCTAGCAAGGTGCTAACAAAACATCTGATTGAAAGTTACATAGCTAATAATAAAATCAACAATGAGTGCTAGCAAGCTGCTAACTGAGGGAAAATAAGTGATTTCTAAAACTGATATCAAGAATGTGCTATCAACCTTCTAACAAAGTGATTAGATCAAAATAAGCTAACATTAAATTAACTATAATGTTAGCAAATTGCTAGTAGACTGAAAAACATTGAGTAATACTGTTAATAAATGAAATCCAGAATAGAAGTGCTGACACACTCCCTCAGTGTTTGCTTATCTGCAATACGTCTATAGGATATTTCCTATGTCACATAGACGTTCAAGATGGAAAATTGACGTATCAAATGTTTGTACACAGCAGATGCTTTCCAGATGAAGCGATCTTTAACAGACATGCAGACGCGTGTGCTATCGCCTGATAACCAAACAAAGCAGATTGAAATATATAGTTAAAAAAAAATAACAACAAATGTGTTAGCAAGCTGCTAACAGAACAAAGTAGATCAAAAATACCTATCTAACAATACAAAAATGTAAGTGCTATGAAGTTACCCTTGTTAAAATGTACCATGATTTAATTAGAGTAAAAGTGCAGTAGCCTAACCATATCGTTTTTTTGGACAGATTGATTAACATTTGCACAGTTTCACTACATATATCATAATTAAACTAAGGATAGAGGTTAGCAAAACCATGGCTTATTTGTGGTTACCTGGTTTAACAGCAGTAACCACAGTTTTTTGTTTTTATTTGTTGTAAAACCATTTTCGTAAGTGTAATTACATGGAGAAACAGGTGAGTTAATACAGTATAGAAAGATTTAGATTATTTTAACAAGCAGAAATAAAAGCGCTTTTCTGAGCAAAATGACATTTGTTTGAAATGCACAAGTTGGATTTAGAGGTGACTTGGGTATGAGATGGACGCTGCATGATATTTCTAGTAGGGGATGGAGCATCAGTCTCTGAGGATGCAGCTGCCTACTGGGCCACAGGCTCGCTCTCCTCATCCTCAAGAAATAACTTGCCTGCAGCCTGCTGTCATGCCATCTCTGAGTGTGAATTGAGGCGATCAGTCAAGCACCACACATGCCTGTACCTGCGCTCTGACGCCGGAAGCTAATCTATATTCCGCTGGATTGTCGAGAGCATGTGTTAGCTGACAAACAAATAAAGCCAACAGTCGGTTTGATGGGGAGGAGACGAGAGAATGAGAATTTGAATGAAGTTTGACAATAATTCCCACACTTGACATATTAGCGGAGATGGTTCTAACTTCTAAGGTTTGAGATGGTATTAAATATCCACCCCACTGAGTTTTTGTCACCGTTTCTCTGTAAAGCTGCAGTGATTTCACATCTCTCTGTGGCAGGTCTTTGATATTAATGCAGGTGGGGTTTTTTCCATGTGAGAGGAGGTATTTTTCTTCCATTATTACTCTCTCCATTGGAGAGTGGTACAGTCAGAGAAATTCAATTGTCCCCATACAAGGCTGTCTTTCACTGTGTTGACATTTCGAAGAGGCGACTTAAAATCGAGATCTTCATTTAGCAACTACCTGACTCTTCCAGACTCATTCACACAGTGGTTAATATGAGGGGTATAAAATGTTTCATGAAAACTATTCCTGCTTAAAATTAAACTGCCTAAACTGTAAATAGTGTCAATAACCCAACCTCTGACCTCTGCAAATTGTAAAAAAAACACAGTCAGGTGTTGCTTTCACACAGGGATATTTCCACTTTCTCTGATTTATGAATTCTAGTTTGTGACTTGGTAAGTAACAGTCATTTTTTTTATACTTAATTCAATTGGCCATTAAATAACAACTCTCCTGCTGTATTTTTAAAGCATAATCACATTGGTGCATTTCGCTTTGAAAGAACGACTTGGCAGAATGTTACAGTCTATAGCATCTGTGGATGCAAAAGCACAGTTTACTCCATTTGTTTCTAATGTGGAGTCATAAAGCATATTTTTATGCTTGTGAATTCAGTAGGCTGTATGCAGGGAATCAAAGTACAGACATTTTAATATTATTTATGGAAGCGCATATTACCATCTTGGTTTTCACCCAGGGTTAATTTGACTGTGGAAATGTTTGTGTGTGAGTAAATAAACTCCATATGTTTCTCCAGATCATAGTAATGTTGTTGCCCTCTGCTGGTACAATAGATAATTAGCTCTGTCAAAATGACCTCTCAATGCTAGGAATAATTTATGCCTCAAAAGGAGAAATAACAACTGTGTTTCATTGGAAGGACTTTGGCTGTGCATTTTTTAAAGGGATAGTTCACCTTCAGTTGCTGGTCCCAATTGACTAGCATTGTGCTTTTATTCCCCCACCCCCATACTATGGAAATGGGGACCAGCAAATGAAGGTGAACTATCCCTTTAAGTTGTTTATTTTTAGTCTTTTTTTCATAGGAGAGTACAATTGTTCTACCACTTCACGTTGTTTTCCCCTTTTTATCTGTAAGTACAGGGACTTTAAGGTTCACTCAACAACCCAACACATTTCTGAACAGGACGGCCTCTTGATACTCTGACTGTTGACAGATGTCACATGTTTTGTTCGACATCTTTAACTCTGTGGCACACATGTCAGCACAAAGGCTTCTCTTTGAAAATGACATCTGCGCAGGCCACAGAGGTGACCTTGGGCCAGGGGTTGTGTCCTACAGGTAATTTTAAACTGTGGCTCAGAGGTCCACGGCTTACAGGACCGAACTGTCGCTTCCAGCCCTGACAGATCGACTTTCATGTGTTTCTTTTATTCCCTCACATATTACAAATCATATACTCTAACATGAAGGACATAAATTAATACTGCCACCTAAAAATATAAAATTTACTTACCCTCAGGCCATCCAAGATGTAAATAATTTTGTATCTTTCTCTGTAATACTTAGCATTACATCACTTGCTCAGCAATGGATCCTCCAAAAAGTGAATGAGTGCCGTCAGAATGAGAGTCCAAAAAGTTCATAAAAGTTGAATTCCTTTCAAATTTCTATTCATTGAGGAATCCAGAAAAAAAGTTTCCACTAAAATTTTTCCTCAACATATGAATTTGACAATTAGTTCTTGAGCACCACAGTGTGTCTGTATGTATGTGTATATAATGCAATTTTGGACGAACAAATATCAGCAGCAAAATCTCATAAATTATGCAAACTCTTAGCCCTCTGGACATGCTGACTACTTCAATAAACTCTTATTATATTCAGCGTACCTGAATAAATATTCAAATTCATAGCACAAATGCTTTGCATAGATAAATGATTACTAAGAACACCGAGCGACAGCAGAAATGCAGCATTCAGACGCGGGGAATCAGTGCAGGATGATGAAAAGGAAGCTTCCTACTGTGCTTATTGAAATGCATCACAATCATCTGACATGCAAGAAATCTCCAGGCCGATTTGCTGGGAGGGCTTCCTCAACCTTTTGAGACCTTCGAGAAGCAAAATTTCCAGATTTTTGACACCCAGTGTTTCTTATATGTATGGTCTTTTAAATATATACATTTCCCACCAAAGCAAGAGGAGCTATTTAGTTTGTGACTCTGATTACCACTTGTCATTTTGATGCATTTTGTCATGATTTGTCTGGCAGATTACAGAAAGACAGTTATAACATCCCTAAAGTTTGTGATACCTTATTTGCTCTTGTCGCTTGTCACTGTTTGACATGTAGGAGGAAATGCTACATGCAGAATATGTAGGAGGCATGAAAAGGAGATTTTGAGCTGTTATGATACTGAAATGATGTCCTATTTTAACCTCTGCTCGAGGGATTTTCTTTGGCTGATTATCTGTACTCAGCAGAGAGACATTTTTAAGTATAATTAACTATGCATATATCTATATGATTACATAAGTTGCTCACCAATGGATCCTCAGCTGTGAATCAGTGCCATTAAAATGAAAGTCGCAATCCACAAGTATGACTCCAGTCCATCTATTAACATCTTGTGAAGTGTAAAGCTATGTGTTCCCAAGAAACAAACTGATTATTAACATGTTTTTAACTCCAAATCATTCCTTCTGGCTAAAATACGAGTACCCTATCTATAATACTGCTTTCTGCAGTGAAACATTTGTCTTGTCTGAATCAGGTGAGAAAAGTGCAGAGATCCACTGTTTTACAAGTCTTACACCTTTATGATGGTGAACTGGAGTCATGTGGATTGTGGATTATTGTGATGTTTTTATCAGCTGTTTGGACTCTTATTCTGATGGCACCCATTCACTGCAGAGGATCCATTAGTGAGCAAGTGACGTAATGCCAAATTTCCTCAAATCGGTTCCGATTACAATACATTTTCTCTAACATTATAGATGGCCTTAAAAATAAAAGACTTTTCTTTTTCAATTTTATATCACGTTTGGTGCAAAAAATACCTCCTAAAAATGGGCTACAGTGGACTTGATGTGAACAAGACCTGATATGAACAAACCATAAGTCTGGATAATTTGCATAAAATCCTCATCCATTTGAAGACATTTCGTGTTCAGGTTGATTCCAATTTGTAAGTACGAGACATTTCAATAATGAGGTTTTACATGCAAGATCTATCATTCTCAACGTTACAAGTGATGTATTAATCTGCTCCAAAGGCAAGAATGGTTTTATTCATAATGGAGACTGGAGTGTTTTCATTTTTTTCACTATGTATGGCAAATTTGATATAATATTCCCAACATTATTTGCTACAGTATTAAATCATAAACCACTCTCTTCTTGCTTTGTGTAAAAACAGTTCGTTTGGGCCTGATTGTTTTCACGTGTTTCCATACGTTTCTGTATTTCTCCTTCCAATATAATGAACCATAATAGACCAAATCTAAAGCATTGGACTTCTTCCTAAGAGCTGTTTTGTCTAGGTCACTTCCTATCATTTCTATTTCTCTTTTTCACATTGAATACTGAGCTATACTCATACTGCCCCAGCCCTGGTCACTGTGACACAGCTCACTTTTTTTTTTTTTGCCTGTACAATATGGTGCGTTCCCAAAACCCTTGTTCTGGAGCATCCACACCTGTAGGTTGAGGGGTTATAATGTATTTTTCTTTTATTTTTGTGTTGTTCTGCTGAGCAGACAGACCCTAAAGAGAAATAATATTTCAAATTAAATTTAAATGAGCCCCCCCCCAAGCTCATAAACAGCCTGATTTACAATTCAGCACTGAGTTATGGCTCCTGGTTTGATGTTAAGGAAAGGTGGCCTGAGAACGAGTCTTTGCTTGTGATTCTAAAGAACAGTATATATATATATATATTTTGATATTTTTCTCATTCTCATTCTTTGTTTCACACAAATGAATTGTTAAAGGCTTCAGCAGTTGGCTTTGTCTAAAATGATCTTTAATCCTCCCAGGAACCTGTGACTGCTGGATTAATGTGTGATATTAATATTATGATCGAAAAGGGATGCGTGTTGACACAGTTTCAGCAGTAAAGTCAGCACAAATACAGATGATTGAAGGATGTGGAAAGACTTTGTTTGTGAGACTTTTGTGTATATGAGTTTTAGGCGAGAAGGAAAACAGCAATTACATTACATTTGTTTATCTGCCAAAATTATGGAAAACAAAGCTCTGGATAACTTCCCAATTTCAATTCAGAACCCCTGCGAGGAACCCCCTGCATGCAGCCAAAACACACTCTCCACCAACAACCAAATTAACTTCAAGGACAGATGCAGTGCAACGGTCTATGGAGGTAAAGTCATTTGCAATTAGTTTAGCTCTGTCCTTAAGACAAGACTGTTAATGAAAAGAAACCTTTTCCAATGAAGGTTGGTGTTCTAGCTGTTAGTGCCAACCCTATCTCTCTGCCAATTCGTACGTATTTTTACGAGGTGGCTTATTCATACGAATTTGTACGACCTCACTCGTACGATTTTATACGATTTGTCTAAACCCCAGTGACGGTTAGGTTTAGGGGCGGGGTTAGGTGTAGGTCATTCGTACAAATTCATACGAATTGTGCAACTCGTTAAATACGTACGATTTGGCAACAATCGTATGAATTTGTACGAGTGTGGTCGTACGAATTCGTACGAATAAGTCACCTTGTGAAAAATGTACGAATTGCCGTGAGATCGGGTTGGTTAGTGCATGTGCTTTGACACTGTTCGTGCTCCAGAAATAAATGATTTAAAGTGATGCTGTTTACTGAATAATAGAGTGGGTTTACTTTTCTAAGTGGTCAAGCTTTTGACATGTCGAAAAAGCAGGCAAAATATTACATCAACTCAATTTATAGAGATTTCATGTGTTTATAATATCTGAATATCTTTGTGCCTTATAGTCAAATTTAGCAGAGTACAGTAAAAGTTGGGTATAACATATATCCAGCTTTATATACAGAGCTGTGAGACAATACAGTTTACATTTTGCACTGATATAAACAGCTTTGCAACAATATCTTGCGTTACATCAAAATACAGGCCGAGTAGAGTCCACTAAATAGACAACTTTTAATATATCGCTAAATTATAATATAGTTGACATTTTTAAAATGATATATCAGTCAAGCGGTTGAGATTTGCTATATTGTACATACCACTAAACGAGAGTGTACTGTATATATCCGGGTATGATTGGATACGCTTATAGTAGCTGTATACTTCATTATTAATTATCAATTTATTATTAGCTATTTGATTAATTTGTAATGTGATGATATTGAGAATTATGAAACCTGTGGCGCATTGTCCAATATATATCAATTTGTGTTTAAATGTCTTTACCCATTTCACCATTTGACCTTTGCTGAACTCACTTACATACTAAATGTATTAAAAAAGCAGAAGAAAGATAAAATGAGAGGATGTGAATGAGAAAACCGCGATTATACCTCCATTTCCTTTCATATCTCTTATGTAACTGCTCTCTTCCGCCCAGCAGAAACCCACAGCTCCACTAAAACAAGCTTACTGGCCACACGCACTGATTAAAAGCCCCAGTAAAGATAACTGCTGTACAGTGAGATGAGGAGCCACCCGCTGTGCTGAAGATTTGGCCATAAGTGGAGCAAGCTAACACGTCATCTTCCATTCTCTTCTTCCTCTGTGAATACAGAAAGTGCCAGGAGGCAGAATATGAAGCTCTGTGACCTGTTTGATGCATCTTTCTGTCAGTACAGTAATGTAGTGTTTATACAGAATTAACTTTTGAGTGAATTCAGAAATGTGATTTACTGACGTATGATCATATGATCAGTAACACATTGACAATTGACAAATCTTGCTTGCTGTATATTTTTGTGGGACTTAAATATGATATTTAAATCAAAAAAATTCATGCAGGTTTGAAACGCTATGAGGGGTTGTAACTGCGTGTTTGTAATATGCAAATCCATCAAGGCTTCTAGCCAAAATATGAGTCCATAATCCATAATATTGCTTCCTCTAGTAAAAAGGTCCATCTCCTGTTGTCCTTTCACATCGAAATCCTTCCACATATTTATTTAGAACTCTTTTATACTGTTTTAGCTTGTAAACTGTGCTTATATTTCTCTCCTTATTCAGATAACTTTTTCACTTGAGAAGGCAATAATATGGATTATGGACTTTGAAAACAGTCCAAAACAGTTTGAAAACATTTTTTTTTTCTTTATTACAAAGATGGAGCTTTTTGCTTCACAAGATGTTAACTGATGAGCTGGAGTCTTGTGGATTGTCATGATGTTTTTATGAGCTGGTTGGACTCTCATTCTGACGGCACCCATTCACTGCCGAGGATCCATTGGTGAGCAATTGATCTAATGCTAAATTTATCCAAGTCTGTGAAAAAAAAAATCGAAGAAGCAAAATCATCTACATCTTGGCTTGGCTTATAGGTTGAGCAAAATTTGAGCAAATTTTAATGTTTGGGTGAGCTATTCCTTTAACGTTCATAAAATAAAAATATAATTATAGTGCTAAAAATACAGAAAATGTTAAATAATTTCCAACGCCTACTGGACTTGAGTGTGAAGTGCCGGGTGCCACACCGGATTTCATGGACTGCTTTTGTGTTATGTTTGATTGAGTTTTTTTGTCTTTTTGGAGCTTGATAGACTACATATGTAATATATGGCCCTAAGGTTGTGGGTTCAAGTCTCGGGCCAGCAATACCATGACTTAGGTGCCCTTGAGCAAGGCATTAAACTCCAACTGCTCCTCAGGCACCACAGCATAAATGGCTGCCCACTGCTCCGGGTGTGTGTTCACAGTGTGTGTGTGTGTTCACTGCTGCATGGGTTAAATGCAGAGCACGAATTCTGAGTATGGGTCACTATGCCTGGCTGTATGCCACTTTCACGTTTTTAAAGTGAATTTGTGTATATTCTGGTTCTTGAGAGAGTTTCAGAGAACAACAAAAGCTGGAGAATGATAAAGCGAGAGAGCAAAAATCCCTCTATTAGAAGACAGCGCTCAGAGCATGTGCTTCAGGGTGGATAGGTAGCTGAGAGAGGAAGAAAAAAAGTGATTCCATCACAGAGTGAAGTGAGTCTTTGGGCAATGAAGACCAGATTAAAAAAAAAAGAAACAAAGAAGCAGATTTAGAGCCCCCACATTTGTCACATTTCGAGGCATCACACGATTAGCAAGCTCTTCCTTTGACTTTGACAGCTGACTGCTTGACTTCTTGTCAGGTTGGGGATTTCTGAGGATGTTCTTCCTGTCTTTTCACTTTCCCTTTCTTTCCTTTCCGTCCCAGACTTTGAGTTATCACACGTGTCAGAGACGGCACTCAGTGGATTGCCGTGTTTGTCTTTAAACGTATTGCTTGAATAAATAAATGCTCGAGCTGTCGCGCGTGACTGTTTCGGAGTCACACAAACTTGGGGATATTGACAAGTCATCTTTCTTGAACTTGAATTATTGCGTGCCGACTGGTGTTATGTGTTCGAGTGCAGGCGCTTGTGGGAGATAAATTATTTCGATTTTCGATTTTGATTTGAAGACAAAAACCATAACATAACATATCTACATATATAAAAATAAGACATAATTTTTAATGATTGTTTATATTTGATCAGTTTTACTATAAGAAGTATAATAATAAAAACTATTAATATAATATACATATTTAAACATAATATAATTATAGTGCAAAAAATAGAAATGTAAAAAAATAATAATAAAAATAATAATTGCTTGGCAAAGATTCTTTTCAAATGCAGGGCATAGTGCTCTGTTTTATTTCTCGAAGAGAAAGAGAATGCACAAGGTGTTTGTTTTCCTCTGTGACCCATTATCTTTTAAGAAAATTCTCAGAAGTGGTGTGTGATGTGGCATCAGGTCAGGCGAGCTGGGAGCGAAACTTGTGTGTGTTTGTGGGTGTTCGTGGACTGCAGATAAACTTCCCTCTACTAATTGACTCAGTGTCAGTGTGTGGTCACGGCCCTCCACTTCACTCTCATTCACAATTCACAAAGACTCAGGGGACCGACACCAGCCGTGCCTTTTGCCATTTAATACACCGACGGGTTTAAAGCACACACACACTCACAGACAGATCAAAATACAATACAATCGTAGCTGGCAATGTGTGATTTTGTTAGATCTTCACGCCCTACTGGCTTAGAGAAGCTACCTGAAGCTACCAGACAGCCCTGAAGATCTGACTAAATGATTATTGAAGAAGTATGAGTTTTAGTTGCACATTTAGATTAAGGAGTTACAATCTGAAGAATTAAGTAAAGTTGAAAGTTGCAATTCAAGTCAATCTGAACTTTTAGATGAATGAGCAATGCCCTTTGAATCATTTTTTTGATTTGCAGTCAACTTGAATATTGATGTCTGCAGCATTTGACCTCATCAGTCTTCAGAGAGAGACTCGGACTTCATACACTTGATGCATAAGTAACAGGACAGGCCACGGTGGGAATTCAAACCATTGCCTTCATTGTAATGACTCATCGGATTGAGCCCAATGTCTTTAAAGGTGTAACATACTTTGCTTGTAGAAAAATAGCGTTATGTTCAAGCTAATGGCCATGCGGCTAAATAAACAAAAGTCCAGCTAGATCAGAACCAGCTATCCTGAACCCACATGAGCTTATATGTGCTCGCTGAGGGTTGTGGTGGATTTCAGGTTAGTGTCGATGATTTGTTGACTAGGGGCTTTATGAAGTTAAAGGCAACAGCTTAGTTTAAAAGCTAGCAAATCTCAGGTGGCTAAATTGTACAGTAAATGGTGCTTCAAAGCATCTCAAGTATTGTGTGTGCTGTGTACACAGACGTTTGAGCTCAGCAGCTATTAATTGAATTCGCAAATACATATTATTTGCTGTATTCAACAGTTGCTGTTCTGCTGTACTGTGTAGCTGTGACTCAGATCTAGATGGAAGACCACACTCAGGTGGAATCTGAATAAGTTTGTATACCAGTTTTTAGACAAGAATCATTTAACCCTAAATGCACTATGCATTACGTTGTAACAACTGCCAAACCACCCCCCCCCCAAAAAAAAACCAAAACAAACAAAGACCCCACAATTGAAACCGTTTAAAAAACATGACAAAATTATGTGATACACTTGAAATACAGCCAACATTGTTTTTAAGACACTAGTTCATGAGGAACTGTTTTTCTTGCTTTTTCCATCAAATTTACATTAACATTCAAAAGTTGCATTTTTTTAAATGTTTTTGAAAGAATTCTTTTATGCTCAACAAGGCTGCATTTGATAAAAAATACATTAATATTGTGAAATATTATTACAATTAATTTTTTTACAGGATTTTTTGATGAATAGAAAATTCAAAAGAACAGCATTTATTTGATATAGAAATCTGTCGTAACATTTTAACTTGACTTTCTTAAATGTCATTTTTGATCAATTTCATGCAACTTTGCTGAATAAAACTATTTCAAAACCAAAAAGTCATACTGACTCCAACTTTTGAATAGTAGTGTAACTTTGTGTTTCTTCAGAACACATTAAATAGAAATCTTAATCGTGTTGGTTATGCTTAAATATATCATAATTAAATGAGAGAATAAGTGAGAAAATGCTTTATTGCAGTTCTGTTGTGGCACAGAATTTCCTTACAATTTATATTTATAATTGTATAATTAATTTATACATCATCTGAAAGATGAATAAATAAGCTTTCCATTGATGTATGGTTTATTAGGATCGGACAATATTTGGCCGAGATACAACTATTTGAAAATCTGGAATCTGCAAAAAAATCTAAATTTTATTGAACAATTTTGTAGAGTTTTCATGTATCAAAAACAAGTGGCAAAAATGACTTTGTTTATACCGAGTGCGTACAATCTCTCATCTAGAGGTGTTGTCGTTATAATGGCATCACACCATTAAGACCAAACCAGCCAAGCATAGATTAAAAAGATGTGATGAATCCTTCACCCAGCCTTCACTTAAATTAAGAAGAGCCCTATCGTTCCTCAGCGTGTGGACTCTTCTTGGGTCATTACACTTCAAAGTAAATAATATTTTTGAGCTTAAGCATACGTTCCCCTACTGGCGTGAGTGATGTGCACTCCCTCCTCCATTTCATGGCACACAGCTTTCTGGGCTGAGAACTTCTCTTGTCTGGCGTCCTTCCTTGATTCCTTTATTATTATTACTATTAGAAACATGCATAATATAATACCTGCATTACTATCGGACTATCGGGCGGAATGAAAATGTGTCTCTTGCGATGCGAGTTTGTTGCATGCTTTTCTAAAAAAGTTCACAGATCTGTCAGCTGTTGTGTCCATCAGTTATTACATAAACATGATGCTGACGTGATAATGTCAGCATGTAAAGATGTCATGAATAATTGCAGCTGTATAAAGTGTCTTGCAATTAATACCTTTTTTTTTTTTTAGGAATTATTCATTTATTAATTTACATTCATCAGACTCATTCGTTGGATTTTCTGTATGACAGCTCCATTTGTATTGAGAAAAAAGGAATATTGAAATCTTTAACCCTAGTATGAGCTATAATAATAGTGATTATGCAGCTGGCAATTGACAAGGAAAGCTAACTAGTACTCAATTTGCGCATGTTTCACAAATGTAGAAGGTAGAAATAAAAATTGCATGTTGTAAGTCATAATTTACAGATGGTATATGATTGTGTAAATGCTGTTATTTGCTGTGCTAAAGATAAAATCAGACTCCAGACAGTGTTGTGTATTAACAGTGGCTATTTTCCTGGATTCTAAACCCCGGCATGGACTGGATCCTCTTGAATATAGGGATGTAACCCCCCCTGCCCCCTTGACCACATGGATTAATGGTCCGAAAGGTAGCAATGGATGTCTGGCATATAGTATTGAAATATTCATGAGGATTGTGTTTGCTCAGTTCTACAGGGAACGGTTGCTATCATCAATAGTAAATGCTGGGTGAGAGGGCGCCAGTAACAGTTTGAGATCTTTTTCAAACATCATGAAAATCGATGGAACACTCATATTTCTCTGTGCTTTTCTCTGTATTTGTCAGTATCAGTATCATATACACTCTAAAAAACGCTGGGTTGTTTTTTCAACCCAACTGCTGGGTTGAGGCCGTTGGATAGGACTTTGGGATGTTTTAACCCAAGTTTGGGTTGAAAATAACTCTCTTTTTTAACCCAGCGGGGTGGGTTGAGGACGCGGACGTGAAGGAGAGCACGCACGTCACGTCAAAATCGTACGTCTCCAGTGCGAGCAGCCGCCATTTTCTCAGCGTGATAGAAGCGAGAAGCGAGTGAAAGACTATGGTAAGTAACGTTAAATATTCAAAATGTAAAGTTATCTTTTATTGTTTACCCGGTTGTATGAAAGGCGGAAGGTTTTATGAAAGGCGGAAACAAAGGAGCTTAACGTTATATATATATATAAAAAAAAACGGACGCGGTTTTCGCCTCGGACACGGAGGTCTTAACTGCCTCATGTAACGTTACTGAACAGAGGATGTACTTTTAATATAACGTCTGTGAATGTATTTTGTCATATTTACATAAGATTTTACATTATCTGTTCTCTTTGAGGCGTTAACAGACGGTTATGGTCACGGTTACGCTCATGTGAATTTGTCTTTTTTTTTCGCGGTTAAACTGAATGTATGTTTGTCTCCTAAAGGAAACGGCATTGTGTAGTAAAGACTAGCATAATTATTTTGAGGCTGTTGAAGTGGTAACTGTTAAAAGTATGTTTTACATGTAATATTTCAGACTTGTCCAGCTCCTGTCTTCATTGTCCTCGCGCTGAGAGTTAAAAAAGACACAGAAGCTGTTTGTGTGAGGAGTCACAGACCTGTGTGAGGATGAGGAGGAGGTGTTCTTCTGAAGAGAGGGACAGACGGTTTAAGGAGAGTAAATTTCAGAATAACATCAAGTTATCTTTATTTTTACTAAGACTAAAATAATGTGTGTGTTTTTTTTAGATGTTGAAATCCAGAGACAAGATAACTTCATTCTTTTGAGACTGATGTAAGTTAAATTATTATTATTATTATTAATGTTTCTGTTGTGTCCTGCCTGTTAACTTCACATTTTGATGCAAAAACAGTGTGATTTTATATATGTATGTATATGTTAATATTTTATTGAAACCATTGATGCCCCTCTTTGCAGAACTCAAACTAACTGGAGTTAAGGACACAGAAGTCTGCTTGTGTGAGGAGGTGGTTTTCTCAGCTTCTTCTGAAGAGAGGGAAAGATCGTTTAAGGCAAGTAAACTTCATAATTTCATGTTATCAGTTGTTGTTTTTTTACTAAGAGTAAAATAATGTTTTTTTTTTTGTTTTTGTAGATGTTAAAAGCAAGAGACATGGGAGAGCATCATTCCTTTGAGATTTTATGTAAGTTATTTTTAGAAAATAAATTTTTCTGTTGTCTCCTGCCGGTTTACTTCACATTTTGATGCAACAACAGTGTGATTACGTGCTCATTTCATTAAGACCATCGATGTCTGTGTTTTTTATTGCAGAACTCAAACCAACTTTGGAGTTGTCTGATTTGGAGAGTCATTATTCTTGGTCTGCGCTCTTAGAGGTAAAGTTCACACAAAAAATCATTTACTTGCCCTCAAGTCATTCCAAACCTATAAGACTTTTGTCTGTCTTTACAACATAAATTAATATATTTTTAGTTTTCTCATAATATTTGTTAATCCATTTATAGTTTAGATAATCAGTATTTTCAAGCTTCATAAATATAGAGTTATTGTAGAAGTAAATTCTGATATTTATATATGAATACATCTTAAATTATATGATAGCAAACATGTATGTTCAAAATAAAATACTGGTCTCCCAGACCAGCAATGGAGGACACAAAAAGAGAATATTAAATATATTCATACATTTTCCCAAAAATTTGCAGATTTTATATGAGTCTGGAAAAACATGAGGAGAGTAAATTATAAACATTTTAATTATTTGTTGAACTAACGGTTTGAAGAGCAGCCCTCCATGTACGTGAATATTGTAAGGTATGTGAATGTCATGTCTGTTTTAATGTTTCAGTAAAGAAGCTTTCTGAAAGCAATATTTATTCAAACAATATCGCATGTCCTCACACTAGTGCTGCCATTATAGCATTCTGGAGCGCTGTGGTGGACTGAGACATTAATCAACCACACAAAGTGTTGACCTATCTATCCTTACGGATGTGAATACACCTCTACCTGAAAAGGGATAGTTTAATTAAATGTTTAATTTTTTCAAATGTGTTTCTCTTAGGCCACTGATGAAGAGCAGGTGGTGACTGGGATGAATGCTGGTCAGAGAGGAGAATCTTCTTTCCCCTAAACAGCGGTGGTTTTAAAGGAGGACGCTGCCCTGGATGATGTAGATGATGTCACATGCTGTGGAGATGGGGCTTCTTCATGATTACATCAGTTATGCTAAAGAGATCATGAAAATTGACTGTGATGCATGATCTGTATTCATGGACTATGAAACAAACTGTAAGTGTATAATTTGTAAAAAAAAAAAAGTTAAATGCTTTTTCTGTGTTGTTTAGTAGAAGAGTTTACACTCTGTCATTCATACACCTGCTCACATTCTTACACACACACACATGCGTCTGTTAAATGTCATAATATCAAAGTTAATGTTGTGATTTATTTGTGTACTGTCATGCCAGAATAGTTGGAAAAAAAACCTAACTAATTGTAAATTTATTGTATGTGTTTTCGTATATTTGTATACGATATATACAATTGAACAAAATCCAATTTGATCTTAAGTTATATTCATCAAATGTTCAATGCTTTGTTTATGAACTCTGTAGCTGTTAATGCCATCCTTTTCTGCATTTCTTCGAACATGTTACTTTTTGACTTTTCTCTTGTTTTTAATAAATATTTTCCTTTTGGTAATTATTATTTGTGTGTAAAAGTGATATTTAAAATGAACAACATTTGTAGGTTTAATGCCTAGCTCAATTTGGGTTAATTTTAACGTAGAAATGCATTGTTTCCCCACATGGCTGCACTCTGCGAGTTTATTTTCTGCCAGCAGGAGGCGCTAAGAGCGGGAGAGGTAGGTTTCTCCGGTAACGGCTGCAGAGCGGCGCTGAGCTCACAAACGCTGCCTTATCAAGCACATGCGAAATGATATCGAACATTTTCTAAATACAGTAGTTTTCCTTCTGAAATACAGTGATAAAAAACACCCGCTCTGTTTTTTGAAACCCTGCAATATAGTCATTTTAAACCATAAAAAAGGCAACCCAGCAGGCTGGGTTAAATATGATAACCCAACTGGTTGGGTTAAAACAACCCAGCGCTGGGTTCGTCCCTTTTTGACCCAGCGCTGGGTTGTCAAAATAACCCAAATTGGGTTGTTTTCAACCCAGCAGTTTTTAGAGTGTAGTACTATGCCAGAGCTTTGTTTACCAGCGTCCGCTGCTCTCTTAATAAGTTATGCAGTAGTTTCTGACTTATTCTGTAATAAATGTGGTCTCACTGCATTATTTCATCTCTTTGTCTGATTTGAAGCTTGCAGAATGCTAGAGCTGACAAGCTGTAACTGACAAAAATAACCTTCTTTTTAACTTTCCAGTCAAATATTGAACTGCAAATATCTTTAACAGCTTTGGCAAATGACCATGGTATAAGTAGGATAATGCAAGGCTAGCTGTGCGTTAAACGATTTTAATGCACTCCACCTAATTCTTGGCCGTCTTGGCATTGTGAATTAAAATTCATTTAATGCTCAGCTAACCGTATATTATCTCTTACATAAATACATATATACACACACACACACACACACACACACACACACATATATATATATATATATATATATATATATATACATACATACATATACATATATAGTTTGTAATTTAAAGATAATTTAGCTATTACAGCTGATTGAGAAAAGCTATTTTTATCAGCTTGATTGTTATCCATTTGTACAGTGTTTATACACCCATCAAGAATTTATATATTAATACTGTTCAGAAATGAAATAATTCATGCATTTATGGAAAAATCCTCATTTGACTGACTTGGCTTCACATTACTGGCAAAATGCATTATTGTCATATAATGAGGTGAAAGGCTGTACCATCTCTGTATGAATGCCTTAAAATTTAATAGCATCACACTATTCTTTAAGCTATGGGGGCAAAGAATGGATCCTTGATTTCAGTGGCATCTTTGAAGGCTGATGAACTCTTAAAGGAAGCGTGGCTGTGCAGGAGGGCAGGGAGGCATTATAAAATCTGCCTTTCAAACTGGTCATTTTAATTTTGAATCACAGAATCACTTTCTGAAGACCTGCTGACACCTCATTAGGAAGACGGTGGCAAAGCAGAATTAATAATACACAAAGAAAAAAAAGGACAATCTTGCTGTTCCTTGGCTCAGTGGTCTGCTCTCCCTCTGATTAAGGGTTAAATAAACTGTTTACACTATCGTTCAAGAGTCTTTGATGAGATTCTGTATTTTCTAAACCTTTCCTTTTATTATATTCTTCTTCTTCTATGTTTAGAATTTCTGTGGTTTTTATAGGTAACTAAAATACAAATATCTAAAATATAAACTAAATAAAGTATGAAAACATTTTCGTTACTTGAAATAAATGTAAACTAAGAATAATAATAATAATTGTATTTTTCTTATTTTTATTTAGTTTAACTTGAGTACAGTAACTAAAACTAAGTGAAACAAATGAATGAAAACAAATAAAGACAAATAAAACACACAACAAAATTACTAAAACCTTAACCAATATTAAAATAAAAAAAGAAAATATAGAAATAAAAGGTACTATATGTATGTTAATATATTAGTATTATATATCATGATCACCTTTATATATATATATATATATATATATATATATATATATATATATATATATATATATATATATATATATATATATATATATTAAGGTGATCATATAATACTAATATATTAACATAATACAATATATATATATATTGTTGTTATTTTAGTATAATTGAGATACTATTAAAATTGATATAGTTTATATTTTGAATCTGTTTATATTTTCAGTATATATGTTTATTATTAACCATTGATGGATGCTACCAGGCAATATGAAGTCAACGTTGGCTCTACATATAAACTACTGTTTATATTTGTAAAAAAATGCCAAGATTTGGTCTCATATGCTCACCAAGGCTGCATTTATTTAATAAAAAATATAGTAAAAACAGTAATATTGCGAAATATTATTGCAATTTAGAATAAGTGAATATATATTTGAATATATTTTAAAATGTCATTTTTACTGCGATGCAAAGCTGTGTCACATGATCCTTCAGAAATGATTCCAATATGCTGATTTCATGATAAAGAAAAAAAATGTGTATTATTTACAACGTTGAAAAGAGTTGTTCTGGTTAATATTTTTGTGGAAAAGGTGACACTTTTTTTTCTGATATATATAATTTCTTAAATTCTTAAAATCTTACTTTGCATATAAATTAAGAATTTCTAAAGTTCATATACAGTATATTAATTTATTACTTAAAATCTTTTGGTACATGTTGTATTGTTATTGCAAATCACATTTCTTATTGTGATTTCAAAAGTATATATTTGTATTATTTGCATACAATTAATTTAGATTTTTAAAAAATATTTTTATCTATTTTAATAGTATATTATATAATAAATAACTATAGTAATAATTTTGAATCTGTTTATATTTTCAGATTTTCAGTTTGATTGATAAATCCAAATATATTTAAAAATGCCTGTGAAGTTCCCCAAAAAATCAATTTATTTATTTATTTTTTTTTGCATTCATTTGTTGTGTTGCCAATGACCTCCGATTTGAAATTTTGCAATTTTTATATCTCAACCTATATACAGTATACTGAATATTAGCATTAATAGTCTGTCATCATAGGACTCTAGATGCTTTTGCAAAAATTAACTTGCGCTTATGAAAATTTGTCATACAAATGGCATTTCAGTAAAGCTAAAAATATCCCAATATAATTATAGTAACATGATACCAGCTTGAGTTGAAGTCTCACCCAGACCTCAAAATATCTATGCACTGAAATAAACGACAGACGCAATCTATCTGTCCTTCTGGTGGCTCGATGACTCCTTGGTCATGACCTGTTGTACCTTCACAGATGGTGAATCACAGTTGATGCCCCAGATGGCGATACGCTATCTGCTGTGAGTAAACTGAGCTTGGGCAGTGATTCATTTTCCCTCATGCCCCGTTTTATTTCACCCCCGCCATAAATGTATTTTGATTTGATAAACCCTAATGTGCAAATGCTGTTTTCACATTTCACTTTTTGAGACCCGTCAAGCGGTCGCTTGCTGCAGTTACAGCTGTCATTATCAGTTCGGAGGCAAATGATGATGAAAATGAAAACACAGAATGAAAAAAAACCCCCACAGAATTACTGTACGACATTCAATGTCAAATGTTTCATTTCCATTCCCCCGAATCCATTTCAACTGTCACACAGAAGAGTTCAGGAATAACTAAATGTGTGTAATATTTTCCTTCAGCTCGAGTGTATAATGACTTCAGTCGTTCAGTCATCTGAAAATTGTCAGTAAATTCTAGATGTACCCTGTTGCAGATGTATAATTTTACACGAGGCAGTAACAGCATAATCACAGCAATTACACAGAGGTACATTGACAGTTTCATCTCCAAGAGTGAAGCGCTACTAGAAAGGTGGTATGAAGCTTTACTGTGTCATATTTTCTGACACAAGATTCTCGAACCATTGATGGATGCTACCAGGCAATATGAAGTCAACGTTGGCTCTACATATAAACTACTGTTTATATTTGTAAAAAATGCCAAGATTTGGTCTCATATGCTCACCAAGGCTGCATTTATTTAATAAAAAATATAGTAAAAACAGTAATATTGCGAAATATTATTGCAATTTAGAATAAGTGAATATATATTTTAATATATTTTAAAATGTCATTTTTACTGCGATGCAAAGCTGTGTCACATGATCCTTCAGAAATGATTCTAATATGCTGATTTCATGATAAAGAAAAAAAAACTGTATTATTTACAACGTTGAAAAGAGTTGTTCTGGTTAATATTTTTGTGGAAAAGGTGACACTTTTTTTTCTGATATATATAATTTCTTAAATTCTTAAAATCTTACTTTACATATAAATTAAGAATTTCTAAAGTTCATATACAGTATATTAAATTATTACTTAAAATCTTTTGGTACATGTTGTATTGTTATTGCGAATCACATTTCTTATTGTGATTTAAAAAGTATATATTTGTATTATTTGCATATAATTAATTTATTTTTAAAAAATATTTTTATCTATTTTAATAGTATATTATATAATAAATAACTATAGTAATAGTAATTATATATGTATTAAGTTATATCTATTTGTCTATCAATCTGTGGGCAATTATGCATATTCTAGATCTCACTGCAATTAAGACACTTTATATTATATATAATTATTTTAGGATTATGTATAAATATGTGTCCCATATAAGTTTTTTCAGTCATGAAAATAAAGAAAACTCTTTGAATGAGAAGGTGTGTCCAAACTTTTGGTCTGTACTGTATATTTTATATAATAAATATTTAAAGTAACTATAATTTTTTATCATAATTTATATTCTCTCTCTGTCTGTGTGTATTTGTGAGTATTGTTTGAGTAATTCAGAGCGTGTCCACTGATAGCGAGTCGACTGGCGAGCCAAGAGACCGTCCTGACCTCCTGCACCTCCAAGAGCAGATTAATCACATGCAGACCACGAAAAATGAAATCTGGGCTTGAAGAATGAGAAAAACAACCTCAGAAAATAACCAACAGATACACAAACGGGTTACGGATTGAAGAGTAGGAAAGGAGAAAAATAGGCCCCTGGAGACAGTAATTAAGACAAAGGATGTGCGGCACACTGCCTGCCTGGATCAGGGTTAAACAGTGGCCATCATGGAGGCAGTAAAAGAAGAGGAGAGAGAGGGAGAAAGTGGAAAGAAAGAGAAATCTGCGCGGCATCAGCACAGCCCATAGTGATAGATGAAGCCTGGAGCCAGCTATATTAAACCCATTAGAGGGACATTTCTTCACCTTTCCATATAAATCTGCAGATAAATTATTTACCTCTTGCAGCCCCACGCAGCATGATATATGTGTGCAGGCTTTTGCATGCCTCTTAAAACCAGATTTGAACAAACCTCACTGTACAGACCGGCAATTTCCTCCTATTTGCGATGACTGACCCTTGCAAACGACCGTTAATATCTTTGTATTGCTGCTTTTTGAAGTGTTCCTCACAGCCAAACTAGTTTCTGCAAAAAGTACAGTTATTGTTACCGCAGTAAAACTGTGATAGCTTGGACTGGCTGAACTGAAATCTTATAGTCATACAGTTTTCTATTAATGTTAGGATTTTTAATGCAAATCCCGACACTATGTTGCTAAGGTGTGGTGGCTGGTTGCTATGTTTTAACACATTGATTGTGATTGCTATTACTAGTCAGTTATTATATATATATATATATATATATATATATAGTTATTATATATATTTATACATATAGTAGTTATATATACAGCTCTTTAAGCAGTTTGTTTTGGATGACCATGGCAAACTCTTTTTAAAATGTATGTATTATATTTTGTATTATGTATTAGATTATGTATTATATTTAATGCATTTAGTATTATGAATGTACAAATAAAAAATACTTTCACTTTTTATCAGTTATGTTAATTGTGTGTACATTAATACACATAATTAAACCATTCAATTATTTTGATAAATATATTTTTTATTATTACTTAGTATAAATACATTATATATTGTAAATGTATTAAAAATGTACAAAGAAAAATGAAAGTAAATATGTTAGGGAAATTATGATTATTTACTATTTTATATTATATAGACATAGGCATCACAAACGAACAATGAAAAATACTAGCAGAAATGAATGATGGTAATTTGTACATTTTCTAATAAATGTATTATTTTCACAGCATTAATTAACTATTGAATTTGTAAATATTCTAATATATAACAAGTTGATTATATATATAGTTATGAATAATAAAAAAGGTGTAGATGTACAGTTAGCTGAAGGTACAGCGTTACGGTTGTTGTGGCTGACAAACTGCTGGTCTGTATCTCTTTAGCTTCTGACACACTGCACAAACAAGCATGATAGAAGGGAAAAGAAACGGCAGCTCCGACACCAGCATGTGAAATGCATCCCGAGAACCTTGAAAACCACCTAAAATATGGTCCAGTTGATCTACAGCACAGATAGATGTGATCTCATTACCGGTCTGAAGCAGTCAGTAATAACTCGCATTCAGAGGGGAAGAGATGTGCTGTTTATTTTTCTTCTATTTTCACCTGGATGGAAAGATCGGGCTTGCTAAGGAGGTGAAATTGTGGCTGTAGTATCTGACTGAAAAACAGCACACACTCGTTGTGTGTGTGTGTGTGTGTGTGTGTGTGTGTGTGTGTGTGCGTGTGCTGGTGAAACTGAAAGTAGATAGCTGATGAAATACAATTGTGTGTGTGTGCTGATTATATTTAAGGGTTGCCCGATGAGATAAGAAGTGCTCTCTACTTTCATCTTTACTCTACTAATATGGAAGAGAATGATTTTCATTACGGATGAAAAAAAAAGCATAATTAACAAATAAGCAAGCTAGATATTTGTGAGAATTATTAAACAGTCAATGCGTGGAGAGAGCTAGGCTCAGCTCATGATTGTTTGACATCAGTTGACGGGTAATTTGCATGAAATATTCTCATTCCAATCTGCTAATTATCATTTGTAGAACAAAATAAATTTCTGATCGCTCGCCATGTTGTTTCAGAAAAAATAATAAATAAATAACTTGTTTTTGGAATGAGGCATTTTAATTTTGTTTTATTCATTTATTTATTTAAATAAAATAGTTATCACATGATATTTTAAATATATTTAACAAATTTGACAAAAGTACAAATTCTAAATTTAAACACTATTATATATTTTTAGTACAAGCTATATTTGTTGATTTTAACTGAAATACACAAGATTACTCACAAAAATAGTTGCAGAATCTTTGTGTTTGTGCTATTATTAAGTTCCTCTAAATTAGTGTAGTCTGTTGGTTGAACATAATTTCAATAGAAGTTGTCATAACTGAAAACGATTGATGCAAACAGTTGTGTTATTTATTTACAACACATGAAGAGTTCAGTTTATCAAATTCATTTCTTTCCTCTCAGATAACTCTGCACTCCTGCCGGTCTGGGAAAAATAGAGGAAAATGATAAAGAATGACCAGTCATATTTGTACGAATTAACTTTAGCAAAATATTGTAACAGATGCGAATTAAATAACGTTAAATAATTAATGGGAACTTTTCGTAAAGAGTTACCTGCTAGGAATAAGCTTTTTTGAACCGGATTTCTGAACTGCAGCATTAATCAGTGTCTTTTTTATTGCTATCTGTTGATAGAAAGTTTAATAATAATAAATAAATAAAAATCCTTTACATTTTGTCAGTATTTCATAATGCCATTTATAAATGTTAGTGATATTTTTTTTCTGAATAATATGGGTTCTAAAATGAGAATTATTATCATTATAGTTGTGATTTAAAATGTAAAATGAAAGTGCAAAATTTGAATAAATGGGGAAAAAAATAATGAAATTAATACTTTTGTACAGCAAGGACGGATTAAATGCGACAGTAAAGACATTTATAATGTTACAAAATATTTCTATGTCAAGCAAATGTTCTTTTCTTTATGCTGTTCTTAATATTTTGATAAAACATGCTAAAAAACTCACAGTTTGCACAAAAATATTTATTATAAAGATAAACGTTTCTAGATCACCAAATCAGCAAAAAAATAAATACAAAAAAATAAAATAAAAATTGGGTCCCACTTTATATTAGGTGGCCTTAACTACTATGTACTTACATAGAAAAATAAGTACAATGTACTTATTGTGTTTATATTGTATTGTAAAACACTTTTGCTGCTATTGAGGTGGGATGGGGTAAGGTTAGGGAGAGTGTTGGAGGTATGGGTAAGTTTAAGGGTGGGTTAAGGTGTAAAGTATGGGTCAACAGTGTAATTATAAATGTAATTACAGAAATTAAATACAGATGTAATTACATGTAGTTTTATTTAAATATAAGTACAATGTAAAAACATGTATGTACACAATAAGTACATTTTACTAAATTATCAATTAAAATGTAAGTACATAGTAGTTAAGGCCACTTAATATAAAGTGGGTCCAAATTTTTTTTAAATGTCATTTACATTTTTTTTATTATATATATATAATGCAGCCTTGGTTAGAATTAGACTTCTTTTGAAAATGTAAAGAAATCTTACCGACCTGAAACATTTGAAAAGTAGTGTAATAAAAAAAATAATAATAAAATAAAATAATGTTAATGAATATTTTCATAAATTTATGTTTTACATTATGTTTACGAAGAAACTGCCAATAATCTTATGTTCAATGATAGTAAAATAAAACAAAAAATACATGCATTATTAATTATTCAGAATATCATGCAGTTATTTCAATTAACATTTTTTATAAATTACCAGCTCTAATTTAAATAGGCTAGTAAATTGTCTTTACTAATTAAACTTTGCAGTGTTCATGAAATACAAACCCGCAGGGCAGTTAAGAAAGCATTAAGAATGCTTCTGAACACTGTCTTTGGGATCATGCATTAATACATCTCTTTGACCCTGTCAATCACATAATTGTTAATTTTAATGTGCATGATGGCTATCAATCGCTCATAACTCTTATTCACAATAAGCATTGCAGCATTTGGTGTAGCTGGCTTTGAACTTGGTTTACTACAGAGCACAAAGCAGGAAATTTATTCAGAGCTTCCTCTGCAGGAGCGGTCCATTACAAACCCACCCTACTCACCCGCCATAAATACAGCCCTAATTGTTTCTGTGACCGGGGAAACATGGTCATTTTGTAACTGCCCGCACAGGAACATTAGCACCCAGACAGTAGCGTTCCGAAGCCACATCCAAAAACATCTCCCATGGAGCCTCGCTCTGAGAGAAAAGCCATAAAACGACCACAAATGCACAGAATGCTAAGTCCAGGAGCATTTGAAACCACGGGCACCCTGGAAAAGCATCCAGAGGGCCGTGAAAGTATCCAGTGAAGTCATCAGAAGAACAAGATAATGGGCTGATTAGGCCCAAGGTGCTGATGCTCAGGGAATTTAGTGGTAAAAAGACATTAGCCGAGCAGGATAACCCAGCCCAAGTAAGAATTAATAGCAAAG
Source organism: Carassius gibelio (assembly GCF_023724105.1). Taxonomy (NCBI): domain Eukaryota; kingdom Metazoa; phylum Chordata; class Actinopteri; order Cypriniformes; family Cyprinidae; genus Carassius; species Carassius gibelio. Next base: position 5,722,651 of record NC_068395.1, on the reverse strand, counting down.
GATGCGGTGTAATCCCATTAAAAATGTGTTAGTGATGGGTCAGCAGATCAAATACTGTTTGGCTCCTAAGGTTACCCATCTCATTGAACTTTGGTCTATCAGTGTTCAGCTATCAGAGAACCTGGGTGTAATATGTCGTCAGCACTGTTATTCATGTATTTGTCTGGAGTCTGTTGTGTGCCTGCTTTATTTCTTTTCTTTTAGTGGCTTGTGAGCTGGACAGGGATATGATGTGGGCAATGAAGGAAAAAAACACCCTGAGGATGTCTAATATACCTGGAGACGGCTATCTGTTAGCATTCAGATGTACTTCAACTGGGACATTAGCCCTGGAGGTATATGACATCCTTGGTTCAAGAGCACATTGTTTGACACAACTTGAGCTGCATACATTCAAATTATTTGGCGACAGTAGGATTTATTATTATTATTATTATTCAGCAAGGACACATTAAATTGATCAAACAATTTTGCACAATTTCTATTTAAGCTTTCCATTCTTCAAAGAATAATGAAATAAGTTTCCACAATTTTTTTTTAAATGTAAAATAGGTATTTTAAATTATTAATAATATTTCACTATTTTACTGTATTTTACCAGCCTTGGTGAGCATAAAAGGCTTCTTTTATTAACCCAAAACTTTTGAATGTTTGATATATAGACACACTATTATACGTTTATAGCTAGTATATGATATACATACATATACAACACATATACTATATATATTTATTTAGCACTTAAGGTATCTTAAAGCACAGTGGTAAAAACTATTTCATTATTCTTTGAAGAATGGAAAGCATGATTAGAAATTGTGCAAAATTGTGTAAAGTTGTTTGATCTTTTTAATGTGTCCTTGCTGAATAATAATAATAATGATAAATCCTACTGTCGCCAAATAATTTGAATGTGGTTTCAGATATTTACCAGATAACTGCTGAAGCTAACTAGCCAAACTATGATACCTTGGAAGGAACTAATCACTATGTTGTTCTCCTGGCTACACGATTTTTGATAAACCATTGAATATATATTTTTTTGCAGTGGCTAGAGGCTGAAATATTTATTTTGGCAACATATTTTCATTATGATTCCTGTCTGCTCCTTTCCACATGTTCTGGGTGTTACGATCATCTTTGGGCCATAAGACCTTCCCCAGGCTGTAAGCAGTCCTATAGATCAAACAACAGAGCATGATGGGTTTGATTCCAAGGGAACGCTTGAATTGATAACATGTGTACTTTACATGCAACTTAAATCTCTTTGGATAAAGTATCTGCAAAGATAAGAACACCACGAGAAAAATACAGTGAGAGAGAAAAAAAAATCTGCTAGGCATTTCACCGAATTTCTTGAATGCTATCAAGCCTAGAGCTTTACAGAAAACCCCTTATGCAGCGATAAGGAAAAAGAGAAAGCCTCAGAAAAGACTGAAGAATAGAGCGAATTTGTTGGCAAAGATTGAAACAACAACAGCATTTCCCTGCTGGCTACCACCTACCAGGATCAGTGGGTGATCGTCTCTAGCACTTGGTCTGTAAGAAAGTGATTGTGATATGTCTGAATGATAAATCAGCAGGCTTTGCTGCCCATGAGGTGAATCCATGCAGGACTTCAGGCAGCCTGCTGACCAGTGCTGGATCTCAAAGAAGAACCCTATAGCACTGCGGAAAGCGACAGTGGTCTCCGTCTATTGATCAGTTCTTTGTCCTGTCTGTCTAGCATTTTATCTTTTGCTCTATGATTTTATTGTTCTATCATTTTGTCTATCATCCTACCTATTTAAATTGCAACTATCAGTTTATCTACAGTTCTGCACTTCCTTAGAGCCCCTTACTTCCTTTAAAATCGGTATCCTTTTCAATTCAAATTTAGGAACTGAATTGGAAGGCTAAAGTCCTTCTCAATTTAATCTCAGTAGCACATAACCCTGAAAAGCATGTCCTTTCTATTCTATCACCTACAAGTCAGTACAAAAGCCAGTTTGGATCACAATGAATATCTAATCTTTTCTAAAGTGGGACTACTTTCCCAACAAAGTGTAACTTGTATCAATAATAGTCTAAAATACATAAAAGAACCTGGGCATGCTGGAAAGGTATTCAAACAGAATTCCTCATCTTTGTAGCCGCCATGTTGCGCTGCTCAACGGGGAGGTAAAGATGGAAAAAGCTCTCAGTGCCCTGAGAAGTCAACAGTTAAAGTAAATAGAGCCACTTGCAGAAAACAGCAGTTGGAGTGTTTAATACCTGTTTTTAGTGCAGAAAAAGGCCCAACTGCTACTCACCTCCTGTGCATTATGTCACACGCTGTTGGTTTAGAGGGAGGCAAAGACAAGTGGGTGGGAAACACAGATCATAGAGTGAATTTTCTCTCGAGTTTTACACTTCATAGTGGTTTTACCAATGACTCAGACAATTTCCAAACAACCACATTCTGTTGTTTGAAAAAAATCTGTCTATCCTATCTGTTTTTCTATCTATCACTATCCATCTTCCTCTCAAGTCTTCCTGATATTGCTTTCTTTGAACAACTGCTCTTTGTGGACGTGTGGAGATGTTTTCTCCCTGTAAACCTTCGGTTGTAAAATCGAACAACCCAAGGGACTAGTTCTGGCACAATTTATCGAACGTGAACACCAGTGGATCACAATACGCTCCTAAATGGAAGTTGCTTTCTGTTTAGTGACCTATCTAGGGGGCCAGAGGAAACTCATAATGCCCATTACAGGTATAGTTAATGGCTCTTAGCAGGTTCTTTTAATTAAACACACAGACAGCATCCCGTTGATGTGATAGGTACTTTCTTTTCTCTTTTTTTGCTGTGTGCATTATTAATGAGCAATGAACAGGAACCCTTCTACACTGTGGGATCTAATTGACTCTAAAAGGCGGGACAAGGGAGACAGCGTTTACATGGGTGGGCCGCATGATTAATAATGATAAGCTCATGCATTTCCATGTCGATGTTTTAAAGTGATGTGTAATGCCGGTTTGGCATGGTTTCATGTGAACACTTATTAAAGTTGGAAATAAATACAGTAGTCATAATCAAGATATTGGGGATGGTAAGAGTGTGAATGCTAATGTTTAATTTCTGCGGGTTAAAGGCGGGGTGAAATGCTATTTCATGCATACTGAGTTTTTTACACTGTTAAAGAGTTGGATTCCCATGCTAAACATGGACAAAGTTTCAAAAATTAAGTTGTAAGTTTGAAGGAGTATTTCTGTTCCAAAAATACTCCTTCCGGTTTGTCACAAGTTTCGGAAAGTTTTTTTCGAGTATGGGTCTGTCATGATTCTGCCCTCGTGTCCTTGATTTTTCCTAGTCTTGAGGCAGGATCATGGCAGACCCGTGTTTTGTGTACAAGCACATGGTCTTGTCTTTGGGCCATGTGCTTGTGTTGTCTCGTTCCCTTGCCCCGCCCCCCTTGTTATCCTAGTCGTGTTGTGATTTGCTATCTGTGCCACCTGTCGTGCCTTAATTGTTCCCCTATTTAGATCTCCTAGTGTGCTCTGTCTTGCGTCGGTTCATTGTGATTGTACCTCATATGTTATTGTTCCACTGAGATTGTTCCACATTTGTGATTGTGCTGTACCTCTGAAGTCCTTGTATTACCGTGAGTGTTTGTTTGTAGTTAGTGTTAAGTGTTTGTTTGTCATGTCAATCCTGTCCTGTTAAGTCGTTTAGTATCTGCCCTAGTCGTTGTTTTCCCCCTCGTGGGTTTTGTTTTTCCCTTTTTGTATTAAATAAATCCTGTGTTGTGATCCCTGTCTGCACTTGAGTTCCTCCCTTGCCAACCCTGACAGAATGAACCGACCACCAAGGAACTCAGCAGGCAGGAGGGCCTCTGAGCTTCAGCGACAGGCGGAGTTCCGGAGGCAGTGCTGGATGTCATCCCCCACCGACAGGAAGGGGGTCACCCTCCCATACTCGCCCGAGGGGGAGTGGATCCTCCAAAATTATGCCCGGCTGTGGGAGAGCCTCTCCCAGGAGGAACCACAGAGCTCCCCTCCACCTACCCAGCTGCCAACGATTCCAGAGGGTCGTGTCCTGGCCGTGGCAACCCTGGGGGATCAGGCAAGTCCCTCCCAGAATCCTGAGGCACCTCCCACTACCTTCAGTCTCCCCAACAAGCGAGGGAGACGGTTTTCGTGGGAGTCCGCATCGGAATCGTCGGCATCAGAAACCCTGCCTGAGACCGAACTTCCCCAACCCGTCTCTGTCCCAGCTGTGACCTCTGCACCGCGGCCTAGGAGGAAGAGGAGGAAGAAGGGGTCTCCCGGTCCTGCGACTCTGTCTCCTCCTGCAGCGGTGAGCGTGCCCGAGCCAGCAGCGGTGAGCGTGCCCGAGCCAGCAGCGGTGAGCGCTGGCGTGCCCGAGCCAGCAGCGGTGACTCTTGAACCCGAACCGGCAAATAAGAGAACTGTTTTCAAGTCTGCAGTCGTGAGGGCGGAGGATAGAGCCGCTGCCGACTCTGCAGCAGAAACTCTACTACAGTCTGTCTCATCTCGTAAGGAGATGCCGGTTATCATTGCTGCTAAAGCTTTGTCTGATTATTTGTCCCGTCTTGTTCAAATTTTAGAAGTCCCCGTCAGTCCTGTCTTGTCCCCAGACCCTGTCCCCAGAAATCCCGAGTGTCCAGCCGTTGTCTCCCCGTGTCCTGTTGTTCCCCCGTGCCCAGTAGATGTTGTCTCCCCGTGCCCAGCTGTTGTCGTCTCCCCGTGTCCTGTTGTCCCACCGTGTCCTGTTGTCCCCCCGTGTCCAGTAGATGTTGTCCCCCCGCGTCCAGCTGTTGTCCCCCCGCGTCCCGTAAGTGTTGCCCCGCGTCCTGTGTCTGCTCCTTTCATGTCCTCTGTCAGTTGTCCCAAGACCCCTCACCACCCAGACCTGCCCGGACCCCTCGTCGTCAGCCTTTGTCCCGTCCTCCTAAGACTCCTGTACCCGCCCACCCACCCTGGTCTGTCCCCCATGAAGTTTGTGGTCCCGCCTCCTCCCCTTCCCTGTTTGTTTTTTTTTATGTCACCCTAACCCTGCCATTGTGTATTCATGTTTGCCGTTGTTATTATTTGTCATGTCTTGTTGGTTTGTGTCTGTGTCCCAGTCTGTCATGTCAGTCATGTCCCGTGTTTGATGTTCCCTTGAGGAGCGTCTGGAAGCCGCTCCTTAAGGGAGGGGTTCTGTCATGATTCTGCCCTCGTGTCCTTGATTTTTCCTAGTCTTGAGGCAGGATCATGGCAGACCCGTGTTTTGTGTACAAGCACATGGTCTTGTCTTTGGGCCATGTGCTTGTGTTGTCTCGTTCCCTTGCCCCGCCCCCCTTGTTATCCTAGTCGTGTTGTGATTTGCTATCTGTGCCACCTGTCGTGTCTTAATTGTTCCCCTATTTAGATCTCCTAGTGTGCTCTGTCTTGCGTCGGTTCATTGTGATTGTACCACATATGTTATTGTTCCACATTTGTGATTGTGCTGTACCTCTGAAGTCCTTGTATTACCGTGAGTGTTTGTTTGTAGTTAGTGTTAAGAGTTTGTTTGTCATGTCAATCCTGTCCTGTTAAGTCGTTTAGTATCTGCCCTAGTCGTTGTTTTCCCCCTCATGGGTTTTGTTTTTCTCTTTTTGTATTAAATAAATCCTGTGTTGTGATCCCTGTCTGCACTTGAGTTCCTCCCTTGCCAACCCTGACAGGGTCTGCGTGACGTTAGATGGAGCGGAATTTCCTTATATGGGTCCTGAGGGCACTTCTGCCGGAAGAGCGTGCGCTCCCGTATAGCAAGCACTGAGAGCACAGACATTCACTGATCAGAGCGAGAGACCGAAACGTCACAAAAGAGGTGTGTTTTTGGTTGCCAGGGCAAGACAACCCTGCACAGATTACCAAAAAAAAAAACAGCATTAAGGGACCAGTGGATGGTCTGACTAAGCCAGAGCTGATATATATATATATATATGTGTGTATGTATATGTGTGTGTATATATATATATCTCATGTCTTTTTAGGATATTGTGCAAGTGTTTGAATGTATGTGTCTCCATAAAGTCTGGGCCATTTGTTTTTGATTTATGTTCTGAATGCAATACAGAGTTCATTTTATCCCATGATAATAATCTCATTAATCACCTCTGCTCACACAGATGGATTTAGAAACTTGCAGCGAAAATGAAAATATGCTGTATCCAACAAGCATTAACTTCAAATAAACCATATGCCTCTAATGGAGCTTCCCATTAAAAAAAAAAGTATAAATAAAAATACAATAAATAAATGAATAAAAAGAAAGCCCTAGTGAGCTTACTTTATAATGTATTAAGTTCAAAGAAGTCTACCAGGTTTGCATAGCCGGCAAAAAGTGCTTTTTCTGCAGTAAACTAAAGTGCCATGTACATTTATTGAGGAACCTGCTGAGAAATGGACAGTGGATTACCTTTGAAATAATTTGCTGAAAAGCACATTCTGATGTGGCTTTGTTTGGAGCTTTTTCGTTAGTAAGTCACAATGTTAACTTTTTTTGTGTATTTAACTATTCCACACAAAGCAAACCCACATTGGAAGTAAGCTTGCCAAGCCAAAAGAGGTTCATTTGTCTTACAAGTGTTTCATCCCTCAAAGACGTTAATCACTTAGAGCTGACTAGTCTTAGTTCAAAACTGTAGTGGCCCATCCAAGCCTGTCAATGACACTATTATGGAAATGCCTCCTTGCCAAGAGTCACTGGAGACAAGTTTAAAGGACTCTGCCGCTTCTATGCAAATTACCAAACGCAGAGGAGGCAGCCCGAGAGCTGCCAAACAACCTTGCAAGTCTGAGACTTTATTTAAAAATGCATTATTCCTGGCTAATGTCCCATGATTAAAATGAGAAAAAAATGATTCATCATATTCTTAATTTGACTATCTGAGCTTAAAATGATTAAAACAGTCTACAAACAGCTGATGAATGATCATGTATTATCTTTTTTTATTTTTTTTCTTCCAAAGGTTTTATAGGTTTTAACCCCATGTTGTGTTCTTGTGGTTTTGACACGGACAGAATATCTGTTGTTGTTGTTTTGTTTTGGTTCCCTGAAAATGCTAGTTCATGTTGCAACAATGTACTAAAACTTACTGTATTTAAATACTTTCCCCCCAGCTTTTTACATTTGTGAATTACCTATCTTGGAAAACCAAAATAGGTCAGAAATTTGTAGCACAGCATACTGTATGGGTTAAAATTATAAATATTATAATTCTAATATAAATAATATTAAATATAACAATTAATCATTTTAATCACATAATTCCAAACTTGAGTTATTTATTTATTGTGATATCATTTTTAATACAACAACAGTTCTTACTAACCACGTTTGTAAGAAAAAGCACAATAAAACGGGTCTTGTGTGCTATGCTCCAAGTCTTCTGAAACCAAACAAACTAATTGTTTTATATGAAACATTTAAATGTAAAAAAAAAAGAATACATTCAAAATATAATAAAATATGTCTACAAAAAAAAAAATAAAAAAAATGGGTCAACTGTTCCTTTAAGAAGAATTTTGCAGTGCCCTTTGCAGACATTTCTTTCAAAAACCCACTCTATCGGAACTATCAGCGTGTGGTGGGTCCGAAAGGCGCAAGTATCATGGGGACATGGTTCAGCGTGCTCTGCTGGAGTGAACACAGCTGATGAAAAGAGAGAAGATATCATCCATGCTTCCTCCATCAGACTGAGCCATGCCTGCGGACACGCTCCATATCTCTTCCCTCTGTAGTGCTGTGGCCCATCAGCAGCAGCAGTGTCCGTACTGCCAACGCACTGGCGTTTTTGACCCGGCGGCCCTCCCGCTCTCTCTCCATGTCGAACATAAAAGCAGAAAGAGCCATACTTGTGTTTTGTCTGTTAATGAGCTCTGTTGATTTTGTTTGGTGCTACGTTTGGATGTCAAGGTCCAGATCCCAGGATTGGACACCGTGGAGTGTGTTTTGTTCCTTAATGTCTGTCTGCTGCAACAATGGTTTATCTGGCGTGGATGGCTGACCCCAGCGGGGCGAGTCATGTCAGACCATATGACATGGCTGTGTGTTGGCCTAGAATGCGAAATGTGTATAGGCTATTATTCTATTGTAGTCAGTTGAGTTTCAGTATAGCAGTCTTACTTGTCTCGTAGTATTTTTTCTTTTGGATTCAATTCTTAGTTTATAATAAGCTGAATTGTAAGGTGTTTTGGACAAAAGCATCCTAAATCAATAAATGCAAATAAATAATAATATTCAAATTTTATTCACTAAGGCGTACATAGTTATGCCAATAGGGGACAGCAAGTGATCATGTTTCTGAGTGACTCATTGAATCATTCATTCATTCAACCGATTTGTTCAAAACACTGATTCATTCAGGAACAAAACAAGTGACTTTATGAATAAGACATTAAATCATTCTCTTAATCATTCAGGAAAGAAAGAGTGGACTGGATGGGTAAGTTGTTAAAAAATAATTCACTAAATCGATTTAGAGTTCTGCTGTAGATTTGTTCTCAAATTGGTGGGGCAAAAATAGAGAAAGCACTTGCAAATTTAAAGTTGCAAATAATAAAAATAATAATAAACACATTTTGATTTTAAAATGGTGAATGTTAATTTCAGTATTAAGCAATTATGTGTGTGTTTTTTTCATTAGTTGCTTTGGATTTAAACAAACTGTAAATGTGAAGGAAAATAGTGTAATAAATGGTTAAATAACAGTGAACACTGCCATAAATTGCTTTTCAGGTTTAGTCACTTTCTTTGTCATATCAGCTCTCATCAAAACTGATAACAGAATAAAATCAGATTAAAAATGACCTCAGTCTTACGTCAACAAGAAGCAAGTGTACTTATAATTCCCTATAGGCTTTATCATTCTTTATCAGCTCAGTGCTAAATCAACCCATCTCAGATCAGACATCGCAGCTTCCTCAGGACCGCCACACTTAAAAACCACGGGAGACACTGGGGACTCTCGCCACTTTTCAATGATAATGCAACACAACACAAAACAAAACCGTTGACATCATCTCATGCAGCACACACCGCGATCACTGTAAACAAATTTGAAGGCTTGTTAGCGATTCCTTGAAGAATTTAGGAGGCATTTGCTAAATAGTAAACCCTAAATAGAAAATAATGTTGTATAATTTCAGACCAAAATGTTAATCAAACTTCCAGAATAAAAAGCAAACTTAAGAGAATTATTGATGGCCAATTAGTAAACAAATCGTTCTTTTGACCTTTTCAGTAAATCGGTTGACTCAGTTCACAAAACAGGTCTAAATGATTTGTTCACATCTAAATCAGTTCTCGCTTTCAACTGAATACTGACCAGCTCATTGAGTCGAGATCCAGTCATCAGTCTTGAACAAACTCACTCGAGGAGTAGACAATAAAATTTGTTTCTCACACAAGGATATCGTTTGGCTTCAGAATATTGTTATTTCAGACTATTATGATACTTTTGCTTTTTTTTTTTTTTTTAACTTGAGCCCCTTTTCGTTGTAATTGTGTGGAAAAAAGACACAATAACAGGCTTATTTTTCACCCACTAAACATCTCCTGTTCTGTTCCATGGAATAAATAAAGTCATACGGATTTGTAATGACATGAGTGTGAGGAAATGATGCCAGAATATTCCTTTTTGGGAGAAGTAATACTTTAAGGGGAAGGAAGGGAAGGAAATGAATGAGTGCAATTGAGTTGGACTATAGCCAGCTCAGCGTCTCCTCTATCCAAAACCCATCCTTCATTCTCGCAGGCTCCGAGAGCCTGTAAATACTTCAGAGGGAGTAAGACACCTCATTTTTACCTGAATGAACACCTTTGCTCCAGCCAGTGCATTACACTAATTGAGTCCTGTGCTGGTGTTTGTGTGTGCGAGAGTGTGTGTGACCTTTTAATACAATGCCTGCAGCAGTTCTATTCCTCCTAAGGTATAGTGTGTGCCAAAGGTGACTTGTATGCGCAACATAATCAATTATGGCGTATCCCGATTTGGATATTAGTTCTACGTGTAATTGAACTATTTACAGGTGTTAGGTTGTGAACTTAGCCATTCCATTTAGGAAATGTCAGTGTTTTTTTCTTTTCTTTTTTTTTTTTTTCTCACCACCCAGATGAAAATTGAATGAGAGTCCCAACAGCTGATAAAAGCATCACCATAATTTACAAGTAGTGACTCCTGTATATAATGCTTAAAAAGTGAAGAGCAGTGTTTGTAATAAATCCATCATTAAGGTGTTTTTAACTTCAAACCATTGCTTCTGTCCAAAATACAAGTCTTCAGTTCAAGTGATTGCTGTCTCCATTGCAAAAATTGTGTTAAAAAACAGTGTTCCCAAGCAAAAACAGTCCAAAACAGCTCTAAACAAATATTTTAATGTGAGAGGACAACAGGGGATGGACTTTTTCACTGGAGGAAGTATTATTATTATGGGCAATTGACTCTGTTTGGATAACTGCTTGGACTTTTATTCTGGGTGCAGAGGATCCATAATGTAATGCAAAATTTCTCTGAATCTGATGAAGAAACAAACTCAACCATATCTCGGATGCAAACATTTTAAGCTAATTTTAATTTTTGGGTGTATTATTCCTTTACTTCCCATTCAAAATCTGTGCTTACATAATTATTATTATTTTTTTTTTAGCTCTACATGTTGTCGCCTAGATGAATGAAATTACACAACAAATATGTGGGTTTTTTATCATGGAGGAGCCCTGCAAATATTCTTTTACAGATGCCATCCTGAAAAAACAAGTATTAATCAAATTGTGAGTGCATTTTGCTTATATTTATCTCAAACACAGTGTTTTCTTGTTGTATTTTGGTGCAATTTTTTCTCTCAGAGAAATATTACAGCCCGAGTGATGCAGTTATTAGATCAGACCACATACTAACTGTCAGTGCATCTCCATTTGCTGCCATTAGTTGCAAAAGGGAATGTTTTAGCTGGGGGACGTGGCAGAGGATGTGGTCTCTGTTGTGGCTTGAGATGATTCACTTCGGCTAGGTCATAAAGCTCTATAATTGCCAGGCCTTTCTGTTTTATTGCTGTTCATTGCAGGGAGTACGAAGTGACTCTTTGGCCAAATGTGGGACCCTGTGAGCCCTTTAATGGACATCTTTGCCCATTTTGGGCTCTGTTATGATTCAAGATAGAAAGAAATGATTGAATAGGGCATGGATAAATGGCTCTGGTTTGGGCAAAAGCAGATGCTTAATGTAGAATAGATAAAGCCAGGCAACACTGTGCTGTGATGGAGACTCTGGTTGTCATTGGTTTATGGTTGGTGATGCTTCAGGCAAAAGGGTGGAATGTGATCTTAGAGGTCAAAGGTGCAGTGTGTTTCTCTTTAAAATGACTGTACCATTGGCAAAGTGCATTTGGCTTGGCTCAAATCTGTTATTTAAACCTGGAAATAATGTGTGTGTGTTTTAAATGAATGAATGTATGAAGCAACTGTTTTTAATGTTGTATGCAAACTTGTGAAGTTTGGATTCTGCTTTTATTAAAGGAATAGTTCATCCAAAGATTTAAATTTGCTTAAAGTGTACACACCCTCAGGCTAGAAGACTCATATTTTAGCCAGAATCAACAGTTCGAATAATAATCATATGATGGATTTGTTTATTACAAACACGCAGTTTCTGCTTCACGAGATGTTAATTAATGGTCTGGAGTTGTGTTGCTTACTTGTGGGTTATTGTGATGTTTTTATCAGCCTTTCTGGATTCTCATTCTGACGGCACCCATTCACTGCAGAGGATTAATTGGTGAGCAACTGAAGTAACACTACATTTCTCCATTTTCAGCAAGTTTTCATTTTTCGGTAAACTATTCTTTTAAAGCAAAACTGAAAAAAATAAAAATAATAAATCTGAAATTGCGATGCTTTTTTATTCAACATTCACTCAAAGCATTATTCTGATAAAACAGTTTCTAAGGAAATAAATAGTATTAAAAATAGGATTTCCCCTTGTGGTCTTCGTGCCACGTTTTCTTTATCATTTTTTAATGCTTAACATGGTTAAGGTCTGTCATAGCCCACTGAGCAATGGTCCCCACTTGCTGGTTTTTAATGTTTTTGTGGCTTAAATAGGATTATATGTTACACTTTAAATTAATCATGTTTTAAGCTTCTCTTAAGACAATCCCCAGCATGCAATTACCAGAAGTAGTGTTCTTTAGGATTTATAATTTGATTATTTATTTTATAATGATAACCCTTTTCTGTCATTAAATTAAAAAAGTAAATGATTTTACAACTCTTTCTCTCTGTGTGCATATGAAAGCTTGTCATGTACTTATTATTTGGGTGAAAAAGAAATAAACAGATACATTACTTTTGGAGAAGGCAATTGAAAAAATAAGATGCCAGTTATATTTACGATGTTAATTTTCTCAGATGATCTCCCTTATTTTCATATCTGATTCAGTAACAGCTACGATATCAAGGGACTGCATTTCAATTTCCCTTGTTTAAATTACCTTTTACATTATTGTGTAAAAGACTATAACTCTGGGTAGACTCCGACTGGCTTATTTTGATTAATGTTATTCCCTCAACTAGAACCTTTTATTTTATGAACAAAGGAACACACACATTAATAATAATGTTAAATAATGCTATAGATGTATTCGTAACTTGAAAAAGCTTTGAAACAGTAGCATCATTTCAGAAGTTTTTTAAAATAGGATTGAAAGAAAGCAGTTGTGTGCTGTTTAATGAAAATATTGTTCGTCCACTCAAACATCTGAATGCACAAGCTTCAAATGCTTTCCAAGCTAAAGAAAAGGCAGTTCTATAAAAAAGTGTGAGTGTTAGTATAGACAAGAAGAAAGGAGCCTAATGTTTAAAAAGGAGCCTAATATTTAGAAGGTGTTTTTCAGTAGGAGGTGATTATTGTTTCTTATCAAAAACAAAGACGCTAAAGGCACTCGTGATTGAACTGAAATTACTTACATTTTATTTCATCAGTTGTTCGATTCATATTTTCACATAAAATCATGAAAATAGCTTCAGTCCCATACTGTCCAATTTCTTTGTTTTTCAAGAGGTCAGTTTAGCTCTTATGGTCTTCTGGGAAAAAAAAATAAGATTAGCATGGATCGCTGCCTTTGGGAAATATTTGTGTTGTATTGATGACAAGTATTAGGAAATTATTAGTAATAAAAGTTATAAAAATTACCTTTATGCTATTCTTAAAATGCTTTGGATGCAGTGTTGTATGCAAATCAATCATGCATGCATTTATATAATAAAGAACATTTTCATACCTACATTTTGAAAACAAATCAGAGTGGTTATTCCATATACAGTATATATATAGGACGCTCTTCTGGCATTGTACACTGAAACTCAAGCTGTATATATATGTGTGTCTGTGCACTGATTGCAGGTCAGCAGAACCAAGACCTTCACCATTCTCTGCGGTCTGCAGTGTGACAGGAAAAGAACCCAAAGAGCCCACCGTCACGGCCCGCAGAGAGCTGTTGTCTCCCGGCTTGTAATCTTCATCCTTTGACCCTACTTTGTGGAGGTCCATCTTCTCCATTACCATCAGATGTTATACCAGCCTTGTTGGAGTCATCCAGGACACACCCATCAACCTCTGGAGAATGAAAGTGGGGTTTTAAAAAGGTTCATCTGATTAGTTAAAAGACACAAGCTCTGCTAGAAAAAAAAATAAAAAAATAATAATAATAAAAATTGTCCCTATGGATGCCCTAAAATTGATTCCAGAGTCTTGACATTGATGAATTGGCCCGAATGAGGGACATGTTGAAATTTCACCCTTAACATTAGACAGAGTTCAACTCAATGCCCTTTGGGGCAGAAAACAGAAGCAAATAATTTCCAAACCCACCATCATATGAGGTTTATTCTGTCATTGTGTTTCCTCATGGGAATTGAGTCTCCCTAATGGTTGACACATGGTTGTCATAAAAGAATTGGATACTAAATCACTGCGGAAGTCTTCATATAGTCAAATGCCACTGGTAAACGGTATATAAATATAATGACAAATCTTTATTGCATTTCTTTTGAGTCCTATTCATCAGTTTCTTCTCTCCAGTTTTGTTCAGGGTAATTCCTAGCTCAGATTTTGTGTTGTTAGTTCTTCATTACAGTATATACAGCATGTCTCTTTTATATCAGCCATATATTATATTAACTTTTTTTTTTTTTGATGATGATGATGATGATAATTAGTGACAGTTTATTTGTGGTATTGAAATAAAAAAGCTACATTTATTTGATTCAACAGTAAAATAACATTACTGTGAAATATTTGTACAATTTATTCATATATAATTTGAAAAACAAGATCGTTTAAGGATTATTTTATAGAAGGTTCAAAATAATGCATTTGAAATAGAAATGTATTGCAACTATGTAAAATTAATGGTTATATATAGCATAAGTAATATTTTATAAAGTGTAATCAGCAACTTCCAAAATCATAATACTCAGCATTACACTTTTAAATTCAGATCGAGGTGCAATTTATCATCACGTTATATATATAACAGAACTGATCAAATTAAAATCACCTGGCTAAACTGGAAGAGGCAACCAATTCATAAAATGACTAATGTGTAGTCGATTGTTGTTAATTGGCTTGTAGCAAACACTCTTCAACTGCAGCGATTTACACTTAATTGACTACAGGATATATGTAACTAAAAGCCAGAACGGTGAGCAAAAATCAATCCAGTAACTCTTTAGTTCCTTGGGAAAAAGCCAACAGCTCTTCTGTGTTTGACCATTAAGTGACCACCACACTGATCACACCCTGCTATGATTTAATTCACTCACTGTTTGTTACAAAAGCTAAATCTAGAATAGCGTCCCCTCTGAGTTGTCATTTATTCACGCTTTTCTCTTTCTGTCACTGCACAGACAACGACTCGGCTTCAGGTTTGTGGCAGTGTGACAGTGGTTTCTGCTTTAGCTTGTATTCTTCTGTTCGGAAAAATGTAATAAACATTCAACCAACTCTTAGGCAACACTCACGCTGTTACTCAGAGAGTATCTCTCTTTCAAAAAATATACCTATAATAATTTCAGTAACTGTTTTAAATCTTACTTGTGATAACTGCAATATAATCTTATGATATAAACTATTTTTGCGTAGATCGAGACCATTCAACTCTTTACTTGTGTTATCTGGCACAAATATGCACTGGCCCTTTAAAACTGAAATTTAGTCACTTTCCCTTTAAGAGGCCCTGCCAATCAAACACATAGTCAGTCAGTGCTGAGGTAGATGCTAAACAATGTGGCTTAAACTAACAAATCTTCCAGGTGGATTTTATACAGTAAAAGAACACATCTCTTCAGGAATGTGTTTGATTTAGAATTTTTTATGTCGGCTTGGATGCTTTTGGACTTTTTGGAAGGCCTTTACACGTGTGTGCTGGATACTGAAGCCAAATCTCTCATGGTTGCCGCTGCATTGTGTATATTTGTCCATACACAAATACGGTATTCAGTATCTTTAATCTTGTTATTTGAAGCTCTGGCCAGTTTGCTGGATTACGTGAGTTTTTACAATGATTGATTTGTCGATGGACTTGTCTTCACAGATGAGCTTTTGATTTGACTTTGTCACATGTGTTGAAATTAATTGTGTGAACCTATGTGATTAATCTTTTGATGAATAGATTTTTCAGAGTGTTTTTTTTTTAGTTCTTTTTAAACTGACTTTCAAAAACCTGAGCTAGTTAGCTGCTACCAGTGTCACCACCTCTATGCACATGTTGAACTTAAAGTAAACTAGGCGACCTGGAAGGATGGATGACTGTACAGTACACGTGGATGTTTTTCTCTCTCAAGTTTCCTCATTGCGTCACCAGCAGAGCAGTCTTTAGTTTTTGCTCCATGAGCCATCTGTTGCTTCAACTGTTGCTTTCCCTTCGTTAGTGAGAAGATAAAGAGATGTGAGAAGACTTCACTCTGAGAGCCCGTGTACATCTATCTTGCGTTGGCTTATCACAAGTTCACAACACTAAGTGTAAATGGGTCTAAAATGTTTTGAGATCTAATTATTCAAAATATATTTCTAGCTAATCTTTGTTGGATCAGATAAATGGATTCTCATAAGCCAGTTAAGCCATTTTTATGCTGAAATATGCTGCTAATTTGGCTTTAAAGGTCACTTAGGACTTATAGGAAAAGTAAAGCTTGAATGACCCACCGATCTCTTGCATTTCCCAGTTTAGCTTCTTCCTATCTGTGCTTCATTTTGCTGAGGTGGCATAATATAGAAATCTGCACACTGTGCCATTAAACCTTATTAATAGAGAGCACACCGCTATTCAAATCTTAGTTTAAGGTTCTGTTTGATTAAAAGGGCCTTGGAATTCTACACAGAAGAGTTTCAATATGTGACATCGTATGGTGATGAAAACATGAGTAATAAGATAAACGTCACAAACACCAACAGAGCAGAGCACTGCATTCTTGATTTCAAGTAGTCTTATTTAGTTTCTGATTAATTTTGTAAAGTTATTTCTGCTTCAGATTTACATGTAGCGTATGAATGTTGGCACCATAGTAACAACTGATGTTGGTTTTATCAATTTAGACAATCTAAAGCTAACATATGGAATTCATAATCAAAGCTTTGTAAAGAGAAAATCAAGCTCCTTATAGAGTGTTTAGTGTTTGTAATAAATTGAATAATATATGTATTTTAGCCGCATTTTATCACCCACATTAAGATTCAACACAATTTGTGAATGTGTATTTAATTGCAGCCCTATGAATTCAACATGCTCTGTTGCACAGAGCTAACCAGCCAACAACTATCCCAGATTTTACGTTTGGAAATGCATTTCAGAGACCATTTGTTTCTTACTCTAGAGTTGTCAACAAAAAACTTGCTTAATCATTCATCAGCATGTTCATTAATTCCCTGCTGAATTCTAAACCGAATAGAGGAGCAAAGCTAAAAGTGGCATGTTGTGTTTGTGACAGAACTCAAACATCTTTATAGTGCTGGGTTTATTCCAGTGTCAGCTCCAGGCCAAGACGTCTTAGCATCTTTATATCTGTTCTTAATGGAATAGGGCCATCCATTTATGGCATTGCCCTCTGGAGATTCTCAAATGGCTTCGATATCTCTCTCCAAAGTTTGACTCATTTGTGTAGGACAGGATGAGATTAACCAGCCAATTCCTCTTTAATTCTCCGGATGAGGCCATCGTAGCATGACTGCAAACCACAAGATATGCAATGCATCCCTGAATAATATTGTTAATATGGCGCATTATTCATATTACAACACAAATTTAAAACTGGCCAGATTCATAAAGGCGTCTCCAAACCAAAGCTGTCAACTTTTGGACTGTTAAGAGTGTTGCACATGCTGAGATGGGATTTATCATACCTGTGAGGCGGTTTTAAGTCCAAAGTCCACAGATAGCACTCTATTCACAATTTTTATAAAACGTATCCTGTCAACGTGAATAAAGTTCATGCTTTTCTCTGCCTGTCCTCTCCATATAATGCTGAGCAAAGCATAGCTCCAGGAAGAATACAGCAGCAATTCAAAAACCAATAAACATTATGCTTTTTTTTGACTTGGTGATGCTCAAATTGCATCTTCCTGAAGGAACTGTTTATCTTTAGTTTTTTGAATGGGTGTATGCAAGACTGAATGAGAAACCTCAATATACAGTATAATGTACACTACCATTCAAAAGTTTGGGTTCAGTGTTTTTCGAAAGGATAGATTAAATTTGTCAAACAGGAAATGCATTGTTACCAAAGATTTGTTTCAAAATAAATTCTGCTCTTTTGAACTTTCTAGTCATCAAATAATCCTGAATAAAATGTATCACAGTTTCCAAAAAAATATTACGCAGCACAACTGTATCAAATATTGATAATAAAAAAATATTTCTTACCTTCTTACCATTCTGCAACACACAGTACTTCTTGTTTTGGGTTGGGTTTTGTGCATTAGGCTTGTTTAAATTTATGTTCTCAGGGAACTGATATATTTATGTGTTATTCACAAAATTTGGCTTGAGTAAACTTATATCTTAAGTACATGGAGTATTAAGAACCCAACAAATTCTTGACTTAAATTGGTTTGTTTCTTCCCTTTTTTTTTTTAGCAGTATTGCAAATAGTGCTTGACAGAAAAGCCACAAGCCACACAAAGAATAATGATATTTACTAGTTGTGAGTCCACGCTCACTTTGAGATAGAATTAATCACAGATGTTTTAGGTGCAGTACAGTTTTTTCCCTCTCTCTCTCTCTCTCTCTCTCTTCTTCTTTCTTCCTTCCTTTTAATACCCTCTACCAGCTCCCTCAACACTTCTACAAAACACTGGCACACGTCAACTTGAGAAATGCCACCCTATTCCCTTTCTGGCAGGGCCCATGGCTGAGCAGATGGCATGTAGATGTCAAGCACTTCCACTCCAATATATTTATTGCCATGTTGCCCCCATGATGGCCAAAAAAAGAGGGTTTCTGAACCCATCCATTTTACCGGTCGAGATCTTGAGTTTGTGTGTTTGTGTATGAAAAGATCATTGAGTTGTCAGATATGAGGGATGACACTCAGCCTCCCAAGAGACAGCATTCAGCTACTGCTCATCACCGGTGACATCACTTTCTTGCATGGCTACTGCTAAACAGCACAGCTGAGGCTCATTGAAGATGGGGCCCTGTATATTGCACACCCCTCCTTTTGGCTGTTGATCTGAGTGGGGCAATTATCTTGATAGTGTTCAAGGCACCAGTTATGAATAACTGATGGCAGAAAAACTGAGGGTCCATAACTTTGACAGCCTCCCATCTTGGCCTGTGGCATTAGAACTGAAAAAATCTGAACAGGTGTTTGATTTGGAGACCTGCAGTCAGGAGGGGACAGTGATTCTCTAGAGTATTGAGGGCTGTAACAGGTTTATTTCTGGTGTGGCCAGATATGCAACAAAGGATTCAGGTGGGAGAAGACTTAACCGAAAAGCCCACACACACACTGAAAGGAAATACACTAAAGGAACAGGTCACCCAAAAATGAAAATGATTAGCATTTGTTTAGCACCACGTTATTCCAAGTTACACAGGTTTGGAATGAGATAACAGGGTGTAAATGGTGATAGATTTGGCATGTTTGGGTGAACTATTCCTCGCAACAAAATCAAAATTGCATGCTCATTCATGTTCTGTTTACTTTCAATTTCCTGTCTGATTCTCTATACGTTCTTGTTTCTCACTGTTTCATTTTGTCTTTTCTCTCGTGGTTTCATCTCTTCCCTTCACAAATAAAAGAAAAACACCCCCACAAAAACCTCTGGCAACTCCTGGCTGTGCATCGATCCTAGCTCGTGTGGTTGCGAAAATAGATTTGCAACAGACTTCTCTCTGTTCACATTTTTGCAAGTTTAGACTTACAGATTTTAACCTTGTGTGCCAGTACCCTTCAACCTTACTGATGATGTTTGAACTCTAGGGTTAATAAAAATCTAAACAAAGTCAACTCCATCCAGTATCCAAGACAGCAAGGCTTTCACACAGAACTATTGCTTTCTTGAGCTCTCAGTCTCAGATGACAAGAGTCCATTTGCAGCACCCAACCAACTGCAATGAGAGATAAACACAATCTTTGTATCAGCAAATCATGAATGACCTTTTATGTATTGAATTCCACTTTACAGCTAACGATGGACCCTACAATCCACTCACCAACTCTCTAGAATGAAGGCCAAAGCTTCTCCTGACCTTTAATACTTCAGAAGGTCTTGGAAAAACTTCACTGTTATTTCTGTCTGTCCCGTCTTCATTTTGGTGGGGCATCTGGGGCCTAATGGTTACAGAGTCAGACTTTTAACCCCGAAGGTTGCAGATTTGAGTCTCCGGTCCAGCAGGAATTGTAGTTGGGGGGAGCAAAGCTCCCTGCACACTGCAGCAATATGGCTGCCCCCTGCCCTGGGTGTGTGTTCACAGTGTGTGTGTGTACACTACAGTGTCTGCACTTGGATGGGGTAAATGCAAAGCACAAATTCAGAGTATGGGTCACTATACTTGGCCACTCTTCACTTCACTTGACTTCACTTGTTCGACTACTCTACACCACACCTACAAAAGAAAGGAGCTGCTATAAGTACATATTATCCCTTGGCAGCTCCCTAAAAGTAGTTCCTTTCTCTATCTGCTGTGGAGAACTAAAAAGGGACAGAGGAGGAGAAGGTAAACTCAAAGCCCTTCAGGGAAGGGGAGGAAAACAAGGCCGCTTGAATACAACTCAATCAATATATCCTGAGAGACCATTGTGGGCACAGTGTCAGTCACAAACCAAGTCAGAGGTTTTCCTAGAATTCTCTTAAGTCATTTTATTTTTTATTTCACCGAGAGTGATGTTGAGAGTGAGTGACTGTGTCCTACTGGATCCAAATTTTTGCTTTATTCATCTGTTATCCAGGCAGTCATTCATTCCTCTGAAAGTTGTTGTGGTGTTTAGTTTGCAGTCAAATGGATGTGTTTAATGGAGCTCCTGATGTCGTACACATTTGTGTACTCCAGCTGTGGGAATGGAGGGGATGAGTTGGTGTTGGCGATAATGGGAACTTAGGCCACCTGAAGATTTTTTTTTTTTCACCCCATGAACATAAGCCAGTGAAGCAAACCACTGACTCCAATTAAACTGCTATTAAATCGAAACTCAATGTGTTCCACTTTCAATTTGTCTGTGAAGGACTTTTTTGCTCTCTCACTTTAACTCACCAACTGAAGTAACTGTCTCCTCTTCCACGCCACAAAGAAAATTACTGACAGCTCTCGGCTTGGCGGAAGTAGAGAGGTTAAAATGTTTACTTTCTTTGCTAAATGGATCAATTACATCAGCAGCTCCCCAGGTTGCCGGGTCTGGGAGGGTTCGGTTGGTTGAATGGATTGGGAGTTGAGCTCACAATGTCCTGGGAAATTAGTATTTAGAGCACCAGTCTGGGTATTCTTGAATTGGCAAGCTCATTATGGAACATTGGCAGAAGCATAAGACAAGAACATAATGCTCCATCATAGCTTGCATCGTGACACAAGAAGATCGCAATATAAGTTGGCAACTGAACTACAGCTGGGAAATGTGTCAAGGCTGCTTATTTGATGAAATGAAATGAGATGAGCTACACGGATAAGACGAGCTGAGTCATTTGATTGCTTGCATTTCACTTTTTTTGACTGTAGTCTTTATTATTCTAGTCTTTATTATTATATAGTCAAGAGTTTTTGAGTCTAAGCGGACTCCTTGTAAATGCACTGCATCTACAAGTCATACATTTGAGGTACTTAATGATTATGTTGCTTAACCTTAATATCCTTGTTTATGTCTTAACTGAAACTCAAACTTGTAGTGTAGGTGCAGATGATAAACCTGCTGTGAATTGTTATCCAAGACATTGTCCTCTTTCCCTATTATTATTCATTTGGTGCTGCTCGTTCTATTGCTTGAAACCTTGATGTGTGACTGGTCCATGTTCAAAAGCTTTGTAATAGCAAAAGTGAATTTCTGAGCAGCTTCAGTTGCAATGTTAATGTTACAAAGGACAGTTTAAATGCAATTGCTCATTTCTTGAGACTGTTGGTTGATCTTGGTTGTGAATCTTTTCCAGCAGTTTAAACACTTAACTGTTTTGATCTCTACAGAACGCTTCAGTTATAAACTGGACATTCTAACAGTCTTGTTAACACTAATGAATAAAAACATAGGTATTCTCTTATGGCTTCACTTGAAGAAGAGCGTTTATAACATCAGCCATAATTTCACATCCATTTCTAAATGCACGAGGTGTCAAGGTCACACAGCTATCATTAAAATATGCTTTTTGTCCATGATTTAACCATTAATGTTGTCGATTTTGTATGAACAAAATATTTTGAAAATCAGCAACTTGCCTCATATGAAGAGGTCAGTTATCTTTAGATCACGTTAATTGGAACAATTCTTCTTTTCCTTATATTTGATTTAAAATACTAAGTCCTCTTACTTAATTTCTAACAGACTAGAATGATAAATTGAACGACCTCCCTTCTTCTGCCTCTAATCAACTCTTGATTAATCAATTTCTAATCAATGCTGACGGATGAACTGTCTTGATGTATCATTTAGCAGGCAGAGGGGGCTCCCCCGTGAGTCTAGTGGTTGATGCTTTAGAATGACAAGCGAGTGATGCCAGACAGAGGTCATTAATGTGTATTTCACTTCAAAAGTAGAGACGTGCCATTAAGATGGCGCTCTTTGAGTTTCATGAAAGTTCGAATTCGAGTGCAGTTTGATCCACGCTTTAGGAGATAGGCCACTGTGGCTTAGCGGAGTTGTTTGAGCTTCTCTGGATAGTTCTCCTCTGTAACATCTCTGTACAGTGGTGTTCAGCATAGCTATGGACTGAATGCTTTATTAGAAAGACATGTTATACAGTTAAGTTCAAGCTAAAATAGAAATGGTCCCTTACCCACCTTCACGCAAACCTTTTATTCTGTCAAATTCCAAACATCATTTGTTCTTTTATCATTCAGTCACATACTCACTCACTCACTACTTAAATTATGACAGAATTAATATTTTACGGTGAACTAATGTGACTTTAAATTAAAATGAACTAACTGGGCATGATTTCAGTATTAAAATAATGTACAATTAGCAATGGATGTGAGTGTCATGTCTATTCAGTTGCATTGATTGACTCTCAAAAGTTGGCCTTAGAACATCAAGAATGTCATATTTCTTAGGTCTTTCTTTCTTCCTTTCTTTTTTCTTTCAGCCACCAGTCACTGTAACAGTATTCTGCCATAAAAAACCTTGGAAACTTATTGTTCAAGTTGACTAGTTAGAACAGCAAGCACATGATGAGAGCCCTTAAGCCAAGGGAGCATGGGTTGACATGAGGTGTTCTCAGAAGGTACAGAACCGAAATATAACTTGAGAGAGAGAGAGAGAGAGAGAGAGAGAGAGAGAGAGACAGAGAGAGAGAGCTTGATGAGGCCCTCTGTTGTTTGTTTCCCATAATGCACAGTGCAAACTCTCCTGGAATACCTAATCAGCTAACAAGCTTATGCGACGAATGTGGAGAGTTATAAATTAATGAGCTAACCTCCACACATCTGACCTCACACTGGAACTGATATGAGACTTTTTTTCTCTCTCTTTCTCATCATGGCAAGAATTCCAGCATCATTTGATGGTTTGGCTGTTTTCTTGAAGTATGCATGGTGTAATGTCAGGACAAAAATCTGAAACGGACAAAGAACATGAAAAACATTTTTTGTATACAGTCTTAAAGGACACATAAATGGATTTGTCTTGTTCTTTAGAAATAGAAGTCGATGTATCATGTAGACATAGTTTTGTTCACAACACAGTGCTTCCCTTTACTGTCCATATAGACAATTTGTTGAAAGCTACAATGAGCCACATTCAGAAATGGGCATGTTATGAAATCACTACCATGTGGATATTGACATATGACCGCCCCATTCATATATTACAATCTATATGGTTTTCAGCAGCTTGACTCAATCTGATGAAGGGCATTGTAAATTATGCTAAAAGTTTTAACATGCAAAGATGTTAGCCAATCAAAACCAGGGTAATTTACATAAGGTAAAGGTACAGTAGCAAAAAAGGTATATTAATCCTTTGGTTTAGAGGGAGAGGGAAATTATTCTGACTGTTTTTGGTGTGAAAAAAAGGTTCTATTTAAAGGGAACAATGAAAATGCAATAAAAGCAATAAATATTGCCGATTTAATGTAAAAACCATCTTTAAGTGTAAATTTAATAGTTACTGGGAAATGTTGCACAGTTTTTTAAGTCATACCTACAGTGTAGAGAGTTTCCAACCAATAATTTTTCTTGCTGAAGAAGAGAACAGGATGGTTATTTCAAGCCCACAAGCATATACATTTAAAGGGATAGTTCACCCAAAAATAAGAATATGAATTTCTTTCTTCTACTGTACACAAAGGAAGATACTTTGAAGAATGTTGGTTACCACACAATTTTTAGTCTATATTGAGTAATTATTGTAATTTAAGTAATTACTTAGAGTAATTAATTAGAGTAATTCCCTTACTATGGAAGTCAGTGGAGACTAGCAACTATTTAATTTCCACATTCTTCAAAATATCTTCTTTTATGTCCAGCAGCAGAAAGAATCATGAGGATGAGTAAATGTGAACTATTCCTTAAGGTACACTTTTGCAACTTATTTACCACTAAAGGGTGCATATTAGTACCTTTTGAAAAGGTACTGCCAGTGATAGTTTTGTATCTTTTTTTGGGAGTGCAAAGTATATAAGGGTGTAGGAGAGTGTACCAACAAAATTCGCTTGAACTTGAGTAGAAGCAACATCCCTTTTAAAGCAAATCAGTGCACTTGGTAGCAAACTGGGTAATATCTTGGTAAGAAAAGGGTAACATCTTTTACACAATTTAGACAATTTCTTTTAGATTGTGAAATTATTTCTTATATAATTAATATATTTCTTATGATCAAACACCAATCTGCACATAATTAGTCCATGATCTCATATTCTACAGCCGCAAGGCTAGATTGGGTTTGACCATTCATTTCCTTCCTTTTTTTTCCCTTATCTTCTGCCTCTTCTTCTAATCCTGATGTAGTGGTTGCATGAGTCTTGAGGTGGTTGGAGAGTAGCGGATATTGATTGTTTTCTGTCAGGACTTATTTAGGACCAGTGAGCCCTTTTAGGTTTGGTGCTGCCCGGCACAAAAGCTTTTAAAGAAACAGTTTAAGATAAAATAAAAAATGGCATCATTCTCACCCTCATGATATTCCAAACTTGTATCACTTTATTACTTTCTTGCTTTGAACCAAAAAAAAAAAAAAAGAAAGAAAACGGGATGACCAAACTGACATTTAAGTCATTTGTCATTTATGCTGTTAAACTCTTTTTGGTTTTAAATCAGAGGGCTTTATGTGAACTGCTTTCGTTCTTGCATTGTGATGATTCAGACGCGTTATGATAAATACAAGAAGAACTATTCTAGACAGAAGGTTATAAATGATATAAAATCTTAGAACTAAGGGCTTGTCTCATCAATCAGGCATGGAAGCAATTAAGTACATTAGATACCAGGGATGGACTGGGACTAAAAAACGGCCCTGGACTTTGACTAGGCCCGCCCCAAAGCAATCGGCGCGCGTAAACTCAACAACAACAACAACAATAACTCCTGGCATGAGTGTCACAAGACTTTAGTTGTGGCTCATGATACCATACCATCCAAATTATAGCAATAGCACTGATGTTGAGCTGGAGTGGGTGTCTCTCTCTGCTCTTGGTCTAAGCTCAACCTGAATAAACAACGACGGAATCGATTTTTTTTTTTTTTTAACAGGTTTTATTCCAAGATGGCAAGGAATAGTTTATATAATATGCTGTTATAACATTATATTTTACAATATATTCCATGCTGTCTTAAAATGAATTTGTTACTTAATAATCTTAATTTATGCAGTTATTAATTAATTAATCTTACTGCACAGATAATAATACCACATCTAAATGAAAATACACCATTACAAATTTAACTTCTGTATTCAAAATCTTCAGAGTTTGTAAGGACTGTAACTGTAATGTTACCAACATTTTTAAAAGTAAAAGCACAACATGTTTCTTAATATTAGCTACTGCATGTGACATTTTACAGCTAAAATGTTGAAGTTTAGCTGTTTTAACTACTGTGATCATTAAAAATGTAGCAACCTGAATATCACTTCTTAACATCATTTCTAGCAAGTACCTCTCTTTCTCCTCTCATGCTCCATACTTGGATCTGGATCTGCCTATGGAACCCGCTCATCTTTCTGTCCCTCACCACTGGTGGCATGTTGCTGCATCTGTCTGACTCACTTCTTCACTGCTGCTAATATTTAACTGCGAGGCGCTGTTGCTGGAAAATATTGCTATATATTTCAGTTAGTTTGGGAAATTTAGTGGCTTTGGTATCTAAATTCCGCTTTTTTCTCTCTCGCCTTCTCAGCCCCACCCTTTTCTATCTGTTTTTTTTTTTTTACCTGTTATGCATATTGTTTGTTTGTTTTCTATGCTTCTTCTATCTAACGTTAACGTTATTTCTTCCTACTCTTCCACTTCTTATTCTTACTTGGCGGCCACGGCCAGTGCAGCTGGCCTACAACATAAAGGTGTATTACTGCCACCTACAGTACTGGAGTGTAAAACAGATTAGCGGGGGGAGAAAAAACAGGTGATGATGACTGCGTGCGTGGCTGGTGGTGGGCCGGCCCGCCGGCCGTCCTGGAGTACCGGCCGTTCTGTGATTCTCCAGATCACACAGATGGCCAGTCCGCCCCTGTTAGATACCACTAGTAACAGGGCCTTTTCTAAGTGAAATGACCTGACTGTATACTATATGCATTATAGTCAAGAGTCAGATGTTATTTACACATCAGTTTAAGAGATATAATTTCTATAAAAAATTGCTTCAAGTGTGCATTTACAGTCACTGTTATTACTATGCTAATGGGAAAAAATTCATGTTTGCAAGAGAAGCACATTTTTCTGTAATAATGTAATTATTTACGGTCATTTTCGGTCAATTTTAATATATATATATATATATATATATATATATATATATATATATATATATATATATATATATATATATATATATATTAAATCATATTTTTTTCCTACTGAATTACTGACATTTCTGAAATGAATGAATGATGTTTGATTTGTGAATTAATCATACTTGGAGTCAAATCTTTAAAAAAAAAATATTTTGATCCAGTACACAAAATCAGTCTGAATCAGAATGATGTTCCATTAGTAATCATATAGATTTGAAACAACATGAGGGTGGGTAAATATACAGTACATATTTTCCTTAAATATATTTGAAGGTGTGTTGCACAAAAGGTACTGCCACAGAGGGGGAAACGATTTTATACATTATTTATAAATCTGAAACATAAGCTAAAGCTAAATCAGTATTTCTGTCTTTTGATTGATAGGAAGTTAAACACTCATCAATATAAATAAGATCAAATTTATAATTGTTTTCCCATCTTGGAGGGAAACGAACACTTTAATGCAACATGCACTGAAGAGAGATGTTAACAGCAGAAATAGATGACAGTTCTCTCGAAACTTCAAACAGACGTGAGTAATGAGAGGGCAGAACGATGTTCCTGACAAGCAGAATGAAAAGGCAACATGAAGAGGCAATTAAGGAAGGAACGGAATCTACAAATGCGAGTCGAGTTATTATTTCGCCCTCCCTGAAGAGGCAGGTGCATCTGCCAAAAAAATAAAAACCTGATGTTCAAGTGGTTTTTTGAAAACCTCGACATCCGACCGACAGCTCGACTATCGCTTACATTTTCGCCATTGGTGGATGTGAGAAATTACAAAAAGCCGTTGAAAGGCTCCTCTTTTTTCCTGCCACAAGTGCATTTCTTTACGTTGGTGTGAGGATTTCAAATGAAGCTGGCAGTTAAGCAGATCAAATCCTCTGCGATTGACTGCTGTCTGCTGTTTTTTTTTTTTTTATCCCTTTCAAAAGGGAAAGTGTGAAGTGAGAAGTCTTTTGGGATTGAATGGGCTTGCTTAGAAGAACCATGTTTATTTTTACACTTAAATATGAAATGTTTCATCAAAGAACTGTAATTTGTGATGTTTTCAAGATCTTGAATTCAAGCATATATGAACAGTTCAGACAGAACTGTTATCATTTACTCACCCTCATGTTTACCCCTGTAGACTTTCTTTAGTGGAACACGAAAAGAGATATTTAGCAGAATATACCTGCTTTTTATACAATGAAATGGTGACTATAGATGTAGAGCAAGATTATTTGTGAATAATTATTAAAGCTGCGGTAGGGAACTTTTGACGCTCTAGCGGTTAATAAACAGAACTGCTTGCGTCTTGCGGAAGAACATCGTAGCCGGAACTACTTCTCTCTGTTTATGTCTATGAAGAATCACAAAGGTACTGGGTTACTCCGCCGCGGTATCCCCGAAGCAATCTAAAATAGTCCGAATATAAACACTTATTATAGGTGCACCCTAGTGATTCAGGACAAGCTAAAAACACGGCTTGGAAAATGGATTCATGGTGTACTCGCTTATTATATACATTTTTCTACATTTTGAACACAAACAAAGTTACGGACCGCAGCTCTGATTGGTTGTTTCTTACCGGGAGCGATGGAGTTTCTGCAAATGGCAATAGGACCACTGGGAGGAGCCAGAGGAGCTTGATTTTTTCACAGATTATCTGTCTCATATTCTACTGTCAGGATATAATGACAGGTTTAACAAATATGTAAAAAAACATATTTTTACAAAAGTTGCCTACTGCAGCTTTAATTTAAGTTCTTTCTTCAATGAATGTTCACAAGTTGTGATTTTTATAATGATTTTCCTGCATCAAACATAACCGTTCACAAGTGGTCTCTATAATTTTATTTATTTCTTTTTTTGTATGAAATGAAAGCATCGCCTTCCTCCATGCAGTCTTACATAGGCTGATATATATATATCTTCATTCTTACTATTATCATAAAGTCTGGTCTAGGACTACTTCCTTTGTTACATACAGTAACTATATATTTTTTATTTATGTTTATTTATTGTGGCTCAGTGGTAGAGCATTGCACTAGCAGTGCAAAAGGTCATGGGTTCAATTCCCAGGGAGCATACATGCTGGTAAAATGGTGTATAGCCTGAATGCACTGTAAGTCACCTTGTATAAAAGTGTCTACTAATTGTATAACTGTTATTTAAAATGACCAATTCTGAATAACGTGTTACGGTTCACAGAGCTACTTTCATAAAATATGGCCAAGTTGGCATATGTTATAGTGTAAGATGAGGTCAAGTGGTTTTTCAATAGCATGTTCGTTTATGCTCTAAAAGGTAGACAGCTGAGACTATCTGGCAAAATATATTGTCAAGGTTTTTAACAGAATCATTTCAGACTTGGTCTTGTAAGTAAATGACTTTTCCTGTCAATATAAAGCACTGTGGGGCAAAAAAAAGGAAGCAATTTATTGAATACCACATAAACTGACTTGAGAGAAATAGCATATTTATTTCAGAAAGGTTAAGTAATATTTCACACCTGTGTGTATCGCATTAGCCCCACACAACACATTTAGCACACAGGTGCATGTTGGGAAAATGAATTAAAATAACATCAAAGGACTCATAAATGTATGAGTTACAGTACTACAACCCCAGAGCTGGCATTGGTGTTCATTCGCAGTGTTAAATGTTGGATGTGCACACATGGTTCATGTACGGCGACCTGCATCGGAAACAGGTACGAAGTGAGGATGACAGATGGTTCTGTTCGTCCGCTCTGTCAAGCAGGCTTCAACCCCACGGCTCTGTGGCTCTGTTCCTCTGTATCTCTCATGATGAGGAAAGATCGGGCAGGTCAGCATATGTATGAGATAAAGACTACCGAGTTAGTGAGTGGAAATGGGGGAGCTTTTATAAATGACTGGGAGGAAAAGTTAGGAAGAAAGAATTTGTTTTGTATTTATTTATAAATTATACATTTATTTGATAAAATCATTTGATCATAATATATAAAAAACCGAAATATTGCAAAAGATTATTACAAACTTAAATAACGGTTTCCTATTTTAATATACTGCTAAATGTAATTTATTCCTTTGAATTTTCAGCATCATTACTCCAGTCTTTAGTGTCACATGATCCTTCAGAAGTCATTTTAATATACTTGCTGCTCAGGAAACGTTTAATATTACCAAAGTTGAAAACAGATGTGCTTGTCTAATGTTTTGGTGAAAATTGTTACACGTTTTCCGTCATTGTTTAAATAGAAGGTCGTATTTATTTGAAATGGAAATCTTTTGTTACAACATAAAAGTGGTTACTGTCACTTTTGTTCAGTTTAATGCATTGCTGAATAAAAGTATTCATACAAATATGTTACTGTTATTATAAATATTGTAGTTTACAGTAAGATTAAGAATGTGTTTTAAAGTAATTGGCTGATTTACTTATGTTACAAATATGTATTGCATCTTTGAACTGGTGCTTTAAAGAATAAAAGAACTGCTTTTCCCCTGCTAATGAATGATATTTGAACCAATGTGCTGATCTGAAGAATCTGTAATGTAACATCAAGAACCTTTTTAATCTCCAAAGAACCATTAAGCCAAATAAAGAAGCCTACTGTATGCAGCATAGAAGTGGGTACATAAATAAAGTTTAAATCTGAACAAACTGCTTTGGTAACCCAATTTGGCTTTTTCTCTTTTAATACTTTTATGTTTTACATTAAACTCATGTTTAGAAATAACTGGTTCTGTAGTTTTTTTTTTTTTTTCATGTTTCTCTGTAAATTAGATATGGTTTAAGCAAGATAAAATGTGTCTAGTATGTGTGCTGCTGTGTGCTGTTTTAACCGGGGCTTTTAACGTGTTTGCTCATCTACCAGAATGTGGCCAAATTGAGGTTAGTTGGTGTAGGATGAAGCTTAAGTGATTCTACATCAAATATTTATCATGTGACCACAATGGCGATTGTGGAGAAAACAAAGTGAGGCTTGATGTGCCTGCATTTAGCTGTGGTTATTTGTTACTAATTCATAGTATTATTCCTCCATTTGTCTTAGTGCCCTACTGCATTAAAATAGGTCATATTGCATCATTAAAATTTTTTTTATAGCATTATTGTTTCTGTATTAAACTATATTTATGTAAAACTAATTCTGTCCTATAATAACATGAACATGGTGTTACAGTATATCAACATTTATGACAAATATATATTTTAATGGCTTTGCAGGTACTTTTTTGTGTATTTGAATTATTATTATTGTTATTTTCATTATACTGTGGGAGAGACAAAACATTTTTTTTTCCTTTTCAGGTTTTTCTTTTAAAAAAAGAAACTGATTTACTCCTCCTCAGGCCATCCAAGATCTAGATGAGTTTGTTTCTTCATCAGGGCAGGTTTGGAGAAATGTATCATTACATCGCTTGCCCAACCAATAGGTCTTCTGCAGTGAATGGGTGCCGTCAGAATGAGGGTTCAAACAGCTGATTAAAACATCACAATAACACAAGTAGACTTAATTAAATTCAAGTAAATCAATTTATGTAAATCTGCTTCTCACAAGCACATCATTAAGGAATTTTAACAATAAAAAAGATGTAATTTTTTTATATACTTAAATGATTTCACAACTGGTAAAAAAAAGAAAAAAGAAAAAAGGTTTTATACAGTATTTATATGGGCAGTATAAAGGAAAGTCTGATGTGTTAGAGGTAGCAATACTATGGATGGAGGACTCAAATCTGTTCCGCTGAAGAAACAAACTCATCTACATCTTTGATGAATACATTTTCAGCAAAACTTAATTTTTGGGTGAACTGTTCCTTTAATATTTGGATAAGGAATATTCTATTTAAAAATAATTTTTTCACAGAAGTTTGTTTGAGATTACAATACAACTCTTAAAAATAAAAAGCTGGGTTGTTTCAACCCAACTTTGGGTCAAATATGGACCAATCCAAACCACTGGGTTACATTTTTACATTAAATTTTTAACCCAAAAGTTGGGTTAGTCCAAATTTGAGCCAAAGTTGGGTTGGATTAACCCATCATTTTTTAAATAGCATGTCTTGCTGAAGACCCTTGCCCTAAACTATTAGGGTGTTATTGAATCAGTTTGAAATTAAAATATGTAATTGAAATGTAATCTTTGTCTCTATGCCAGTTCAGTACTTCTATATTAAGTCCTGTCAATACTAATGCTAATGGCACATTCAACATTTTAATTAAGCGATTAACAATGCTTAAAATAAAATCAATACAATTTGTTGAAAAAGATAATCCTTTTCGCTGTTACACATTCCGTCCTCTGTTCTTTGCAATGTGAACATTTCCTGTCTAGTGAAAGTTGTTTTTTTGTTGTTGTTGGATTACGACACTCTCAAAAACAATAGATACTGGTGCCAGTCATCATTACTCATTATATGAGAATTTTAATGAGAAATTTGTTCCATTGTCATGTTTATGGAGACCCAGAAATGCCTAATATGTCACAGAAGAAAGGAAGTGAGAGCTGAAGAAATGAGATTGCGAAGGGAAAGATGAAGTTTCTTTTTTTTTCTGGTTTTATACAACATGGTTCTCTCAACAGATAAAACACATTCCTCAATAAAATAAACAGGATTTCTGTGATTGTGCTACTTTATAAATAAAAGAATGCACTAGTATTGAAAAAAATATTTGAACTTAATGGTTATAGAATTTCTACAGTTAATTTAAAGGCATAATTCACCCCAAAAATTTGCTGAAAATGTACTCACCGTCAGGCCATCCAAGGTGTAGATGACTTTGTTTTATTTATCAGAACAGATTTGGAGGAATGTAGCATTACATCACTTGCTCAGCCGTGTATCCTCTGCAGTAAATGGGTGCCATCAGAATGAGAGTTCAAACAGTTGATAAAAACATCACAATGATCCACAAGTAATCCACATGACTTGTGAAGCAAAAAGCTGAATGTTTATAAGTAACGAATCCATTATTAAAATGTTTAACTTTTAAATTGTTGCATCTGGACACAAGATGAGTTCATAACCCATAATAATGCTTTCTCTAAAATCCACATAGAGCTGCACGATTAATCGTTAAAAGATCGCGATCTCGATTCAGACACCCTCTCGATCTCATTTCTAAAAGACAACGATTCCCCGAGTCTGTTAAACCTTTGACAAAGTCTTACCGGATCATTCGAATCCGTGCGCGCACTGCCGCTGACACAGAGAGAGCTCTTACCATGTTTGGTTAAGAAACATCTTCACAAACAGTCTTTTCAACTACACAGTATTATATCTGTCTTACAGTCATTTATATTATCACAGAAATACTGGGATAAAGTTTATAGTTTAAATATAAACATTGATGTCTATATGGCAGCGATCAAAATATAACAAATCCCCTTTTGAAAGTACTGCGCTTTAATTAACGTTTGTGTCGATTGCATTGTTTCACCAATAGGTGGCGACAAGTGTCTTAATTTATTTGTCAATGAATTAATTTTTCATTCAAGAGAATCGTTCAAAAACGCTGATTCATCCAGAAATGAAACAAGTGTAGTAGGTTTATGAGTGAGTCGTTGAATCAGTGATCTAAACAACTTTTTCATCATTCTAATATTAAAAAAAACTGGGGTTTTAAATATATTATATATACACAACCAGTCAAAAGTTTTTGAACCATAAGATGTGTAATGTTTTTTTAAAGTCTCTTCTGCTCACCAAACTATATTTATCTGATCCAAAGTACAGCAAAACAGTAAAGTTTTGAAATATTTTTACCATTTAAAATAACTGCTTTCACTTGAATGTATTTTAAAATG
This sequence comes from Carassius gibelio, assembly GCF_023724105.1. Classification (NCBI taxonomy): domain Eukaryota; kingdom Metazoa; phylum Chordata; class Actinopteri; order Cypriniformes; family Cyprinidae; genus Carassius; species Carassius gibelio. The sequence goes on along the minus strand of NC_068395.1, from coordinate 5,689,223 downwards.
TAATTTATTTCTGTGGTGTGCAGCTGTATTTTCAGCATCATTACTCCAGTCTTCAGTGTCACATGATCTTCAGAAATCATTCTAATATGCTGTTTTGCCATTCAAAAAAAAACATTATTATTATTATTATTATTATTATTATTATTATGTTGAAAACAGATGAGTAGATTTTTTTCAGGTTTCTTTGATAGAAAGTTCAGAAGAACAATAATTGTGTGTAATAGAAATATTTTGTTATAAATGTCTTTGTCACACTTGATCAATTTAAAGAATCCTTGCAAAATAAAATAATTAATTTATATACTTGTGATAATGATAATGTTAATAGTAATAATAATAATAAAGAATCGTAGGAGAATCGTGATCTCTATATGAGATCAAAAAATCGTGATTCTCAATTTATCCAGAATCGTGCAGCCCTAAATCTACCAACATAAAGTTGATTACCACTGTTTTGGCTTGTTTTTGCTTGTAAGTGATTCTTGATCTGTGTGTATTCAGACAAGACAACATTTTCACTGAAGAAAAGCAATATTATGGATGGAGGACAGGTCTTGAAGTAAAAAATGTCTTGATGGATTTGTTTTTTATAAACACGCAGCTTTTGCTTCATAAGAGGTCAATTGATAAACTGGGCTTTTGTGGATTATTGTGATGTTTTTATCAGATGTTTGGGCTTTCATTCTTATATACTTTTAGTGTAAAAGTGTAGTTTTCTTGTGTAAAAAAGACTTATTAGAGACTTATTAAAGATTTATGTTGAAACTCATGTTTAATTAATTAATTTTAAATCATTTTTAAAGTATTTATTTTAATTTAAAAAAAAAAAAATTATCAAGTGACCTTCCATTGTATGACTTGTGGTGTTACCAGAAATAGATCATATGGCTAGATAGACAGGTAGATGTATTAACATACGCACACACACGCACACACACACACACACACACACACACACACATATATATATACACACATTCATATCTATATATATTCGCCAAAATGCCTGTAATACCTGTAGCAACATCATTAAAAGGTCAATTACAAGTTTAATTAGTTAGTACCCATATAATAATCGGGTCCTGATCAGCCTGTCTGTTTGTTCATTATTCCACAGAAATATAATTTATATGTTGACCTACATCGTTGGGCTTGCAGTATCTATAAACCATTTTCCCTTTCCATAAATTGTTATGGACTCACACGTGCAGTCGTAAGATATGAGTTTACTATCAATCGAGGTGAACAACTGCATACTTTTTTTTTTTTTTTTTTATCTCCAAGGAATGTCACGTAAATTCTTTCAACCTTCCAGGTAGCTTTATCTGCAGACGGTAAAGACACAGTTAATCACAGATACTCTCATTACAAATAAAGTCCAATATACCTTAGGACAAGAACCCCAGATGTCAACAAGAGGTTTGTGAGGTCTATCTAGCAGTCTCGTGTTGGTTTTTCCTTGTTGGGTAGATCTTCAGATACACCATACTGATTTAGAAATGCCCAGGTGTGGATAGCAGGAGTGTAGACAAAAGGCCGACATACTCTGTGTGGCCTTAAGTGGACCAGTGCCCTCATTGATATTGTTTTCATACTCCAAAAAATATTTTGCTTATGCAATAGTAGAACTTCCTGCTACGCTATATGAAGACATCACCACACAGCACTGGTGATTTAGCGTTGAATGTGCAGATGGCTAAGTGGTTACACATTAATTGTGTGAGGGCTTAGTGGGGCAGGACACTTTGACTCTGTACCACTCAGAGTTCAAAGAGCTGGAGCATCAGAGATTAACTTACAGTTGAGTGAAAACATGATTCCAAACCAGAAGAATGAGTGTTCATGTTTGTGACCCCAAAGGGCTGTTTTTCCCATTTAGTTTGAGAAGTTGGTGCTTATTAAATGACAATTACCATGTTGCTAAGATATCAGATACAACTGTCTTATAACACACACACACACACACACACACACACACACACACACACACACACACACACACACACACACACACACACACACACACACACACACACACATATATATATATATATATATATATATATATATATTATTATTATTATTATTATTATTATTATTATTATTATTATTATTATTTATTTTTTATTTTTTTTGTAATGCTTCCTAATAAGTTGTATTAGCAAAAATAAAGCTTAACAGATCAGTTGTTCATGTTTGAATGTATTGGAGACTATATATAAAAAAATAAATAAAAAAAAACTGGATGGGTTTCTGTATTCTTTTGGTAGCATTCTTATTGTAAGACATACATAAGTAATGAATGCATGCATAGATAGACAGATGAAAGATATTTCTAGAGTTATTTAATGTAAGAAAATATATGACCATAGTGGAATACTGTCAGTGTTTGGCAGCAGTGTTTTGCCTGTTGCAGAGTGCGTTATTTTCCAGAGCAGATTTGATCGCTTTTGCCGTTCTGCAGGTGCGTCAGTTTTTAATCTGCCCAGTAGGTGGGACTTGATGCTCGGAGCATGGACCTCTCTCTCCCTCCTTCACCCCCCCCACCCCACCTCTCTCTCTCTCTCTCTCTCTCTCACTAGACTGCGCTCTGACGCTTTAGTCTTCAAGCCGGGGATCCAACAACCTGGAACTACGCGACAAACAGCACCGAGGAGACGGGGAAGCTTGTACCATGCAGCCCGGAGAGGAGAACAGGCTGGGACGGTTGATTTTTGAGCCCTTCCTACATTGACGGAGTATTTTCCCCTGTTTTCTTGGGGACTTTATTGCGATCTCTTGATCTGACATACCTTCACTCTCATCCACGCACCCGCGCGCGCTCTCGCATCGCCGCACGGATACCCGGAGCGCGTTCGATTCTGTAGCCGTTGAACATTAGTGAGGAGCTAAAATAGTGAGGGAAGCACCTGGAGACATGGATTTATTCTCCATCCCACCCCGCGTTTGCTGGTGGAGGATCGTGTTTCTCCTCAGCATCTTCCAAGATTATATGAGCTCCATGCTGGACTGCCCACCGACCTGCCGTTGTTCTACCACGAACATCTTTTGCAATGAGTCTTATCAAGGGAATTTCTTTCCCCTCCTGGCACTACAGGACACCGTGAACGATGGGAATACCACTAACAGCCTCCCGGACCTGTTTGAGAACATCTCCTCCATGTAAGTCAAGCGCACAAGTGTCCATCACATGTTGAGTCCATGTGTGCATTGAGATCAACTCAGCCTCCCACTCACTCCAGGCTTTGTGCTGGTGTGTGGGATGATTAGAAGGGTTTTAATGATGGGAAGTAGCTAAAACGATCTTAAATTGATATAAAATGTTAATTAGTTGGATTGCAATTGAATGTTCATGTTAAATCAAGAATAAAATGGAAACAGATTTTTTTTACTCCATATAAGTACACAATCAATGTAAAAAAAAAAAAAATAATAATCAAAATAAATGACACCTGATTGGGGACAAAAAATTGCAACATCTGAGCTTAAATGCAACGTTTTTTTTTTTGTTTTTTTACTTTACAGAGAGGAGTCTTTATAGAAGCGTCTTTGTATTCAAGACAGGAATCCCAAAATAAATTTTGTCACATTCGTCAAAGGTGTATTGTGCTATTAAAGAGAGAGAGAGAGAGAGAGAGAGAGAGAGAGAGAGAGAGAGAGAGAGGAAAAAAGGCTTTACATGAGTTTGAAATGCATGGAGAATTTAAGTCAGATCTCTTTTATGCAATAATTTCAAAACTGATGTTCCAGTGTTTGACTTCTATTAGAAGGTTAAAGTTGGGTAAGTAAAAGGAGATAGAAACATTAATGCTGTAATAGCTATATGATGGCGTTTTTGATGGACTCTGATGGTTTTGGGAAAAATAGGAGAGCTGCGTAATGGCCCTCAGCTGATCAGAGCAACTAAATAATAATGCCTAGAGCAAAGAAAACATTAACGTTGTTGTCTTCAACCAGATTTGGATGCCAAATAATGACATTTTGAATTGCAAAAGCTATTAGTTTTGTCATATAAAGACATCAGTTCTCCGACTCTCTCAAAATGTTCCTCAAATGGGCCATCATGGTTTAACACTGATTCTCCCGGACATATGCCATCAGTCTGGTTCTGTTTTCATTACATAATATCAATAATTTAAAGCTACAAATGTGAAAAATGCAAGACAGATCATGTTTTCGTTGAATAATATCAACGCTGGTGCAGCGCATGAAAACAAAAGAGTGCATTTTGGTGAACAAAAACCTGATTCATGATTGATTGTTTAATGGTAATTGTCTACAAAAGGATGCCATGATAATTCTAAAGCGCTTTGTGATGGATTCACTTTTTTCCATCACATTCTATCAAGGAAACGGCATAATAGTGTATGCCAACTGATCTATGAGCTCAACAGGGAGACGTTTTTACAGCTCTGTCTCCAGTCACTTTGTAAGGCCACTAGAGGGGATAGTGGTAACCTTTTCCAGCGTCTAAACTGCAAAGCCAGAGTACACTGATCAGGGAGCTTTCTCTAAGTGTGCAAGTCCTTTCTCACTTATTTGCTTTTGACTTGTTGTTTGCTTTAAAGATTTATTTTTGTGCAGTAGCTGTATAGGTTTCAGCACCCTCTGATGGTGGACAGCTCCTGTAAGTCTGCCAGTTTTTGAAACAATCCTAGTCCTGTGCTGCCCATTTTGGGTGTTTTCTTATTTGACACCCAATTCTGGTCTTGGAGCCTCAGCTAATGAGTTCATTATATAAATCAAAAGGTTGACATCCACAGTGTGATGTGGGGTACTTCAGGAGCAGGATTGAGAGTTTTCTGAAAAAGTGGCCTATATTTTTAGTTGGCATTCCCCGACGAGTCATCAACCCACTTCTATTGTATTCACATGACCTTGACCAATTTACAAATGATGGCGATTCTCCTCCTTCAGGCCAACTAGCTTTAGTATTACTATTAGATATAAAGCGAGGCCAGCTGAAACCTTGGAGGCCATTTAGAGGAGACATGAGCAAGTTGTCACATGGGGATGCTGTCATATGATCAGCGTTTTTACATAAATGTTTCTCATTACTGCCATTTTTAGTTATTTTTTGGCTTGAGAGCTGTTAAATTTCCCATTATGCTGTTAGCAATTTAAATGCAGGTTCCCACAGTGACAACTTGCCCAATATACAGTAGTGTGATATGAATAATATCACAGTAGTTTTTATGTCAGTAAGATATTTCAATGAAGATTAATATTTTTCAAAGACGTCTCTTATGCTCACTAAGGCTGCATTTAGTTCATCTAAAATACAGTAAATGGGTAATATTGTTAAATATTATTACAATTTAAAATAATGTTTTTATATTTTAATATAATTTAAAATTTAATGTAATCCTGTGATGCAAAACTGAATTTTCATCATCATTACTCCAGTCTTTGGTGCCACGTGAAATCAATTCTAATATGTCAATTTTACTACTTTTTAGATTTACAGTTGCCCCCAAAATATTTGGAAACCTTAGTTATAAATATAATGTAATTATATTTATGTATGTTTATCAAATCACTATTTAGTTAAATGAAGATAAAATAAAGACACTTTTCATGAAAGCTAACACCTCTGTTTGTGAAATGTTAAGTTAAAACCACAGTTTAGAGTATATGACACTTGTGCCTACTTGAGGGAAATTGATTTCATGCATCCACTAAAAACCACCTTGGAAGTGAAAAAATATATAAAATTAAATAAATGAAGTCGGGTCCTGTGAAAACAACTATCAGCATTTGCAATAGCATCTCCAACATGCGATTTTCAGTATGTAAATTACTTTCCGGGGCCACTGCATAATATGACTAATGTGAAATAATATTTGATGGCATCACAAGTGATTGAGGTCCATCTATTTTTACATTTTTTTGTACAATTTTTGAGTGAGAACAACCCAAAATAGAGTTTGTCATGCTTGCAGTTTTAACAATATATGGATGTTTTTCCCAGCTTTGTTGCAGTCTTCTGTTTGTTTTACATCAGCGTAATCGAGTACACTTAGTGTTGCTCATTTGTTTTCATCAAGCCTATCCATTATGCTAATTGTCTTCTTTTTTTTTGTACACTCAATAATGATATTTATGTATTAGCAGCACTATTATTTTATTTTGCTAATGGAATGTCATAATGGATGGCCAGAATATAAACACTATTCCAGATCCCTCTTATTTAAGTCTTTATGCTGCAACAAATGGTCTGTCTTAATCTATAACAATTATAGATTATTTATTAATTATATTATATATTAATTTAATTGAGTAATTGAAACAATTGGATTTCTAAAAGGGTTAATCATATCTTCAATTTCAAGGACAATTATATATATTTATTTCAACATTATTTATTTTTTGTTTATGTATGTATGCATTAAAGGGTTAACAATCTTTAAAATGTTACTTTTTAAAATTAATTTATTTATTAAAGAGTTTTTAATAAATTTGAACTAACCCTATCTCTAACTCTAACCCAAATTTATTAATATATTTAGGGTTAATATCTTAAAGTAAAAATATATATTAAACAAAATTATTATTATTATTATTTATAAATGGGTCAATATCTTAAATTTCAATGATAATATTGATCTAAATAAAAATAAAATAAAAATCAGTTTTTTATTGTTTCATTTATTATTATTATTATTATTATTATTATTATTATTATTATTATTATTATTTGGTTTATTTGTGGCACATAGAGTCCAATATTGTGCAGGAGGGTTTTGTGCAACAGGATGACTAACGTAAGAAAACAAGTTGTTGATTCACCATTCAGTCTCCATTCAGCTGTCCCAGGGGTCTCTGTGTCTGTAGACCATTGTCTGAGAGCCTAATTTCATGTGTGATTAAAAAGAGTGGATTAGCAACAGTTTCAGATAGGCCTAGTTGAAAATGACTCCCTGAAATCTAAATGGCGTCACTTTGGAAAGATCTCCGAAGCTCAATTACACTGGAGCTTTTCAAAAAGCGTTTTCAAAGTAAAGCGGCCGTTGCAAATCGGCACCTATAAAAGCCATCAGCAGTGTCACATACCTGCTGATAGATGGAAAAAGCAAGAAAAAACTCATTGAAGAACATTTGAATGGAAATTCAAATGGCTTCTACTGTATGCTGATGTGTTGTGCTCGTCGTTGTGCATAGAAGGATTTTTATTTTTTTCTCATTTTACTTCGGTCGCCTGCCTGCTTGATTGCTGCATTCAAGTAATCAAACAATAGCTTCAGGGCACAAATGGATCCATAATTACACTCCTTATGTGATGATCAAACTTTCTTTCTCGAGAAAGGACCAGGAAGGGAGAGTTTGGTTCCTTTTAACTAGGCAAAATGTCGACTAAGCTTTTTATGCATCCTCAATATTTGGTTGGTAATGCTTAATGATCTGTGACTTGTAAGGCGTATTTTGTGCTGGCAGGTGTGGTTATGTGCAAGGCCAGCTAATTTCAGCATGGTCTGTCTGGATGTGGCTGCTGGAAACCATGTTAGAAGCTGTGAAATCATCCATAGCATATGTTGTGCTAGGAGAGTCTGAAAGGGGTGAAGAGGGTTGTTATCAGAGTAAGGAAACGCAATAGGATTTAATTTACATTAGCCTTTTTTTGGGGTTTCATAACCTGGTTGTAATACCTCAATAATAGGTCTTGGAGATATTGAGACACTATAGAAATGCTTGCCATGGGCTTTCTGAAATGCATATGATATTTATTGGATTTGTAGATGTCCCATGAACGTCAACATGCAAGTGTGAATCCTTTCCAAACAGATGTAATGTACCTCAGGGTCTCAGAAACTGAATCTTGAAAGATCAGGCTCAATATTAAAAAGATTTTTGTTTCATGAGAACTGAATATAGATTAAAAAACAAACAAACAAAAAAAAAAAACTCTCTATATATGTTTACACTTACAGACAAAACTATTCTTTACAAAAAACGTCATTCGTTCTTTTTGGGTCTCAGACACTTTTATTTTATTTTATTTTTAAATTTTATCTATCTATCTACCTATCTGTCTGTCTGTCTGTCTGTCAGTCAGTTAAAAGTATGTTCAGTTTTTATTTACTGGTTTTTGTTTAGGTCAGACGAACGAATGTTGTTTATTTATTTAATTTATTTATTTGTGAAGGGGTTAGTAAAGTCTTCAGTCTGAATGAAGGAGAATTATAGATTTATTTCGTTTTATAGATTACTTTCAACAGTTTTGTGTTTAGTTTATTCATAAAAGGGTTAAATCCTTTAATATCCCTAAATATTAATTTTTTTTTTTTTTATAAAAATCAGCTATCCTATTTATTTTATCCTAATTACCTGAAGCTCATTTTACATGGTTTAAGAACTAGAAGCTTAACTACTTCGAAAAAGTGTATAAAATTCAGTAGTATCAGCGCTGCTTCCTCTCTTTATTGGCTTGAGGTTTAATAATTGTTAGCTCTGTCTTCTTTGCAACTGAACTCATGCAAAACAAAACTTCTGTTTTGAAAACAATTTGGATGACAGACTTATTGGCTTAAAAAAAAAAAAAAAAAAAACAAAGATAAAAAAAAAAACATTTATGAACCTTGTGAAGTCTAAGCAAGTCCCTCTTTTATTTGCTGCCTATTTATTTACAAAAGCGCAGGTGGAATTTGTCAATTTTGAGAGCCTTAGGTGTTGGATCAAAAGAAACCAGTGTTTTCAGAAATGGTTGTTTGACATTCTTAACCTACAAAACTCTTTTATTGTAGTGTGTATTATTATTATTATTATTATTTTTTATTAAAAGCCCTTTTGTGACTTTTCCTTTGACCTTGAGAGCTTAAAAAGCTTTTTGTTTATCATTACATTATGATATTAGTGACATAAGCACACGCATGAATGAGCATGTCATGCACATTATTATTTTCAATAATATTTTAGACATGACAACCTTTTAACAACTCGTTAAATCAGCCGAAAGAAAGCAAAGTTCTTGCTAATGTGCAAATTATGGATTTTGGAGGAGCACATTACTGATCTCGGTGTGTGCTAACATGGACTGACCCACTACTGTCCCGAGTAGAGTAATGGGAAGCATTCATTTGTATGACCCCTGATGTTCATAATGTGTCTGGAGGCCCTCTTTATGATAACCATAATGGCAGAAAGATCAATATAGAGCAGGCTGACCTCAAAGTGTAGATGCAGATATGAACGTTTGACATAGTAAAGGTCTCGATGTGCTGTGTTAATCGGGAATCTTTCCCAATAACGGCTTAGCTTGCGTTTTCCATTTTATGTATTGGGTGGCTGCCTTCAGTCATAAATAATGTCATTGAAATGAGGCCGTGTGCTATCGATTGGAGACTCTTTCTGTAACGTTGAATTGGCCCATTTTAGTTTTGTGGAGTTGATGGAATTTGTCCAGTGTTGGACATGTTTACGAAGTGGAAGATCTGGTGTATGCATCCACGTATTAAGTGACACAAGTGGAACTGTGTTTGCATTTGGCTTGCAGAACCACATACATATAAACATACATACATACCAAATCTTATTTACAGTTGTAGGTAGTTTTAATAGTTGTGTTATCTGAAATGAACAACAACAGCAACAATAATAATAACATTTATAATAATAATAGTGCATTTATTTATATTTAATTAATGCATTTATAATGTATACTGTAGTAGTAGTAGTAGTAGTAGTAGTAGTAGTAGTAGTGATAGTATATAAATAATGAATACATAAATGTATCAATAATAATACTACTAATAATTATTATTACTATTATAAAGGTATTATTAAAAACATAGTGATATAATAACATTATAATTACAGAGAGAAAATAATAATAATAATTATCATCATAATTTTTTATATTTGTTATTATAATAATAATTATTAGTAGTAGAGTAATAGTAGCTGTAGTATCAATACATAAAGGTATCATATTTTCATGATAAAAATATAAAAAATATATCAATACTATAATATTATAATATATTTATATTATTATTATTATTATTATTATTAGTAGTAGTAGTAGTATAAGTACAATATGAATATTAAAAACAAAACTATAAAATACATAGAGTAATAATAATAATAATAACATTATTATTATTATTATTATTATTATTATTATTATTATTATTATTATTATTAATAATTATACTATACTACTACTGACCACCTATGAATCACCTTTGTACATTTAGTGCCTGAGATGTAGCCCATGATGTGATTATAATTTTCTGTTTTTATTGTATTAAACAAAGGCAAATGTATCAGTAGCTGCTGGCTATATATGACACTAAATAACAGTAGGAAGTTGAGGCACAATGATGGCCGCTGTTGTGTTGAAACAGTGTGGTGTAAAAATATGTGCATGCCACTCCCCCTCCCGCTGCGTCTACAAATAAGTTACACAGCGCTTTGTCAGACCCCACACTGAGAACACTTCTGTTTGTGTGTTTGATGGGGAATCACTCCCTAAATTTAGCTGAAGTTGTAGGAATGACAGCCAGAGATGTCGAGGTCACATGGCGGTTTGATGTAAGTTTGTGGATGTTTTGGGTAAGCAGGTCATGTAATCTGTCACTGTTAGTTAGAAAGACACTGACTTTATTGATAGTGTGAGAAGCTGGTTTTACATGATGCACCTCTTGTCTGTCATAATGCCATTGCCCTGACATCTGGAGAGGTCTTGTAGTGGTCATAGACCATGATAAAATATTGATCACTCTCTCCTTTCAGCACACGATAAAGCATTTTGCCAACCTGCCTCTTTAGAAGACATAAAAAAACTCCTGTCTCTTTATGACTAGGAAAACAGTATTTGCGGCTCTTTTTTTTTCTGCCAGCAAGGCAATTTTTAGTCACTGTCGATGACGAAAGTTAATGAAACACAAGCACATCCCAGCAATTTTTCCTAATTCAATAGAAAGCTATTGATTGAGCCAAAAGTAATGGAATAACAATTACGGTGACATTCCAATCTAGTATATTCAACTGCCATAGATGGTGGATAATACAGGGAGGGAGCTTTGGGTTTCAATCATGAACATTTGGGAGGTAATTTCGTCCGCTGCTGTTTTAGATTTCCTTCGTTTTCATTTTCTCTTGTTCCTAGTGCTCTCCCGTCCTCTTTCTCATTTTTTTCTATCCCTCCTTCTTGCCACTGATCTTTTATTCATTGCATGGCTAATGAAGCGCCTGATAGACTGTAGAACAGTATGAATGATCCGCAGCAGTTTATTTCTCGGCTAGAGAGCAGATGAAAGGCGTCCACAGGTAGGCAGTAGCGGCGTCTTTAACGGCATGTCTTGTTCATGCTTGCTTGCTTTTGCAAAGGACTTTCAGGCCAGATCTGAATACAATTGCTCTTTTCCATTTTCGTTGTGAAATAAAGGAATGTCAGACTCTTTACACCTGATTGTAATGTGCATTTTCATTGATTAGATCACACTGGATAAGAGTTGAATGTGTTGAAAGACATAATTAGTCTCTGATGGCAGACCTACAGACACCCACAGCCCCTTCTTAGTCTAGTAAACTCTAATCCGATTGGCTATACACATCTTCCAAGAGTAAGAGCACACATTTCTTTATTTGCATTTATGCAATTAGTCCGCACGGACCGTAGGTTGTGTAGTTGTGAAGGAAAAAATGTAAAGTTTCAAAGAAAAATCTTTTTCTATTTTTCTTAATCTTTGAAAGACATTGAAGTATTTTTTTATACTTTAAGTAGCACGTAGACTAGATATTCTTCTTAATTCTGTTAGTCTGTACTGATTTTCTATTTACTTTCAGCTGTTTTATTGACTTGTTTACATTTTTTCTGTATTCTTTAAAAACATTTTATTTGTTATTTATTTATTTTTAAACAGTTTTCTATTCAGTTTTATTATTGTGGTATAATTAATTTAAGATAAATCGCTAAACCCCCCTTGGATTGGCTCTTACAGATGTCAATCAGTGGGCGGTTCTTGTCCAGTGTAAGCTGCTGGTTATTATACATTAGGTCTGGTTACATGAGTATAGATGCAAATTCTCTTTAAATAATCCTGAAAAATGTATCTTTTATGAAACATTTGTTTTCAGTATTGACAATAATAAGAAATGTTTCTTGAGTATCAAATCAGCATATTCGGATGATTTCTAAAGGATCATGTGACACTGAAGACTGGAGTTATGATGATGAAAATTCAGCTTTGTTATCACAGGAATAAATTACATTTTATAAATATATACAAATATAAAACTTATAAAAATCTTACCAATACCAAACCTGTGAATGTTACATAATATCTTTTTCTCTACGTTCCATTACTACATCTTGAATCTCCCTGCTAAGCTGTACACATGTAGTATGGAATGATATTCCGGACATTATTCAAAAGGAATCGCAAATTGTATTTGCAATTGCGTTTTCAATTTGTGGACGCATAAAATGTGACATAATCCAAATGCAAATGCAAATCGTGCAATACCGTTTGCATTTTCGTTTAAGCGAACGCACAGTAAAAATGGAAATGCAAAGTCCATTTGCAATTGTGTTTCCCATATCTTACGAGCTATGAGCCTGTCATATTTAAATAGCAATATTAATTACCACATTTGCCTTTTCACTCTCTCTGCACTGTGCATGTAAACTGCCAAAACTCAAATGGAATTGCAATTCCTTTTGCAATTGAATTTCCAACGTCTACACGGAAACCTGTCAATCAAGTGACAGGGGTGGGGCCATTTTATTGGGCGTGTTTGCATTGGGAAGTGACGTCACTCACAGTCGACGGTTATAAATAATTATTAATCAATTAGTGTGGACTTTGTCATCTAAATATGTAATAACCAATAATGTTAAGGATTTGTCTTAAAAATTACTTCATCTTTTCTATCCTGTGAAGCTTTACTGAAAAAAAGATGTTTCTTCTTCGATCATACTAAAATGTACCATGTTTTACTATGGTAAATATGAGTTAATCGATAGTGTTTATAATTAAAACACAGTAGACACAAATGTACAGTTGTCTGAGACGTTATGAAATGTTCTTTAACATCATGAACCATAAAATGTAGTCAGTGGTCTGCTATGGTTTATTTTCATAATAGGTAAACACAGGTCACAAGTTAATATGGTCACATTTCCTTGATTGGAAATTTTCTGCAATTTTCCTCACTGTATATTTACAATAAAACAAAAAGGATATGAAATACCACTGCCTCCTTTCATTTTTCATTTAAACATAATAATAGCAGCAGAAATGTACTTAGTTCAGGGAAATGTGTATATATACAATCATTACAAATGAAACGAAATATTATATCAATTGCCTCTTTTATTACCGTCGACTGTGAGTGACGTCACTTCCCAATGCAAACACGCCCAATAAAATGGCCCCACCCCTGTCACTTGATTGACAGGTTTCCGTGTAGACATTGGAAATTCAAATGCAAAAGGAATTGCGATTCCATTTCAGTTTTGGCAGTTTACATGCACAGTGCAGAGAGAGTGTAAAGGCAAATGTGGTAATTAATATTGCTATTTAAATATGACAGGCTCACAGCTCGTAAGATATGGGAAACACAATTGCAAACAGACCTGCATTTCCATTTAAAATTTGGCAGACACTGTGCGTTCGCTTAAACAAAAATGCAAACGGTAATGCGCGATTTGCATTTGCGTTTGGATTATGTCACATTAAATGTGTCCACAAATTGAAAACGCAATTGCAAATACAATTTGGAATAAAGTCCGCAATATAATTCCATACATGTAGTGTCTATAGCAGGTAAGCCCGTGCAGGCAGACTTGACACATGTTGACTTATGACTGATGTTTTAAAACCAAAGAGGCCTTATAGGAGGCTGTAAGCACATGGCTGAGGGCTTCCAGGGTCCTAGTTGTTTGTGATACTCATTGCTATTCACAGGAAGCCACAGCAATAGAAAAACAAGAGTGGGCGTCCCAAATGGGATTGAGCGTCTTAGAGGGCACCTGCGCCAGGCAGATGCAGGTTGGGTTTAGCCGCGTATCGCTGTTCCCTGAAAGCGCCTTGTCTTTTTGGGGGCCTGTTTAGGATTCCAGGGGAGCTTTTCTGTGATGAAAGGCTAAGTGGGATTTTGCCTCCTATCTCAGGCATTTCTCTGTGTAATGAAATGTTACCTTCCGACTGCAAGTGGCCGAGTCTCTATAAGGTCATTGTGATGGTGTCTTGAAAACTTGTTTTGGGATTCTAGTCGTAGGACTCTGGAATAAATTGACTGCCTCCTCTGCCAAGTGTGCGTCAGACTTATTCTTAGATGTGAAGTAACCCAACCACAGTGTGGTAAATCTTGTAGCAGACTGTAAAAATAGCTGTTTGAAGCAAACTTTTATATTCTAATGTGAAGATTTCATCAGCATATAATTTACATATTTAAAAGTACCTTAAGACTTTGCAGAGTAGAGACTTTTAACACATACTTTATCTGATTTTCCAGTTAAAATATCACAACTTCCTTGATACAATTAATATTTGTGAAGATTTAAATCATTGAATCAATTTTTAAAACCTCTTTTAAGTGTTGCTGAAGGATTTGTAGACATGTTTTGTTCAACATAAAAGATACTGTACTCGGTTTAAAAGTTACTTCTGTTTCAGCTGTGCTTTATACATCACTACACCATTGTAGACAATTTTGCTGAAATGCTAATGTGACCACACCTTACATCTATATGCTGTTTTATATTCTTTTTTATTATCCAGTGAAAGTGCAAAATTGAGATTCAAATCTCCCAGCATTTTAAAATCTGAAGAACTGATGACTGTAGAATCACAGTCATGTCTAACATCATCTCAGCATGATTCAAACGTTCATTTTCCAGGCCACATACAGTATGTGTTTGTGGTCTGGGTCGGTGTCCTGCTGTTGAAAAGATGTTGCCAAGCTGTTTTCTATGATAATGAAAAGTTCTCAATCTGCCTAACAGGTGCTCTGACCTGGCGATCTCATTTATGAGAACCAGTTTGTGGCAAGCGGTGGAGAGTGGCCAAGATCCAAGATCTACAGGCCTAATTACACAGCTGCCGCTGAAGATTTTTTAATTTCCTATTACTGAGATGGAGAGAAACATTCCTTCAACTCGATTTAATGCCAAATCTGTCTTTTCCATCTGCGATTCGGAGGCGGTCTTCATCGTCTTTCCTCAACACGATTGACCAAAAATTAGGAGTTTTCATCTTCTGAAAGTGTCATTATATATCATTAGCTTGATGGCTCTGAAATAGTTTTATTTGTTCATACGCACAATAAGAGACAAGTGGAAGCTTGATCCTGGGTCAGTGTTCCCAGTCATGTTTCATTTGTGAATTTTGGCCTAGACTGCGGTGAAGGAAAGCCTTGCAGAGGGTGTGGGCCATATTCCTCCTCCTCCGTGAGAGGAGTTTTAATGAGAGCACAGCCGGTGCATGTCCTGCGCATTCATAAATAGCTCTCCACCCCCGTCAAACTCCCTTCATCCTCCATCCATCGGCCCACGGTGCTGGAATCAGCATCCAGCTAAAAAGATAAAACAGTAACATCAAACTGCAGAGGGAACAAGGAGTTCCTCTGCCTCCTGGCGTGTGTCAAGTCTGACATTTAGCCTCATTATCCTATTAATGTTCAATAAAAACGCACGTTGAATTTGGGGATAGATATTTAACCCACTTGAAGTTTTCTTGAAAGGCAAATGTGAAATTCAAACGTATGACTTCTTGTGCTTCATGGTCCATAACTTTTAAAAACTGATATTTATCATTTTAAATAGATCAGCAGAATATTTTTTCTTTTTTTCTTTTTTAATGCAAATCGATTTTCATTTTATGTTGTGTTAATAGATAAGCCCGTTTGGTAGATTTACCTCAGTACCTCAATATTTGGATATTTCAGTCTGACTGTAGAGACATTCAGTAGATAATGCCAGAAATCAATGTGATAAAATTTTGTAGAATTCATTCAGTCATTCATTCAAGTGAATCCTGAATTTGTCTGTTTTAATGATGAATGTTTTACACTATTTGGTGTCCACCGATATTGGGTGATTGAGGACTTCTAAACACATTGAACAGATTAATTCAAAAGTGAATCTTTGAAACAGGTATTTTTTTTTTTTTTTTTGTAGTCTGTTTTGTCACAGGACTTTAAGAATCATTCGAGGTGATTCTGAAAATGGATATGCAAAGCATCTAAATTCAGTTCATTGACAACTGATTCCCAACTTTGTCTCTGGGCAGCGTAGAAATTCCTGTTAAGTGTTTCCTTTCTAAAAATGATGTTATTTGTCTGCTTTTATAAGGTCCCACTCCGTTTTTCTCATGCTAGTGTTTTATTACCTTGCTTTGTATTCTTCTCAACACATCAGAGACTTTCCTGTCTGGCCTAGCTTTCATCAAGCTAAGACACCTACGAACAGAGAGAGAGAATAAGGAGACCCCTTTAACATTCCTTTTTGATTCAGGTCTTTATATTGTTAGCATGATTGCAGGGTGGTTCATTTTAAAACCTCCACAGTGTATTGAATTTTTTTTTTATGCTGAGCACAAATAGCATCAGCAGGTCATGCCTTTAAGTAAAAACGTGCAATTACACGACCATAATTTGCCATAATTAAAGCTTGAGTATTGATATGAGCAAAGAACGTCAACAAAGGAGATGTAGTTCACGTACGTTCATTACTAATTTATGAGGATATCTTGTTTTAATTAATTCATAATTGCTTTGGAAACTTGGAGCGTTACTTTTCCCTAAATAATTACAACCATGGAACCCAATGGGATGTTTTAGATTGGTAATTGGAATTTGATTTAAGTGACTTTTTAAATATTTCAAGCCCAAAGAATAAACCGTAACAGAACATTTAAAAAGACTGAACATTTAATATCCTGATAGGTCTGAGCAATTAAGGCGAGGGTTACATTTGATTTGGCAATTTTGGCGAGGAGTAAAAAGAAGACTAATAACTATGGAAATAGGTTGGGTTTATCTTCAGCCACCAGTGGTAGAGCGGATGTGTATGACACATTCAGTACGGTGGCATATCAGAGCTTCCAGCATTTCCCGTGGGAATGCAGGACCATTTAGTCATTTGCTTTTACCTTGAAAAGGCTTTTGATTTGGTTAGATCTCTGCCATATTACCAGGCTGGATTAACTTTGATTGACTGTGCGTGATTTAACCCCCCAAATCCCACCTCACCGCTGACTTCAGTGTTCAAATCAATCATGCAGACTCGAGAAGTTCAGACTTCATGGATGAGTCTGATTGACTCACCCAGAAATGAAAAATGTCATTTACTCACCCTTAAGTTGTTCCAAACATATAAGTTGCTTTCTTCTGTTGAGCACAAAGGAAGTTATTTTAAAGAATGTTGGTAACCAAAAGTTGATGGTAGCCATTGACTTTCATAGTATGGAAACAAATACTTTGAAAGTTACCTTTAAAATATCTTCTTAGTAATTGTTTGAGCTTTCATTGTGTGAAATTGCATTTTGTTTGAAATCTTTAGAATTTGTGGCAGAAAGGAGTTTGCGCTCAACAATCACGCTAGTAACTGTACAACTTTTTTCTATAAACATCAAAGTAAAGGTTGTTTTATTAAAGTAGTATTTTACAGTGTAGGCATTTTTAGTCTATGCTATGCTTTAGGCTAGGTTGCATAGTTGCCAGTTGTAGCTGTATTTCTATGCTGTAAGCTAGGTTGTTAAGTGTACAGTCAAATGATTGTGCATTTGAGTCCTTCTTACCTGGGAAGATGTTTTTTTTTAGTTGGGTAAGTCTTAATTATGACATCAGGTGCATTCACATTACTTTGGTGGGAGCAAATAATACAGCAAGTTTTTTTTCTTACTCCAGTTCTACAGTGTGAATAAAAAAATTTGCATATGCATTTTTATGCAGTTTATAAAGGTGCTGTAAACTAAATTACTATGTATTATTTCATAGTTGTCAGGGTTATAATAATTAACTAAAAATAAAACTGATTTTTTGGTTACTTTAAATAAAATAAACATTAATTAAAATAATCTTAAAAATAAAAACATATTATTTCAAATAGTTGACAAAGCAATATTTCTTATTTGAATTTAGTTTAATTTGATGTAATAAAATAAATAAAACTTAAATAAAATCGACTAAATATGACTAAAACAACAACAATAACAAAAAAAAAAACTGAAAATTACACCAAATAAAATTACTAAAACTATAAAATGAAAATGAAAACATAAACAAAATATAAAAATAAAAACTGATTCAAAACGTTAATGAACAATAAATTAATTAATTAGCAATTTTATTCATTTTAACAAATTTACCACTGCACCTATTGCATATTGTCATATTTTCTTGACAATATTCCTCCAACACAGAGTTTCCCACTCTTATTATGACTTTGTGGTGCTTGTTCTACTCATAAATAGACTCTTTCAGACGTAAACGCACTATAACTAACAAAGACATCAATTGTTGATTGACATTTGTTCTGAATGCCAGACTTTTGTGTCTCCATTTGTAAGGAGCTAGACATTTGCTGATGGAGTCTCTTGCTCCAAAGCTTTAATTGCAGGTCTGTCGAGAGCGAGAGACCGCGAGAAAGAAAGATGAGAGATTTCAACAATCATCTCTCGAGAGTGGATGAGTTCGGGGATTGAGCATGTCTCCTTAATTCTCTTCGCTGAAAGACGCACCACCCCCCACTTGTTACGAATACCCTTTAGAAAGAGCTGAGCCCCTGGATCATGTCTTTAAGTCTGACCCCATATCTGTCTTTCCCACCTAATTGAATTCCTCAAAGTGAGAAGATCCCGTCTGCCAGAAAGCCTGCATGCTTTATTTCCCATCAGCGGGTGAAGAACACATGGGGTTTGATAGCAGAACCCTGATGTGCTCCCTGCCCGGCTCATCCCTTCTTCCACCTTTCAGAATTAGTTAGGAAAGATGGAGAGAGATCAGTTCCTTGTGTAGCTGCTCAGTGAGGAGATGTCAGGGGCAGAGCGGCTCATGATGATTTCATAGCTGTCTGTGGAATAATTGAAGAGTGCGTGCTTGTGGGCATGTAGAGAGAACTACTGTGTGCTTCAGAGCTGCGTTGTGTCCCAAAGTTATGTCTATAGAGTTTATGTGCGTATAGATATACGTGCACCCTGGTGGGAAAGAGAGAGTCAAAGCACCCCTCTCTTGGGTGCCTTTGTGCAAGAAGAGGGCAGACCCTGTGTTGTATTATTCATAAAGTTATTTCTGGCAAGTGCTATTGACAGGGCATGGTATTGTGCTCAATCTCATCACATTCAGATACAAGAATGAAGCCCAGGTTGAGACTGTGATCTGAGAAGCCACTTCTGAATGAGGTTTTTACACCAATTCGGAGACTTGGAAGAGTAAAGAGTTGTAATAATAATAATGTATAAGAAGTAACATTAAAATAATAGTATATGTAGTTTAAATATAATAATTGTGCACATGTTGTGTGTGTGTGCATACTCATTATTTCAATTACAACTTACTATTATAAAATTAAAAGACAGTAATTATCTATATAATAAACAATAAATTAATTGTTTTTCGATTCATAATACACTCCATGAAAAGTAATTGTTATGTGACATTCGCATTGCATTCAGTTCGGTGGTTGGCATCCATTCAGCCTTCAGTCCACGGCATCACATAATGGTGGCTATATCAACTAACTTGATCTCAATGAGATGTGCCACTTGGTTGATGCACTCCAAACCCACTCAGCATGAGGTAGTCTCCAAAAAACAACACAAAAGCACACATCCTGCACACCGTCTGGCCTGTAACACACACATCAAGTTCTCTGTTTCAGAACAGTCTGACAGCTTTTATCAACAAACCCTCAACTCTTTATTTTCGTGTTATCTGCACCCTTTCAAGTCTCTGTGACTGGGTTTTTGTGGGAGGTACTATTCCCCCATGTTTACTAAGTCTTCAGAGAATGTCGTCGGTACGGTTTAATGTAGTTCAATGTGCTGGAACCCCATTCGGTTAAGAAAACCCGGTTACTCCACCCAAGACCCAACAATGAAACAATGTGCTCAGTAATTACAGAGCCAGGGCGGTGTTTTGATTTGTGACATCCTTTATGGGAAATGCCCACACAATTAAGGCCGCTCACAGCACTCGGTCAAGCATCACACTACCGTTTTTGGGACCGAAAAATATTAATTGCCTCCGGTTCCGGTTCTTGTCAAGAAACGGATCAGGTTCTGGAGGAGCGGTTCTCGGTTCCCAACCCTAGCCACGAGCTGATAAAATATGGGAAATGAGAAACATGTTGTCTCTGACAGCCCTGAGGATGCGTTATTGCAGCCGCCCTAATCTAAAATAACACACAGTAATGTGTGAAATTTATGTGCCACCTTAAGGTCCACACAATAGAGGATTTAGTGCACACGCCATAAAGCAATAACAGGGCAGATTGAGTTTATGAAATGCAATTTTTCATTCTGCTTTCTGGAGCTGTGAGTAGAAAAAAAAAGTCTTGCACTGAAATGCATGCCATATCTCTGCAGTGGCCACTAACAAGGGTGATTACAATGTCAGGTTTAGTGTGTTTGTGTGTCTGTGTGTGTGTGTGTGTGTGTGTGTGTGTATTTATGTGCTAGTAATGTAATCAGTGTGTTTTGTTCCTCAACGGAATGTAAGTGTTTGACGATGAAAGTCGAGCTGTTGATCAGGCAACTGGAAGCAACCAGTGTAGTTTAGAGGGTTTGTTACAAGTCAGTATTGTTATTATTATTATTTTTTATTAGTTTAAATCATAGTTTAAAATTGTAAAAATAAAATAAAATGTAGTCAGTATTTTGTAATGTTCATTCAAGTAAATTTGACTAAAATGGCATTTGATTATAATATAATATATGTTTAATATAATATCTCTTAGCTACACTTCTGTGAAAAAGGTCATATGGGGGTGCTATATGAACGGGAAACCCAATGGTTTTATAGGCTGTTAAAAATTGAATACTTTTATACTGCGACTAGCATATAGATTGATTCACTCCTGCAACTTTGCAGATCTGAGTTGTAATATGTTTATTGTGTGTATATATCTGCTTAATTCCATATATTTAGGATGCATTTGGGTAAGTTAATTAATACACTAGCAAGGTGCTTTAGTTAAACTGTATTTTCATTCACTGTTCATTCATAAATCTGCTTAAATAGTCGATCCTCAACCTTATAAGTCGATTATTTGAAACCGTCATACTCAAAGAAGTAATACGGATTTCTACCTCCCATCTTCTCCAGTGCACAACCAGTCTGCCCACTCGCAGCATAAAGGTAATGACTGGTGCGGTCGTGGGTGGGAGACAAGTGAGGGCATTGGTGGGGTGGTGAGGAAGCTGTCTATCAAAGACGAGCTTATGCAGCGCTGACGAAGTCCTCTTGTTAGACTGGAGGTGAGATCAATCATTTAACAGTGTCTGGGCACTGTCGGTGAGCTTTCAATCATAGCACACAGTTACGAGCAGACCTGGGAAGCTTCTCAATCACATGCTCTTTCAGCCGGCCTATATCAACAACTTATATGCATATGCGATCCTAAGATGCTCCAGATGGGTTCCTTTATATTTCTTGCTGCGATCATGTCTGCTCTTATGACTCATCTCCATCCTCCCACCACTCCAAAACATGCACAGCGCGAACAATCCCTCTCTCGCTGGGGTCTAGAGGCAGGAAACGCACGGCCTTGGTGAGGGAAAATGCTGATGATTTTGGAAACAAACTGTGAGTCGCTTAAGGCTTCTGCAGTGGATGAAATGAAAGGGCTTGTGATGCTTTAGTCATGCTAGCTTGCTGTTTATAGCTCGCTTTGTGACACAGACGGGACAGTATGACCTCAGAGGTAGAGAATTCAGACTGCTTTCTGAAAACGGTCATTTTCAATGCTATGATCTTACGCCTTCTCTCCTGCTGAGCCCTGTTGGAATTTGAATTCATGGCATTGATTGGCCACCTCAAAACTCTTACCACAGCTCCATATCTATGGCTTGTTTGATGCAGTAAACTTGCTTGTTAACTCACCTGGTACACTTGCGATGTTCAGCTCTCGCCAATGAATTCTGTGAAACACAGGTCACAATTTATGTTGAGAATGTTGTAAAACATGCAAGAAGCATTATATTTTACAGAAATGTTGCTGCACTGTGTTGAGGGAAGGGTTGCCAGGTTTTCGCAAGAAAACCCACCCAATTGTTACTCAAAACTTGCCCAAAACTAGTCAAATTGCATTTCGAGGGGGTCCCCAGTTAAAAAATCTTTTAGTGCCACTCACCGGAGGCTCTTGGACATTTCATGATATGTACATCAACCAGTGTAATAGCATTGAGCTGATATGTTGAACAAAAAGTTGAACATGCTTTAAGTGCCACTTTCAGGATATTTCACTTGGTGGTGCAAAATTTGAAAGAAGCAACGTAATATAATAAATAAAAAAAAGACTTGATTAAGTTTAAGGTACAGTTTAGTGTAGGTGGTATTATTATTTTCAAACTTGATTTTAGCACATTTTACTAACCACAAACTGGACATTTTCCTTTTAAAGTGTCGTAAAACATGCAAGAAGCAATGTAATATAATTTTACAGAAATGTTGTCATAGACAAATTATTCGAATGGCTTTGTATTGCTTTATTCCCATTAGCTCCATCACATTTAAACAAGATCTATTCAATAAGATCAGCTTGTGCTTTTAATGCAGATCTGATTAAGTGGCTTGAATCTAGGGTGGGATTCGCTGCCAGAGACAGCGCACATTTGGCTGCAAGTACGACAACAGGAGGACCATGTGTGCCGATGTTTGCGACATGCACACATTATTGATCCATTTAACTCATTAAAACCGTCATTTATTAATTTCAAAGGCCTTTTGAACCTCATAGAAAGACAATGAAGTGTTTTGAGTGGTGTTCAATGATCAGTGCCCTCACATTTATCTATTATGGCAGCTGGTCTTGAGCGGTGAATAAAGTCATGGAGATTTGTGACTGGCTTGGAAGCTTGGTGCATCTTACCCTAATATTTTTATTTTTTATTTTTTTTAAACCGCTCTGTGAGGCACTGAGTCTTTAATGAGGATAAAACAATGTCATATGCTCTGACTAATGAGAGGATTTTTACACTTTTCTTTGATTTCTCCGGCCTGAAACAGTAATTGGGTTTAGTGTTAATCTAAAACCATTAGCTACAGCCGAACAGGGCTCTTTGGCCAGGAGGACGCTAATGCCAGCTCTCATTTACAATCTGTAAAAATCACAATGACATTGGACATTGCATATATTAGCTTCACCAGCGGCTAGCCACCATTTGAAGTAGGACTTCAAATAAATCACGGCCCAGTAGGCACAGAGACAACCAACAAGCGCAACTATGGTGTCTGACACATTATTAGACTTAAAAGTAACTAAAGAGCAACGTTGTTAGCATTGACAAACCATCTCGGAAATTGGAGAGAAAGTAAAAAAAGATCTAATGCTTGTGTGCCTCCATTAGCTGGTCAGTTTAGCTTACTGACACAGCAGTGTAGGGTTACCGTGCGTACATATATGAAAGATTTCAGTGAATAAGGTCCTGAAGACATTGATTAGCATGCATAAAAGGGTTAGAGCTAAACTCCACAGGGAAGTGAATCTTGGAGGATTCCTGCTTTAGAGGGATTTAGAGGAAATTTTTCTGTCAAGCCAGGTTTCTATCTTTGTGCCAGGATGATTTTGTGAAGACCTTTACTGTTGATGCAAAGCAAATTGATGACATTTATGTTACTGTAGTGCAGTTTATTATTACAGGCCTGTATTGGGCCGAAGGTTTCCACAATATGCTCTCCTATAAATATGAATGTGTTATTTGAAGTGTTATGATCTAGCTTTACTTTAAGAGCTTTGTAACATTGAGTTTCCAAGATAACAGACTGGGGTTTGCATGCTAACAAGCATGCAGTATGTGATACAGATCTCATAAAAGAGCCAAAAGATGTGAGACCTGGAGATGAAATATGCAGTTTTCAGCTCATAAAGCCCAATCATAAAGCTATAAAACCAAATATTTAAAGGGTATGGCAAATAACTTCCCTCAGCAGGGCTGACTTAAGTTTCTCTTTCAATCCCTATTTATCAGGTCTTGCAGATGGCAGGTGCTTGAAACCCATTATTTTACACTAAGCAGTGGCAGCCCCTATTTTCTTTCTTCCGGGCTCACGTGGCCTGGTGCCAGAAGGATATGATCCCCTATTTTCTCCTGACAGCCCGGCTCTTGTGGCATGCCATGCTCTGGACTATTTCAGTGTTAACAGAAATGCTGATGACAACACAAGGCTATCTTAATCCAGTTTGCAAGTGTGTGCACCTTCATTCAGCTCAGACCTGTAGCCTGCTCTGCCTGAGCTGCAGCCGACCCACCCAACTTCTTATTTCAGCAACCTTGAGATGCAGCAGTAAGCGGGAGGATTTTGTAGGCTGACGTGAAAGGCGTCAGTATTCTTGTCAGATGCCTTCATTTCTACCTGTATGTTAGATATATAATAGAATAATTAAAATTTTAAGTCTATTTTATACCAAATAACTGGTTTTATAATTTAATAATTTACTTCGTTATATTATGAAATAGAATAAATTAAAAACAACAATACTGTTTTATATTCTAATATATTTGCTAATCATCATCATACATTTTTAAATAGTTATTCTATATTATACCAAATAATGCTTCTGTTTTATATTATAAAATAATTGCTAATAATAATAATAATAATAATAATAATAATAATAAAAATATTAATAATAATTGTAAAATTGTTGTTATATTTTATAATGTCATTTAAAAAATTTTAATTATGTAACAATTTAATTCATTATATTATAAAATAGTATAAATAAAAAACTACAATACTGTTTTATATTATAATATATTTGCTGATATTAATCATCATCATCATCATCATCATCATTTTCTAAATATTCTATTTTATACCAAATAACAATGCTTTATAATCTAATAATTTGCTTCTGTTTAACATTAGAATATTATTGCTTATAATAATAATAACAATAATAACAATAATAATAATAATAATAATAATAATAATAATAATAATAATAATAATAATAATAATACTGTTTAAATTGTTATTCTGTTTTATGATGTCATGTAACAATTTGTGCTTGAACAATGCTTGAACACCTCCATTGAATTTGGGCTAATTTTAATAATGAGTTAAAAAATGTAAAATCAGCCAACAGCTCAAACTAAAGAACATTTTAATGCAGTTCTCACCTTCAGTTTTGTTTCCAAGAGTGATTTAAAGTTATATATATATATATATATATATATATATATATATATATATATATATATATATATCCGGTGTTTAGGGAATATTCTAACAAAAGCAGAGTTTCCATGGCAACCATCTTTAGTATTCTCTGTCCACAGTGACCCCGGACATTTAATGGAACTGTATGAATCAGATAAAGTTTCCCATTTAAGGGTGCAGCTGTATTCACAGGTGAAGCCCATTTTCTCAGCGTGTTTTGATGGATCCATTTTTAGCACACGCACAAAGCTCTGCTGCAAATGATCATGGCGTCACACAGCAAGCCACTGTGTTTCCAGGTTTTTAGACAAGTGGCGTTTTGTGATGACTTTAAGCAGTGCTGTGGTTTAAATGTGTTAAATGATATATAATGTGTGGCTGGGGTCTACAAGCTGTTTTAACCCGCTGATCCACTGATTTCCAGTATGAATCAGAAACGTTTTTCAGCTCCACATGCAGCACTCTTTGACTATTTCCACTCATTTTGAATGATAAAAACTTTTTGGCATTTGTGAATGCAAACAAAACAGTGAAAGCTTGAATTTTTTGTTGACGATTGCTTGATTGATGAATCAATAATTTATTTGATCAAAAATACAGTAAAAAAAAAAAAGCTGAAATTCTTCTAATTTGCTGATTTGGTGCTCAAGAAACATTTATATTATTTATGTTGAATACACTTGTGCAGATCGTGATACATTTTCTTTAAGTTCAAAACTATTTCCTGTCACTTTTGTTCAATTTAATGCATCCTTGTTGAGTAAAGTAAATAAATAAATAATCCTACCAAACCCAAACATTTGAATGGTATAGATTGATGTTAAACATGTTGAAAATGTATCTTAGACATTTTTAAATTATTATTAATCATAGTATGTGCAACTGTTATTATATTATAACTTTAAGATTACTATGTTATAACAATTATTATAAATAATTGAACCTTACTGTAAAACGTTACCAAAATAACAATATATAGTGGTAATGTTAATTTATGGTTCAGTGCATCGGTAGAAAACACTTTTGTCTAACTCTTTGAATTGAGTAACATTTAAATATCAAGTAGCAGTCTTCTGTATCTGGTAAACGAATGTCTTTTATTCTGTCCCTCTTTTACGTTAAAGCATGAATATGTTTGGTGCAGGACACTGAATAGAGCACGAGCTGGAATTGCATCATTGCTTTCAGATATGTGCTTGTTTTTACAACCCCGGGTTGGATTAGAATAAATTGCAGACTCTGCATAATACGGCCGTACCTCATGCTGACGAGGGCTTGTTGATCCAGAACATCGGCGCTGGGATGAAAGCAATATGCTAATATAAGCAGCGTACATGTTCATGTGAGTGTTTCCTGTGATATTAACTGTACAGACCACCGTTTACTTTCAGTCATTAGGTGTGTTTGGACTACCAGCATAGAAGTATTACAATTAAATAGCTTTTTAGGGGGAAATAGATGAAGGATTTGAGGGCTGATTTTTGACTTCGTGTAGGCTGGTTCTGTAGGTGGTAAGAAAGCAGTCTTGAAAGCTGCGGGTTCCAGTGCACAGCCGAGCGAGTGGGCGGATTCACTGCTGAGATCAGGGGCGGCAGAGATGGAGGGAGAAAAAAGAAAAGGACAAACGACCTCCCTTGGCTCTTCTGCACCTTTCTGTGGCTTCTCTTCCATCTCTGGCTGAAGCGCAGTCATCGGCTTAGCCTCATGGACTGCCGCAGGGGTCCGGCTGCAGAAAAAAAGCACCCTGTGTTTCTTTGGAGCTGATACACGGCTTTGAGAAGCAGTGCAAGTTTGTCTGATGGCTTTCAGATCCTCAGTGTCATCTCTGTGATTTCTGTGCCCCGCTGAGTTGAGGTCTTTGCACTGGTGCAGCCCTTGGGACAAGGGGTGGGCTTTTGGATTTCAGACCCTGAAAGGATTTTTAAAACCTACTTTACCACTGTGTTTCCAAATGTGGTTATTTTTGTCACTGTTTATAGCTATGGTTCCTGTCTAGCGTGTTCCAGTGGTTTTAGCATGATGTTTGCAGACAAAAATAAAGTATGAAAAACTACAAATAGCTTTTGTAAATGTAACAAATGTTACTGTATTACTAACCGTTTTTTAGCAAGATTTTTTTTGTATTTGAATTCAAATTCGATCGAATAATTAAGTTTAAATCTTTCGCCGTCATTGATATATATATATATATATATATATATATATATATATGTATGTATATACGTATATATGTATATATATGTGTGTATATATATATATATATATATATATATATATATATATATATATATATATATATATATATATATATATGTATGTATATACGTATATATGTATATATATGTGTATATATATATATATATATATATATATATATATATATATATATATATATATATATATGTATGTATATACGTATATATATATATATGTATGTATATACGTATATATGTATATATATGTGTGTATATATATATATATATATATATATATATATATATATATATATATATATATATATATATATGTATGTATATACGTATATATATATATATATATATATATGTATGTATATACGTATATATATATATATATATATATATATATATATATATATATATATATATATATATATATATATATATATATATATATATATATATATATATATATATATATATATTATTTTTATTTTTTTAAATTATCTATTTAGTAATTTAAGTCTGTCAAATTTGTTCTGATTACTGGCATTTAAAAATGTTTTACAATATTAAATTTCTCAGTCTAGTGTTATTTCTATCTTGGGAGAATTACGAATAAATTATTTAAAATTACTTTTGTAATTGAAATAAAGCTAAAATATAAATATAAAGTGAAAACCCTAAGCAAAATCTATATATTTGACTTGGCAAATATTTGAAATACTTTTTAAATTCAAGCACTAAAACTACTAAAGATATATCTGAATATATATGTAACTTTAAAATGACTTTGGACTGCATACATGTAAACATAATTCTGCTTTATGCTTCTTTTCTGGGCGAAGATTCTGGCACTTTGTAGTGAGTTCAGATGCAAAGTGGACAGTCAACCAATGACTTAAAACATGGTGTTTCAAAGGTTAGTGGAAGCTTCTGCTTCAGCATATTTTAAGATTTGCCTCATAAAAAAGTACTCTTTGCTTATATGTCAACAAGTGAATTTTATTCCTGGATATTCTTGTAAGGGTGGTCCCAGATGCATCTGAAGACATGCATGGATGCTGGGTTAGGGTTGCGTGGAGTTTGATGACTGGCTCCTTGATTATTTTTAGCATTTCTTTTCAGTGTGCGAAGAAGTTGGGTCACTGATGTGTAAAATAAATGATCTGGACTATAGCTTTGGCTGTGCATCTGTCACATTAACGACCGAATGGAAGGAAAGGAAGAAACAACAATAGAAAGAGAAATGAAGTTTTGTGGGGTTGTCAGATCTCACTACGCCAGCGTCATGCTACATGAAGTTAATTATTGGAATGGTTCAGTAACTCACCATGACTTTGTATTCATTCTTCACCTAAAGCTGAAGTGAAGGGAAGATTTAGAGCTGGCAGTCTTCCAGCGTTCTGCTCCGTCTCTCAGGTTCCCTACATCAAGCGGAGAGCATATGCAGATCTCCAATACTGGAATATTTATGAAACTCAGACCAATCCCTCCTGTTGCGATGCTGTTTCGAAAATGGGGCTAGATGTTTTAGGAGGACTGGGACGTGGTGCTGTACTATCTATCTATCGACATAAAGATAACTTGTTTTAAATCAATTCATACATACATACATGCATACACAACTACACACACACACACACACACCAAACAGTTAACTTGAATTGTTGACTATCATGTTTTAGTTTTAGTTAGTTATTATTTATTTATTCAATTTCTTTTCAAACTTTCCAGTTTTAAATTAATAGTTTAAGTCCTTAAGTTTACTATACCATAACTTTCCTTTGCGCTGTTTTTAATGTAATGTCTGACTTTTCGTCTGACTTGCACTTGCTGCAAGCTTTTTATGTTAACCTGGGATTTAAAACAAGCCATGCTTATCTTGTTCGCTGCAGCTCTGTGTTGTTATTCTCAAAAAAAACAGGTATCTTCTATTAGCTTTTGGTGGGAAAAACAAAAAAAAACAAAAAACAAAAAGTAGGGCTTTGCTTTTCTGTGGGGACCCGTCTTAGATAACAGCTTTTGTTGTTATTCACAAAATGGATGTGTATTTATCCGGTCATAATTTTCTTACACTCGTGTCTCGCTAAACCCAAATAACTTTATTGTTGTTGTATGCGAGAGAGCAGCTAGCACATTCTGTAAAATACCTTCTTCTGCGTTCTGCGGAAGAGTGCTGAGATGGCAATGTCATGTAAAGCTTTTGCTCAAATATGGAAAACAGCCTTCGTTTTATGGTTGGAAACTGTGGCGTTTCTTTTACAATAACCATTTTCTTATAATCACGGTGACATAAACCTTTTAAATTTATGATGTTTTATGGCAGCATGTTGTTTTAAAGGCAGAAATGAAGTGTCAAAGGGACAGTTTGACCATAAAAGTAACTGTTAAATCTCTGCAATAAACAATATTGTGCTTAAATCAAGACATTCTCTTTATTATAGAAAACCATCATGCATATTTAATGAACCCTCACAGGAATGCTTGTTTACAATATTTTTTTTAATGAATCTGTTATGATATTATGACTAAAGAGGGCCAAATCGGTGTACGGGAGCCATAGGAAGATGCATCTACTTTTGGTACTTGTTCTACAGACACTCTGGATCTGTTCTTTGACTCATTACTGGTCATTTAGAAACTGCACTGCACAATCAATGGACCCATCAATTAGTCGATGTGTTAGTTAGTCACAGGGGTAAAAACCCAGCTCACAATTTCAGATCGGTTTAATCCATCACCATTCAACTCCCCCTCCAAATTTCGATTTCTTCACGTCTTCAACTGTAGATTTAAGCGCAATCTGCAGAATCTATTCAGCATTTAAAGAAACGCTGACATGTGCTCAAAGAACTGTGAAAAATCATGCTGTTGGCTGATAACTGGATGTGACTTGTCCTCATGTTGTCTCAAACCTGATTGATTTTCTTCTATGCAACACAAAAGGAGATGTTTTGAAGACTGTTTATGCTTTTGTATATAATGAACATGAATGGGTACCGAGGCTTTCAAACTCCAAAAATTACCAAAAAACTCTATATGGATATATGGGCAAGATATTATAATGGGAAAGTAAAAAACAAATTAAATTTTCTCAGATAGAATGACTTAGGGAGGCTGTTTACTGTATATGTGCGTATTTATGGTTATTTTGAATTACCTTTCTTTATATGGCCAGCTTTTATTTAAATTGTCGATACATTTTTGGTAATTTTATGCCATTTTCTTAATTTTTTTATTTTTTGTATAAATGTATTAATATATATATATTTAAGTATAGTTTTATTTTTAGTAATTTTCCTTTATTTTAATATATTTATTTTAATGAACAAAATTAGTAATTTTTTAATTATTTGTAATATTTTTTGTTTTACAATAACAACACTGCTTGACAGCCACATTATACAATATAGATACTATAACATTCTTCAAAATGTCTCTTTTATTTCTCCACAAAAAGTACGTTTGGAACAACATAACGTCCCCTTGGAATTATACGGTTCTATCTGACATTTTTGTCAAAATTGAGTTATTCACATATTCTTATTCTGTGTCAATTTATTTACATTATGTGATGTTTTATTTTAAGTTCATTTGTGTACATTTTGGGATTTTTTATTGAAAAAACAAAAAGGTTCTATCTACAGAAGTCTATGGAACACAAAAACTTTAAAGCTCAATATCTCAAAACTACCCAGAACGTAGATAAAACCTTATAATTCCAAGGGGACGTAAATGATGACAGGATTTTGTATTTGTAGAAAAATTACTGTTAACTGGTTTGACATTTTGTGTGTGTGTGATTTGCCCAATCATGTGACCTTTTTCATTTTCAAAAAAATGGTTGAAGATCAGTATTTGTGGAACTACTTTAGTCTGAGTGCCATGTCATAAGACTATTGCGATGAAAAGACAAGCTCTCAATCTTACACCGCTCAAACAGCCCCCGTTCAACTATCTGAAATAAATATAATTCATAATTAGACTCAGGTGTGGTAACCAATTGGACTGTGCATCGAGGCTTTTCAATGCAGGATTTTTTTCCACATAAATGCACCCACATATGTCCACTCATACATATACACACCAAGTGTAGACGCTTGACATGTTCAAAACAGATATGGACATTATTACATTTCTATGTCTGATGTAAATATGTGCAAGCCGAGCTCAGAAAACCTGATGCTAGCAACAGATGGAGGGCGGCTTGTTATTTCCCGGGCACTGCTATTGGAGATGTGTGTCATGCAGCTGCTTACTGCAGTGTTAAGAAAAACAGCATCTGGGTGTTTGTATGTGCGAGCGAATGAGTGATCGAGAGAGAAGTGCTTGAGCCACTGAATGACTGAACTGACAGTATCCAGAGCATGACACAGTGGCAAATCCCAGAAGTTTTTAATCATTTGTCGTTAAGTGCCAGAGATAAATAAGCGATTAAGACTTCGGATTCCTTTAGGAGCGTCTCAGAATGGCCTACCCAGCTCGATCCGCTAGCCATCAGGTGCCAAGCGCCACTTCCTGTCAACGGACGAGGGGGGAGACCTCGGGGAATCACGTTTCCACAACAGCAAGCTACAAGTGTGTGAATTTGCATAGCTGACAAGCCAAATGCTCCAAGGAATGTGCTGCCGTCTCTTCAATTAAACACTTTCTCATTAGCTTAGGTGTAATTGCATTGTGGGTAATTTAAACTAGCCATAAATTGTGAAACGGAATGTGATTTGGGAGCACCAGACAATGAGTAATAGTGAGCTAGAGTCAGTGTCAGTACGCATCATCAATGAAATTACTGGCTACATTTGACAGGTTGTCATAATTTTCCCCATTTTTATAATCAGAGCAATATTCTTATCAATAAATATGTTCAGTCAGAGTAAAATTATATAAAATTAGTGTGACATGGCAAAAATTGCTTTTTTTTTTTTTTTGCCAAAAGACATAGACTGACCGAATCTCGTAACTGTACAAATAATAAAACATTGGCTGCATTTTTTTGTCTATATTAAAATAACTATGCATCTCTGTTTATTTTTATGAATTCCTATATTTTTTTGGTTTCTCATTATACTTTATTTGTTTAAGTCTATAAGTGTGCCACTTCTTCTCTTTTTATTAGTTTCTCAGTGATGTTTGTTTGCTGTTATAATGAGAGCCTGGCTGGTACAGTATATCAACATATGTCTCCAGGCTGTCCTCTATGAGCTGAATACAGATGCTAAAGAGGCAGAAGCCTCCCGCTGTTCATCTAAAACCTTCTGTCACTGACACTGGAAAACACTTTCCTGCAGCCAAGAGAGTCCTTCAAACCGAAGGGCTTCCAAAACCACATTTTCACAGTACAACACTGATTAGAAAAAAAGAAGGTCTCTCCACCAAGTACAAAAGTACAAGTACAAGTCTTTGAACATCATCTTTGAATATCATCATGACTTTCAGCGCATACGATGACAATAGAATGAAACTGAATAAAGCTATTAAAATATTTTTTACACTTCTGGTTGCACTTTATTTTACAGTACGTGTAATAACATGTACTTATAGTGTACTTACAGTGTATTTATCTAAGAAAGTTCTGGTAATACAAGGTAACTTCATGGGGTAGGGTTAGGTTTAGGGGTAGGTTCAGGGTTAGTACCTAGTTATTACATAGTTATTGTAATTACTATAATAAGTACATAGTATGTACATGAGGAACAGGACTGTAAAATAAATCTTTTAAGAAGTGTTCATTAAAAGGGATTTTTGGGGAACCCAAAATGGTTGTAATTGGTATACCTGCATTGGCATGAAAAATAAACTTTTTAATATTCCACTTAAATATGACACACAGAGCTCAAACTTTAATTCTGTCTGCTCGTCGGCAAGCCCTTGTTGTCTTCTGAGTGGCTGCGTTTATCAGCGTTTAGCAGCGGATGCCCAAAGAGTTTGAGATGGGGAAAACTTCTAGAAACATAGTTATGGCGTTGGCCAAACCTCTGAAAACATTTATTAATCAGAGTCTGTGTTGTAATGGCTGCTAATTCACAAAACGATGATGCCAGCTGGATTTTGTCACAGCTGCTCTGAAGAGGTCTAGTTATTTCTGTCAACCACTGGCAGCGGCATTGGGCTGCTTGGATAAAAATCATGAATGCTGTCTATTTTTGTTCTTTGGGATCTGTTGTTTTTTTCTTTACTTTTGGCTTTATCAAATGTTCTTTATAAGTTGGATTTATAATGTTGTGGTAGATTGTGGTAAATGTACTTGTGGTGTGTTTATTCATTTGATTATATCGATTTAATTTCTGTTTATTTATTTGTTTTTTAGGAAAAAGTACAAAATCATTTTAAAATCAGCCTTTTATCAGTTATTTGTCGTAACATAATCATTAACAGCTTATTGGTCACGATTTTTGTTTTATTTTAGTGCACTTCTAATGTTTATCATGTTTTTGTTTTGAACCAATCACAACCGTTATGCCTTCTCTGCAGGCCAGTGGGAATTTGCAGATGAATATCTTCTAAATCTATGTTCTGGATTTGTTTTGCAGACACATTGAGAACTGGTCTGGGTTGCAGACTTTGAGGGATGTCGACATGGAGTTGTACACTGGGATTCAGAGACTGTGAGTACCACATCACTGCAACATCTTGCTTAGGACAATAGCAAAAAAACAAAACAAAAAAAACAATATTAATAATAAAACAAATCGCCAAAGATAGCTTTTTGATCTGACATCTGCAGGAACGTATTGCTTGCAATGACATACTAGCATGGGTGACTTTTACAGTGGCATCCAAATGCTTTTTCTAGCCAGCCCCACATAAAAAGTGCCTCCCCAAGGCAATGATCAAATAATGCTCCTGAAGTGGCCAGAAAATAGAATTACTTCCCCAACACCCTCCGTCTGGTCTAACCTTGTTTTACCTCATTCAGTCTTCTGCCGTCATGCACGTATCTTTACTTGGCTCTTCATAAGTAGGGCTTCCTCTCTCAAAAGAGCCCCCTTCTTCCACCCTATAATAGCTCTACTGGTTAATGGAGACCAGGAGCAGTGATTAGAAAGTTGCTCATTAGCGGTTACCTAAGAGGACGTGGCAGAACCTGGTCACGCTCTGCCACTGGAGGGAATTTCTGAGCTGAGAAGATTCAGAGTTCCCCACCAAGTCCCAAACCACAGTGAATGTGTGGTTTCTCTAGGCTTTCAGCATGTGAAATTCTGTCGGAGTCTGCAACATGATAATGATGTTATGATCTAGGGCATCTGTTTTTAGGAAATGACAAATAATTCATCATTTAAAATGCTAAAGGTACTGCTCCCGGAATGCAACAAATCATGCAACTTTTACATTTGTGTTCTTGGTATTGAGAAAAGAGGCATAACATTTTTGTTGTCTGCTGTTTTAAATGTTCAATCTCTTCAAAGTCAATTCAAACTCTGATCTCTATTTTTTTTTCATCAGTTGGTTATTTCAGAGATATTGTTCTTTTGTTTTTTCATTATTTTCAGACTGGATGTCTCAATTCTCAAATAACTAGAAAGGCTATTAAAACTGTACAGTTAAATTAATGCATTTAGCAGATGCGTTTATCCAAATCCAGTGCATTCAGGCTATCAATCTTTACCTATTATGTGTTACTGGGGAATCGAACCCCCAACCTTGCGCTTGATAGCACAATGCTCTACCAATTGAGCTACAGAAACACAGTTAATATTATAGTTATCGTCCTTGGTGTGAACAGGCCTTTAGAGACATGCTTGTTGCATTTCCTAGCAATCATGGTTACAGTAATGAACCATATGTTGTTAATCAATCAATCTAAATGTTACAGTCCAATATCAGCATTTTAAGAAGCCAAAGGGATTGCACTTACTAAAAAACTGGTAAATAATTTTCTTGGCAAACTCATGTCTTCAATTATCCTCCTCAGAATCAGTCTCGTCTGCTCTGAGACCTCCTTTCAGGCCACCGTTCACGAATCAAAATTGGCAGTTGGTGATTATCCACGTTAAGTATCATATTCATCGGGCTTAAGTCTCCAACCTCATGCTAAAAGAAATACTTTGGTGTATTGGCTCACGCAAACATCCCTAATAACAAGAGCAGAGAGTGCTTCGTGCAAATAAACATCTCACAAATGCCAATAAAAAAAATGTATTCAGTATACATAATTGATTCCAGCTGCCAGCATAAATAACTCCAGGAGCAAGGATGCAGGCTCTTGATGATATTCTGCCCTTAATGATGTTACTTCTGGAGAGGAGACAGACTGGAAGAGAGGATTTGATGATGTTTATTTTTTTTTACTTCCACATTTCCCCTTTTAACACTACTGCAAGACAGCTAGGCAATTAACAGCCCGTTTAGCCCCTATATGCTGTCACATCCATTTAAAATGATGAACATGAACTGGTCTTTCACCCTTTTTTTTTTACCAGCTCACCTCCTCTTAGACCCAAGCACATAAAATATTTGTGGAAAAACTTCAAATCAGCACAACTTAATGCAGCATTTGACATTAGCATAACCTAATTGTCCTTTGCCACAGGTGCTTTTTTTCTGCATGCATGAAACTGAAGCTGTTTGAAACCTTCTATAGAAATACAAATCTTCTCTAGAAATAGTGAGATACATTTGTTGTAAATGACATGTATATATACAATAATTATCTAAATAAGTGGCTTTAGAAGCCAATTTTTCAAATTTTGCATTTCAAGATTTTAAAAGAATGTCCAGGAAGAAAAAAAAAAAAATCTGGTCAAATTTGTTGGGATCCCACTTGGGACTAAAAACTACTAATACACGTTTATTTTTCCTTTCTATTGCAGGAACATCGTGAACTGCAACTTGCGTACGATTCAGTCGCGAGCCTTCGCCAAGAACCCCTACCTGCGCTACATGTGAGTCCTGTGTGCTAGATTGTTCTCGAACACCTCATTTGAAAGTCAGGTTGTTGGTTCCTTGAGAATCATCCTGTTAGATATGGATCGGGATGTTGGGTTCACTTGTTCATCTACACCAGGCAATAGATCTTCTTAAGTAGGTCATGTTTAGCAAATGAGGACGATGCATTTTCTATCTTTGTATACTCTGCACAGTATCATGGCTGCTCTTATTCGAGAGATGCTTTGGACCTCCGTGCATAATTTATGATGATAAAGTTCCCTGCCAGGTGTTACTAAGCACCACCAGCAGCTATTTCTCAAAAGTGAGATTTGCGAGTAGCCCAGCAGAAACATTCGTTGGATTTAAATCGCTAAAGAGCAGTTTTGCAGAGCTTTGTCTGTAGATGTTTGATGGCTTAAAATTGCTTGACCGAAATGACTCCTTTCGATAATTGGCCTAACAATCTATGTCATAAAGCAGCGCTGTGCACCTCTTGAAATTCTCTGTGTTAGATCGCTCGCTCACTTCCTTGTTGTGACAGTTAGCAAAGACCCTCTGTTCTGTGCTCTGAATAAACAAAGATTATCTGAGGTAGAGTTGCCTGAGCTGTAGGGTAGAAGGTGGTGGAGCATGTGGGCAAAGAGAGAGAGAGAGAGATGGTATACTTAATGAAGGCTGAATGGGACGAGTGTGACAGGAATGTTATTTCCCAATTTCCTGCCAGTGAGCAGTGGAAGGGACATGGGATCGCAGACTGTCACCTCCATACAGTCCACCCCAATTTGTGCTGTCCATCATCACCTGCAGATGCACTTCTTATTTTCTCTTGGTCATAAACTGATGCGAGTGCGATTTTGGTGTTGGTGAATGTCTATACAAAATGTTTGGGAACTCTTTGTGTCATGTATTTGTCACTACGTGTGTCCACTGTAAGCACTTTAGTATTGTGTACTGGAACCTTTTTTCATGCCAAGTTTCAGGTACAGTCTGGACACTAGCAGTCTGCTAGTCTGTCACTTGGGTATCTTCATAGTTTTTGTACACTTGTCCTGGAATTTAAACTGAACTTTTCTGTAACAAAATTGCTGGCTTATTTGTCTTTCTAAAGTTATTTTCATAGTTAGCATGTTTATCCCAAATACTTATTTAAATAATATGTTCTAATAAATTTTTTTTTTTTTAATTATTATTATTTTCTTTTTTACTTGTTCGGAAATTTGAAAAAAAAAAAAATACGTCTTGTATTTCACTATTTTTCATAATTGTGTCTCATAAGTATTTAAAGTATTATTTTGGTTAATCATACACAATCAACCTAGAAATTGAATTATCTAAGTAAATAGGGTAAATTTTGAATTCATACTGACTTTTAGAAAAAATAGAAAAAAAAAAATTGTTTTGGAGATTCACCAAGCTTTGTAACGCTTGCAGTAAGAGTTTCGCTACCAAGGGGCCTATTACCACGTGTTTATTCTTTTTTTTTTTTTATCCGACTGCCAAATGATTTTTTTTGAGCAGCTTTGAATAAAATACATAGAAATCAATGCAGTGGCCTATTGCTTTGGTCAACCTGCTCTTTGAAGTGGGGCATTCACTTTCATGTGTCTACTAGCCATGTGTGGTGAATCCAAAGGTAGGCTTTTGGATTTCTACTGAGGCATCTTTGTTTTTTTTCCATTGGATGGTGGCGCAAAGACGGAATATATTCAGCAATGGTTTTCATAGGTAACTTGTAAAGGTTATTCCCTAAATTAAATGTCCCTTTTCCTTTATATGGATAGCTTGCAGGCTGTAATATTTCTGTTTTTCTTGTCAATTTTACACTTAAATAGCAGAACATTCTTAGTTGACAATTATGTGCAAAAGGATGAAAATGTGTCAAATCGTAACAGAACAAACTTAATATATATATATATATATATATATATATATATATATATATATATATATATATTGCAAATTAATAAATCGCTAATTCCATCTGGAATATTGACTACTTTCTAGAACTACAAACCAACTAGATGTTTTATTCTTCTTTAGTTTGTGTTTTGTTTCACTTTGCTTTTGTTTGTTTTGGTTTCCTTTTTTTTTTGCTTTGTTTTGGTTTAAATTTTAGTTTCATTTTTGTTTCGTTTTGCATTTAATGTTACAACACTGACTTAAGGCTAAATTTGGTGGTTGTCTTTTTCTTTTCTCCCTCATGCCAAATTCTCATGAATTTTCTCTCTGTCAGCCTCTCTTTTGCCCTCTCTCAGCCTTTCTAACTTTGTCCTTCTCTAAAACCCATCACTCATAGACGCCACCCTTCTTTTTCTCTTGTTCTCATTCTTTTTTTTTTTTTTTCTTTCTTGGCCTTGGCATGCAAACTCAGTTTTTTTTATCCTCCTCCATCATTCTCTCTCACTCCACCCATCTCTCTCTTTGTTCCTGAGATGACATTATTTATTATTCATGCCACTATTGATGTGGCTGCTGTTTTATTCCCCTCGCAACGGGAGGAGCGCGCTAAAACAGCTTACATCTTTTCCTTCTCTGTGAAAGAACTCCAAAATGAGCCTTTGACTTTGTGGTTAGTCAGTCAGCCATGTCTCCCTCTCTGAAATGCGATAGGATGCTCATCAGTAAAGGAGAGACGTTCCATTGTCTCCGCGGGCTCCGAAGGCCCCTGAGCCCCAGTGAGAGCTTTATTTGGCTTGATGAAAGTTGAGTGCTTTGAGAGAACACATTAAATGTGTTGACGCCGTCCTCTTCGCTCATTGAAATATGAATCGGAAATTAATGATGATGCCTGTTGGTGATTTCGATGAGCTTTATGAAATGTTGGCATCAGCTCGGAATGACTAATCACATTTCCGGCAGGCAATATTTGCATTTTTGCATTATTCATTTGTGTCAGGTGAAATGTAAAGCTTAAGGAATTTGGTCGAATAATGCTAATGCTGGTGTGATTGCTATACAAATCAAGTCAATTTTAGGGTTGGATATTGCCAACTACATCATGATAGGCTTAAAATATGATGCTTCGGTATATCGCCATGCATCACGGATTGTTTCAGGTTGTTTTCATTTGTTTTGTTTTCTGCACTGATAGTTGCATAACATATTTGACATTTTTAGGGTTTATATGTCTAGCTAAAATATGCAGGATTTCATCACAGAGCAAAAGCAGGATTCAAGTCGAGCCATGTTGCGGCCTACCAGTTTTCACATTCATTGCACTTTACTTCCCATTACCAGCCCATGAATCCAGGCAATGAGACCGTCACTCATCATGACCCATGATGCATTGCAATGCCACTTTACAAACTTCTGAAAGACAGCTCCCATAAAACTTAGAGAAGCAGACTGATACGGAAGAAATCTATTGTCTATAGAGGTCGTAAAGTTCTATTCTTAAATATGTGGGGTACCGACTGTCCCCAAATTTGGTATTTTCTCCAGCCTGTTCATCTGTCATTCTCTTTCTTATACTGTCACTGGCTGTCATGCCTTCACTGTTTTATGCACTTTCTTTCACACTCTCTCTTCAGGAGCCCAGGCCGCTGTAGTCAAAGGAGAACCAGGCTTTGCAGGATGTTTTGGTAGTTCTTCCTGAAATACATGCAAAGATTGCAAGGGGATTCCAAATTTGCAAGCTCCCTTATGATTTGACTGGCTTTAAAAATTTATTCTAAGAATCAGCTATTTTATATTTGATTTGTATTTGTATTTCTACAAAAAAAAAAATATTGGAATCAGAGAAATCACAACCTAGATTCCTTTCCTTTTGATGGAACCACAAAAGTTAAGATACATTGAAACCAGAACTTTTACTGGCTTTAAAAATAAATTCTAAGATTCAGCTATTTTATACTATATTATATATTTTTAAATGTTATATATGGTATGATTTTTTCCCCCTACAAAACATCTGAGAATCAGAAAAATCAAAACCAGAATTGTTAAATTCCTTTAGATTCCTTTCCTTTTAATGGAACCACAAAAATTAAGATCAACTGGAACAAGAACTGTTAATCAGAACCAGAATCAATAAATTCCTTGCGATTCCCACCCCTACTGGTCCACCAGTGACCCTGACTCTCACATTACAGTCTGGTGTGTGTGTGTGTGTGTGTGTGTTGTGGAATCAGTGAGCTGTTGGTGGTGAAAGGCCTGCTGTGAGGTTGTAGAATGCTGTGACAATGTCATGTGCCATGTTCATTTTTCGTTAGAATATTTTACACTTACATTTAGTCATTTTGATGATGCTTTGATCCAAAGCGACTTACAGTTGGGGAAAAAAAGCGATTCTTCTTAAAGAGGCAAACAGACACAGGAAGTGTTTGTAAGAAGTGAATCAGTGATTTTATTTTTATATAAAATCGAAGCCGCTCCATCCCTTCCATTCTGATTCTGTCATTAATGATTTAAATGCAGTTCAGACCCTATTTTAAAGAACTAGACGTATGCGTTTTGTACCTTATCACTGTTTTTGACGTGATGCCAGAATAATTACAAGCTTAAAAGCTATAGTGTTTTCAGAGCTCTCGAAAGTCTTTCCTGAACAGGATATATATTTTTTTTCTTTGCTCTGAAAAGCTGAATAGTCGTACATTTATTCAAGGTCCATATGCGTTTGAAACCAGGGAGGTTTATAATACCTGGAGAGAAGCGCTCTATTGACTATCTTATTCCTCAACAGCAGTTTCTCTGGAAGTACACAGTTTAAAATCTGCCATTAATGCTCAAGGTCAATCAGTGAGCTGTAAATGCCATGTGACCGACAAGAAATTAACATAATGCTATTTATATATAGTTATACATATATTATTGTTCCAAACATAAACTGTCACTTGTAAAACATCTACATTAAGTAATTACAGCATTACCGATATATATAATAGTAATTTTTCAAATGACTTATTTTGGTCATTTTGAATTTAGATACATTAATATATAGAGTGTACATTTTTTTTCTTTCTACATTTGATGCTAGTTTCTTGAGCACCAAATCAGCATATTAGAATGATTTCTGAAAGATCTTGCAACAGTCAGCTTTATCACAGGTATGAATTACATTTTAAAATATATGTAAACAGAAAACATTCTGAATTGAAATGATATTTCATAGTATTACAGTATTTAATGTTTTTAATCAAGTAGGTGCAGCCTTGGTGACCGTGAGAGACTTTCAAAGGCATTAAACTTTTGAACGGTATTTGAAGTGTATTATTTCTCATTGAATGTCATTGAGTCAGTTGCATTCCTAATGCCGTTATTTGTTATATTAACAGGGAGTTTGTCACTCAGTGACAGACTGAACCAGTCTTCTTGAATTGTCTCATTGTAGTGCAGGAAAAACTGAGTAGGAGTGTTTATTTCAGTATCAGTGTTTAAAGACACACAAAAAGGTCCATCACACCAACCTGCACTCACCCCGTGAAACTCACACCCTCCTGCCACTGGCGCTCAGCATCAGCATCATCTCTCCATGGAGAGATGTCCTTGTACAGCAGGATAAAAGCTCTCTCCGGCATACACGAGAACAGGTCTGGGCCATGAGAGGCCCAACTAATTGGCTTCTTTGTCAGAGATGTGTCAAAAGAGGAGGTTTCTTCTTTTGATAGCCAAGGCTTCTGACAGGGTCCCTGTGACACCCTTGAGAAAGAGATCATGTTTGGGTGACAGACAAGGTCGGGTGGCAGCAGCTGACTCACAGATTTCAGCATTGATCTTAAGCAAAAAGCTGGAATAGGACATTTTAATGCTTTCTAGAATTCAAAAATAAGGACTTGCTAAATAAATATCTATTTAGCACTTTCATGCTTTTGATTCCACTCTGAAGTAAAGTATTAGAACACTTCGGTTGAAACATTTATTAGAATTTATTATTGCCAAACCTAACCAAACACGCACACCTTAAATGCACAGTGTCATTAGAAGTTTCTTTGTCTATTTAATGCGAAACAGCTGTTCGACTTAATAAAATGTACAACCAGTTTATTTTAATACAATTTTATATATTTTTAGTTTTATCATTCTTTTTATAATTTTATTTTATTTTATTATAATATTTTATATATATATATATATATATATATATATATATATATATATATATATATATATATATATATATATATATATATATATGTATATGTATATATATATATGTATATATATATGTATATGTATATATATATATATATATATATATATATGTATATATATATATATATATATATATATATATATATATATATATATATATATATATATATATATATATATATATATATATATATTTATATGTATTTATATTTATATTGTACCTTAAAATTGTTTACTATTTTTTTAAGTCAATAAGTCAATACTTTTTATTTTTGTTTTA
This sequence comes from Carassius gibelio, assembly GCF_023724105.1. NCBI lineage: Eukaryota > Metazoa > Chordata > Actinopteri > Cypriniformes > Cyprinidae > Carassius > Carassius gibelio. The sequence continues at coordinate 5,646,455 of NC_068395.1, read as the reverse complement.
TTTATTTATTTTATAACTATACATTTATTTTGTAACCTTTCACTTTTTATGTTTTAATTTAAATAAAAAATAAATTTTTGTTTGCTTCATTTCATTCGTTTATTTATTTATTTTTATTAATGTATTTTTACATAAAATTATTTTATATTGTTAATTTATATTCTAAAAAAAGTTATATTTTAGTGACTTTTTTCTATATACCTTTTGGGTGTATATATGTATTTATTAAATTATTAAATTATAATATTTCTTTTATTATTTTATCTCATTCAAAATTATAATCTCTGCTAAATATTTGCTCTAAACTTGCAAGTGTAAATTTTGATTACAACATGTTTCAATCCCTCTCTCCTTTTTTCACTCCAATTTCCTGTGTCATTCGAATATGGCAATCATATATCAGCATATTACAATTCATATTCCAGTATTGCAGATTTTTATTTCATTTTAAGTATTGCAACATTTTACTGTCTCTATTTCTAAAAAGTGGTCAATTAAAGTGGGAAAAATATTAACTTCCCTTCCAATCAATAAACCCACAAGCCCCCCCTTACTTTCCATTTCAGTTGTCACTTCTGACTTACTTAATGGCATGAAACAATACCACTAAACTCTCTAACTTATTAGCATTCATGTCATACTTGACCAAGCTTTTTTCACCTTTATAAAACATGAAACGGTGTCCATTTGTCTGATGTCTTTTTTTTGTGTGACTAAAATAGAGTGGGTTCTAAATGATGGAGCGGTGTTATACCGATTAAAAGTGTCAATCAAACAGTGAGAGTGGTATTTGGGAGGCTGGGGTCTGGCCTCCTGTGCTCGGCTGTCAGTCACTTCCATGACGGCGTCTGCCTGCTTTGTGCTGTACTTCAAAACCACAGCATTGACTTGCTTACACTGTATGGTGGTTTGTCATCCCAGGAACCTTGTTGCTTTTGTCTGAGGTTTTGTCTGCTCAGAAGTCTAGAAGTGCTGGGATTTTTTACAGAAAGAGAGAGAGATCTTGTTTTACTGGAAAACAGGCATGATGTTAACTCTGGCCCTTATGCAGGAGAGGCAGGCTTGCAATATATACTAATATGATTCCCTCTCTTTTTCCAAGACAAATTTCTATCCTCTTGGGATGTGTAGATACAATGAAAATACACCATCATTTGAAACTATTGGCTTCATTCTTGTGATTGCAAAATGGAACTTCCAAGTTCAAAAGAATAACATTTATTTAATATATATAATCTCACTGATCCCCTGCTATTTATGTTTTTTATTTTTTTATTTTTTAATAACAAATTTTTGTAGCTATTTTATTTATTTGGTTATTTTATATATTCAAAATGTATGTTTTATATTATGTGTAACAGATTATACATTAAAGTAATTTACCATGTTTATTTAATTATGCAAATTATGTTTTTTATTATATAATAATTGATATCGTTGATTTATTATATAAATAATAACTTGATGATAATTCATATAATTTTCATAAATTAACAATGCAAACTACTATTACTATTTTATAAAACTTTTTAAATGATAAAATAATTAAAATACATTTAATTTAATAATGTAAATTATATATATAATCTCACTGATCCCTGGCTATTTATATATATATATATATATATATATATATATATATATATATATATATATATATATATATATATATATATATATATATAATAACTATTTATATTGTTAATTTACTATATAATTATTAAAAAATTTTTTATAATTTACAACTGACATGACAGTTGTTCATAAACTGAACAAATTACTATTTTTTATTTTTTATTTTTTATTTATAAATATCATTATTAAGATACTTTATATAGATTATCATTTTCAAGATTATTAATGTATTAATCTGCTAAACCAACTCTAAATTAGCCATCCACTTCCTGATTATCTTAAACATGTTATTCAAGCATCAATCTCTTTGAGCACCTTGACGCAGTAACACTGACTCAATCAGTGGTGCGAGTTTGGGGCGGGACTCTCTGTTTGTTAACCAATGACAACATCTGGAGGAAACCAGTATGAAAACAGTCATAATCATTCTAATTTGACCATTTTTGTGAGTGCTTGTATGCGAGTAGATTTAGGCATTATGCATATCTCAGTCGTCTCACTGGGCTAAAAGCTTATATTCTGAACCACCCTCCTTGTACCGTAGCGGCTGGACTCTTACGCTAGTTTTCCAGTAGAGCGGTGCTCCCTATATCAGCTGGGCTAATGGGCTGTGATGCTCAGATGCGCTGGGCACAGCCTGTGCTCTCCTCTGGGAGGTCATGCCAGCCCTGCTGACACGGTACGGATCAATACCTCTGTTGCGGGACCCCATGCTGGCCGCTGAGCTGTTACCTCCTGCAAACCAATCCTGGGGAATGAATGTCAGCACCGTCTTTATTTTTACAGCCCCGGTTTTCTAGCATCCACATATAAGCTGTCGGTAAGCACAAGGTATAAAAAGCAACATTAAGAGAGATGCGGAGGGAGATGGTTCAGCATTTTACAGTGGTTTGGAATAAATGATGCAAAGAAAAGATGACTGAGGAAGAGAGAATGAAATCAGGAGGGGGTCCCGCGTACCGTGATGAAAAGGATCGCAAAAAGGAGTGACAGAAAGAGAGATGCAAATGCACACAAACACCGCCACATGACAGTGGAACTGACAGCTCTGCGTACGCAAATATCACTGTTTGTGGGAGTTTGTTTGTTCCTCTCTGTCTGCCATGTTTAGTGTGCACAATTCACATTTGTTTGGTTCCAGGGCGGAAAGTCAAACACTTCTCTCCTCAATTTGCATCTTCATTGTAAACCGCGTGTATTCATTTGCTAAATAGACTACGACAGCCTGCAAAGTTAATGAAAAAATATCAGCGCAAAACTAACATGCCAGCACATCTGCCTGACAAAAGCATGATAGAGGATTTTGGATATTTCATAAGGGCTGTTCAGCATTAGCGCAGCTTTTGAACTAAAATGCCAGTATTTTCCCAATGGAAGCACATAGTACAGCTCTGTAAAGAAGGGGGTTTCAAGCTTTTTGATGCCAAAGATTGCCAAGTGTCAGGCTGTTTTCTTTTGCAAGGAATCCTCTTCCTAAAATTCCTAAAATATAATGGCATAAATTCTGATTTATAATGTTTTTATATATATATATATATATATATATATATATGGTAAAATTTAAAGTGAGTACCATTCATATTTTTACTTTTTTATCATTTAAAGAAGAAACCAGTCCGATGTATAATTGACATTTGAGGCTTAATACGTACACTAAAGGTTTTTCAGTTAAAGTTTATTTTTGGCTTGTTTATTTTCATATAAAAATATTGCATACAGTTGCATCAAACAATGGTATGAACATCATTCAATTGTCATAATCTTAATTAATAATCCCAATTACAGTTTCAAGGGAAAAATAGACAATTATGATTTTTGTCATAATCGTGCACCACTTATGCATGGAGCTCTCTTCTAACCAGCTGGTTATCTGGTTGGGAGACATCAAAAATATGCAAAGTAGAGGTTGTGAGGTCTGGAATTGAGAACCACTGACCTTGTGGATAGCATGGTTGCAGGAAAGGGTTCTGAACACAGGAACATTGTAAATTGCCTACTTTAAAACGTTGAACTGTGGTTCTCAATGCCAGTTTGAATATGGCTTATGCCAGTCCTGTTTGTCCCTTTTCTCCCCATTACTTCCCATCATCTCTCTACTGTACCTAGAGAGCAAGTGTCAAAAGGCCAAAAATAAGGTAAAAGCTAAAATAATGTTGTTCTTGGAGCTCTACAGAGTAGAGTCAAGTAGGCCAGTCAGGTTCAGTATCCGAATCCCTGCTGGTTTACTGCTCTCAGGAAAATTATGTTTAGCTCCTGCCGTGGTATGAATATAATAGCTCATTATGCTTCCGCATTCCCAGAAGGCCACTGCAGCCCAACTCGCTGCCAAACCTTGGAAAGCCCAGGCTCCTCTGTGCCCAGTATTTTGATGATGGACCAAGTTTGCCAGGTGCACCTCTAATGCGTCGTGCACTTGCCTGTGCTATAATTAAATCTGTACTGCTAATGATCTAATTAAAACCCACAGGAAGTTGAAGAGAGGACTACAGCACTTTCATTAAGCAATGGCACGAAAGACTGGACAACTTTGGCATCCGAGTCCACCGTCCTCACTTGTCTCTCATGAGTTGGACAAACCCTGTTACAGAACGTTCCCTCAGTCTGGGTACGTCAACGGGCTCAAAAGAACCCGGTGGAGAAAAGTCAGTTGTTCGTTCTCTCAGTTTTTATGGCTTTCTCCCGCTCCGCTTTGCTCTTCTAATCCATTTTCACACAGACAAAAAGCATGCAGAATCTGCTGTGGTTAAGGAGGCTTATCTTACAAAACATGTTTGGGTTGAAAAAAAGAAAAAAGTGGGGAAAAAAGGGTGGGGAAAAATGGAGTTTTAGGTCAGGGCTGTGTGCTCTTGTGCTTGGCGTGCAGAAAACGTCCCTTTGGGTTCTGTCAGAAGCTGCCAGGCTGTACAAGCTTGGAAGAAGCCTTCGTCTCAGTTCATTAGAACACACTGTATGGAGAAGATATCTAATTTATAACTGACATTTTTTCAATTTCTTTTTTATTTTATGCATTTTTAATTGATAAAATTCTCTCTCTCTCTCTCTCTCTCTCTCTCTCTCTTTTTCTCACTCTCTTAATTATTTATATTTATTTTTGAAAAATGCTAAACAAATTATTTTATACGATTAAACATATTCCTTTTCAAATGGATATAACTTACATAGTATATATATATATATATATATATATATATATATATATATATATATATATATTTCACATCTTTATTCATAAGTTAATGCTAATTTGTTATTTTAGTGATGGGGTCCCTTGCAAACAGATCATCATATTTCATAAATCCTCTATGTGGTTACTATGCAACACGTTCCCCTGACTAAATCCAGATTCACCTCTGCTTGAGGAAGAGGTAGCCAAGTCTGCCAGTTCCCTGGTCCCGTCAGTAGTGGAGGTGTGCTACAAATGGATTTCCCCGATGTTGTTTCTGGCTCTGCGCCTTCGAGCAGGCACACGTTCCAGTTTCAAGGTGCCATCTGTGCCTACGGCTCAGGGTGTCTCAGCTCGGAAACAGTTCAAGGTGGCCCCTTCCTCCTACAGTGCTCACCCCCAGCAAGACGACACGCCTGCTTTCTTCTCTCCGTCCTGTTGCTACAGTTGTAATCGTACAGCATCTACAAACAGCCAAGAGAGCCAGTTGGCAACATCTTACTGCATCATGTCATCAGAGGTACTACGGCCATTAACATTCTTCTCATTTAGTGGGAGGTGGGGGATCAGAACATCACAGTCTAACTGGGAGCACCAATGAATACAGAGAGCTGTTAATGAAAGACATTTGCATCTTGACTGAGCATTCATCGCTCAGCAGGAGATGTTGTGATACCTAAACGCTTTCCATGGTGTCTGTAAACCAGCCCACCTATTTAATGACCTTAATCAGCTGTGAACCGAACAGCTTTGAAAATGCTGCTTTTAATAGAGTGGGCGGACCGTAGGCCAGTAAATGGCTGCTTGCGCAAGTAGACGTTTTCTTATGACACATCGTTTATCAAATTCCTATGATTAATGTATCTTGCTGTGAAATAATAAGTGATAAAAGTGTAAATGTGGGTTTGTGTGACGAGGTTCATTGGAGGTAGAGGACGGAAAGTATTTTCTTGAAGTGGCAGAGAGGAAAAAAGTTATATAAATAAAACAAACTAATATGTGTAATCCAATAGATTACATGACTAACTATACTTTTCAATATGTAATTTGGAATAGACTACAATTTGTAAGTAACCTACCCAGCACTGATTGCCAGTGTTTGGAATAACGGCGTTTAAAAGAACGGCGTTAGGTAAAGAAGTTACTTTTTCAGTAACGGGGTAATCTAACTAATTACTTTTCCCGTCGTTACAACGCCGTTACCATTACTGAAAGTTAAATGCGGTGCATTACTATGCATTGATTTAATAAACTATGCAATCCGAATGCACCCCTGGCTCACACACCCCTGGCTTTTTTTTTTTTTTTTTTTTTACAGTAACGCAAATAGTTACTTTCCCTGGTAACGAGTTACTTTTATTATAGAGTAATTCAGTTACTAACTCAGTTACTTTTTGGAACAAGTAGTGAGCAACTATAACTAATTACTTTTTTAAAGTAATGTTCCCAACAGTGCTGATTACATATAAAAGTATAAAAATAATAAAACTCAACAATGTAAGGGACAACAGTACATGAGAGACTTCCTTTTAAGAACAGACTCTTAGACAAAAAGCTTCACGTTGTTAAAGTCGTAGCCTTATGGTTAGATAGTTTGATTCCTAACCCTAAGGTTGTGGGTTCTAGGCTCAGGCTGGCAATACCATGACTTAGGTGCCCTTGAGCAACTGCTCCCTGGGTGCTGCAGCATAAATGGTTGCCCTCTGTGTGCATGTGCACTTTGGATGGGTTAAATGCAGTGCATGAATTCTCAGTATGGGTCACCATACTTGGTTGTATGTCATGTCACTTTCACAAACTCCTCATTGTGTTTAATGCTGGCAAAAGAAAGAGTCCCACACCTGGGTACCAGATGTGAAAGCTGCGGGCATGACCATCTTGCATAGTTCCTTTACTGTCAGCCGCTGTTTCATCACTGAGAATGCTTGGTCCCGGCCCAAATTACGTGTGGTGTGGGCTTTGCCATCCTGACACATCATGCTGAGGGCTCATGTTACATGCAGTCAATCAAGGGTGTGAGGATAAAGGAGGTCATGGAAGTTACAGTGACACCTCCAGTCGGAGTTGTTTTTTTGCACTGGTTCGAGCCACCTGCCTGGATGACATATGCCACACAAAACCCAGTCTTACAGGAACACATGTGAATAGATCCTCAGGCCATACTTTTGACCTTCCCGATGCAGCTTAATGAATAATTCCACCTTCAAATAGGCAGAACATGAGGAGAAATCATTGCATGTCACCCAAGCCACCTGTACAATAGAGTTCAACTGTAATGTGAAACGGTAATTTTTATACTCCAACTGTGCACCATCAATGAATGAATGAGAATAGAGAATATGAGAATAAAATACTAGCATTCTGTATAATACATACTATATACTGCACATAGATGGATGGATGGTTGTTATTTTTGCTGGGTCGTTGGTTGGTAGGTTAGTGTTTTTTGGCGGTTGGTGGGTTGGCTTGTTTTTTGGGGGTCAGTGTTTGGTTGGTTGGTGTTGTTTCCTGGGTTGGTGGTTGATTGGTTGTTCTGGGTGGATGTTTTTTTGGCTTGTTGTTTGTCCTGGGTGGTTGATTTGGTAGATTGGTTGGCCTGGGTGGTTGCTAGACAGTTATTAGGGTGTCCTGGTGGGTTTAATAGAGTGTTGCAAGGTGGTTGCAAAAAAGCTGTGTTGGTGTTTTGGGTGGTTGCTGGGGCATTTGTATAGTATTTCTAGTTGGTTGCTATGGTGGTGAAAGATAGAGATAAATAGATGGATAGACAGAGCTAGCCAAGATATTTTATGTATAGGTAAGATAAGCAATGGATGGAATTGTTCTGGGTGGTTCTGAGTGTCGATAGGCACTTTTAAGGGTTTTTGGGTAGTTACTAAGTTGTTTTTGATGGTTGCTTTGCTGTTATTACAGTATGGTGTTCTGGCTGGTGGAAAGGGTGTTGTTAAGAAGTTGATAAATGTTTGCTAAACATTTATTAGGTTGTCCTGGACGATTAATAGAGTGTTGCTAGGGCATTGCTTGGTGGTTGAACAGCAGCTGTGTGTTCTGCTGGTTGCTAGGATATTTTTATAGCATTTGTTGTTGGTTGCTATGGTGGACAGAGATAGGTAGATAAATGAATAAATGAGATGTAAAAATAATTGCTGCAATTAGTTATCACAATTTAAAATTATAATAAGTAATAATTAGAATAAGATCTGGTGGTTGCTAGGCAGTTACTAGGGTGTTATGGAGTACTGGTACTGACCCGTCATTGTTTTTACTGGACTAGTATGTTTTCATCTAACCTACCCCATTCACAACTCCCTCTGTTGCAATGCATCATCTAAATCATCAGCTAAATGAGGAAACACTTATAAACTATTAAACTATTTATTGCAGCGTGTGTAGTGCCCTTTTGGCAGGCGGAGACAGGAGAAGCTGGAACACAGAGAGTTATAATCTGGCAATATTGTGCATGAAATAGCACTCTTATGGACTGTTCTTACTCTGAATAATGCAGCTTGTTTAAGTAATTACCAACGATTGTGTAGCACTAGAATGGAACACAGCCTGTAAGTGGGGCCCTGTTGTGCCTTCTGTGGATTGGATCATTCAGTCAAGATTATACCACTTACATCAGCCAATGCACACAGTCTACGGCAGTCTGTAAGTGCCCGGGTATTAGATTTTTCTGCTTTTGTTCCCTTTCCTCGAAAATAGGATGTTGAGAAAGATCAAAAGACAGACAGTCAGGAGGTCAGATAGACACTGAAAGTGTTTTAGAGTAATCAATCAGCCCGCATTTGCATCACTTAGACTTTAAAGCTCTCCTTTTAAGCAATAGCCTTGATTTTAGAGCGAACATACTCACTTTTTTCTCCCTGTTTCTGACATTTGCAAGCTTGGTTAGGGATCCATTTCAGTTCTTTTATGACTTCCTTGACCATCAATGATTGAAAGTTCAGCTAAGGCCTGGTGAGAATGTACTAGAGCTCTGATTGGACGGCCAAGTACTGTAAGTGCTGCCAATCTCTTGGACAGGTATATGACATCTTTTATATATATTTTTATTCTACTAATATCGTGGCCACTCACCTCAAAAAGGTGTTAGGGTCCTGTGTAATGGTCTGTATCTAAATAACAACTCCATATATCAATTTTTTCATTATTATTTCATCCGTCACTTTGTCCTTTTTGTCTTTGCTTTCGTTGTCCCTTTTTTTCCGTAATATCTTCTCAAAGTGCACCGCTTTCACCATTACCTTGAGAAATGGCCTCTGCTTCAGTCAACTCATTATTTTTCGGACTTCAGCAACTCATGCTGTGATCCTCACATCTGTCTGATTATAATTCCACGAGGTCTGCTGGTCACAATAAATGAGCTCATTTATTCAGCGCCAACTGGTCTCCAGGTAACATCCGGTGTTTATTTTTTCTTTTAAAGGAATAGTTCACAGAAATGAGCATTCTGTCATCATTTACTCGCCCTATTGGTGATTATTCTAAACCTGTATGACTGAAAAATATATTTTTTTCAGCGAATTTGTTTTAGGAGGTATTTATGATGTGGTTGTCCATACAGTGAAAGTTAGCAGTGTTATTTTGGACACCATTCAAAAAGCAAAAATGTAGTACAAGGTGAGGCATTTGCTGTTTAAGTGAATGAGGCCAGTTTTTGGAGGATTTCAAAGCAGAAATGTGAAGCTTATTTTCATATAAGCACATACATTATATGTTCTATTATTATTATTATCGTATTTTAACATGCATTTGCATGTATGCATATTTGGCCCTTTTTCCATTTTAAATGTCAATCGTTACCCAGATTTTTTATTTCTTTTTTTGCAAGAAAAGGATGGTCAAGGCCAATTTTTCTGGTAATCAGCATTATGCTACTATTTTGGAGCTTAACATAGACTACTCCTTTAATGTTTCGGTCCCGATGGCTATGTAAACAGGAAGTAGCAATTAATAGCTAATTATACTTGCGTTGGCCTGCATACATGACCTGTTTTGCACTGTACAAATTATACCACAATTATGTACTAAATTAGGATGCGTTAAATGACTCTGAGTTTGCATTTACATCTGCATGTCTTTGACCGTGCTATGCTAATGTTAGCCTTCGCATCATTACTCACAATACTGACTGACAGGGCACATGTGTAACCTTTCCCAGAAACACTGTATTTATCAGGAAATGGCCCGAGGTGGAACCACTCCTATGATTTGCATCCTTGTTTATTAAGGGCTGCAATTTGAGTGCGTACATGGTTAGGCATGGCTGCCCTCGCTGCCCGTGTTTGTCTCAAGCCTGTCAGTCACCTCAGGAGTGTGAAGCCACCATGTTGTTCCCCGCAACTGACTCATAGCCCTTCTCTGTCATCTCATTAAGTTCTAATTAAATGCGTCTCATCTCCTGCCAACGTGATTGTGGTGGCTCGTGCCATGGAAACAGGGATTCAAAAAATACATTAGCTTTGTACGAGAAAGAAGCATGTTTGTTTACTTTGTTCGCTCGGATGGCAATCTTTAATTGGTGCCCTGTTGATTGTGGGCATTCAGTCTCAAACCTCACCTGCAGTTTAGTATCTCACAAATTCTCGAATGCTTCATCAATCTTTTCATCTGATACCACCAGAAGGAGCCAATAACATCAAGTGCCCTCCTGAGAGAAACTTGGATTGGGCCTCTTCGTCCTACAATACCTCCTAGCTCTGCTAGCAAAGATAGCATGGCACCGGAGGCAGGAGGAAGCAAAGGAGAAGACCTATTTTACTGGCTTCCAGCCCAAAACAGCTGTGATAGTGGATGGCTCCATCAGTCTTGCATTGGACACACTGGAAGAGTGTTTTTCCCCAGACCCAAATGTCCATTGTCTAGGGCATTGCCAGGCCAGACAGCTCATTGTTTTGAGAGATATGAGCAAGTGGGAGCCAGGCTGTATGTGACTGTGCTTCACTTAAGCTGATGAAGCTCAAAAGCCCATTGCACTACCAAAACAAATGTGCAGAAGCACAAAGGGTTTTTTTTTTTTTTTTTTTTTTTTTTTTTTTTGCATAGGGAGGAGAAAAATAGCGAATGGGCATTGCGCTGAAGCCCAAATTGGGCATGTATGCAAGATCCTGTGATCCAACGTGACTAAAATGTAAAAATGTTTGATTCAACAGTATTTTTTTTTTAATGCATATTATTGATCTTATTATGAATGTTCATCTTATTTCTAGAGATGTATGCTGGACTTCTTCAGGTATGTAGTCTGCTTAAACCTTGTCCCATTCTTACAATTACCTGAAAACTTGAATTGAGATATACCTCCATCAAAAAAAAAAAAAAAAAAAAAAATATCTTGCTGACATTTCATTTACCTCATATGTACCTCACAATACGGTCTGTCACTTCTTCCATTACTTTGAGATTTTAATATATATATATATTAAAATCTCAAATATATATATAGTCAGCTTTTTAGGAATACATTCATAAACTGTTGATGGCTGTAGCTAAGTTTGGACACCCACATTCTTACAAATTTTTCACATTTTAGAATATTAGTCTTATTACAGTCATTAAGTATGTTTATGGTAATGACCGAAATTGAATATAGACCAGTCATGCAATCAATCAAATGTAGTCACTATTTATTCCTCAACAAAACCTATTGCCAGTGTTGGGCAAGCAACTTGGAAAATTTGTTGAGCTAAGCTAGCAGTTACTCTACATTAAATGAAGCTTCACTACACTGAAGCTAGTGCTGGTGTTGTTTACACTATAATCCTCGTTTTTCCAGATCAGTGTTTTCATATAATGCTCCGAGTTGGCAACTGTTCCCAGTGGACCAACAGAGAAGGGGAAGAGAAACAGGGTGCTGCTGGCATTTTACCAGCTACTTATTGCCAATTTCTGGCTGAGTTTCTCCTTTGACACACACACACATAAATCCATATTAGCCTGTGGCTAAGCGCTAACTTATCCATGCTAACTGTTCATTATGAGAACATCCTTGTCTGTTTGTCTGTCTGTCTGTGTGTGTGATATGTCCAGCTATTCTTTCTAACCTCAGACTATAAGTTTCTGTTGGGTCATGTCTAGTATGAGCAACTGTTTTCTTTTTTATTCGATTCCTGTAGCACCAATTATCACCTAATTATTAATTTCAGATGTTGAAAACACCATTGTAAACCATAACCTTCTGTTTCACAGATCTGAGCAGTGACAACACTAATTGATGCCCTGTGCCCATGAACCAAAGGAGCATTCGCAATCTCACACTCCTTTCTCTAGAAACACATTATTAAAAGTGGATTATTCCCGAAAAGTCATAAATCTTTCACTGTGAAGTGCGAAACTGAGACAAGTGCCAGTCAGAGATCATTAAAGAGACAATTAGCGCACCCACCTGGGGCTTACCGCTCGGCACGCCCCAGAATAACATATCCTTTTCTGTTTTTGTTCTTTTATTTGTGACTGTGACAGCTAGGCATAGTATCAAAGGCTGTCTCCAGGGGGAGCTAATACATATTTGGACTGATTTATTGCTCCCTGCTGAGTAGAGAAGAAGATTTGTCTTTGGTGTCCTAGTGTCTACTGTCCTTTTTCCGCAGTCCTTGAAGGCCACAGGAAGGACAGAGGTGTCAAAGGCACTTTCGGGCCACTGCGGCATTGTGGGTAGGGATTTGCGACGTATCATAACTGTGAATGCAGTGGTAGTGACCTAAGGTTTCATGCGTTTCATGAGAATAGCCCACATGATGTGGGTTTTACAGTATATAAAACCTAGTTTTATTGTAGTGTACTGTATGACTAACCTGATTGACAGCTTATTTGGCTTCGATATGAACTGGTACTGTATCTGCTTAACTGCATTTGTGGAAAGAGATGCAAGGCAATTTAACGCCACAGTTAACAAAGTGTGAATATTTTAAATACCTTGTTGTAACCATGTTTAATGTGCACTGTCAACTACAAATGAGCCAGTAATAGTTTGATTTCCCAAAAAAAGTTTAAACAAGGTGTTGCTCACAAACATGTCTGTTTGAACATACTGACTAGCCCCTAGCACAGCATAGCAACACTGGCTCAACCATAGGAACCAATGGAATGAGTTTGGGACGGGGCTACCAGTTTGATTGGCCAATAGCAGACAGGAGTCTGGAAAATGTACAGGGGTCAGGTTCAGAAAAAACAATGTTTGCTAATCATTGTGGTGCTAATATTGGTACAGATATTACCAATTACAATACAAATACCCAATACCCTAAATTTAAGTCCCTAAAATGTGATTCGCTAAGCATATACTGTACCACTATTTAACCATATGTGGGCTATTTATTTATTTAACATTTAATTTAGTTTTATTGCTGAGCTTTAAGGCTGGGTGAAATAGCATTTAAAGCAGGCTTACAGTATCTGGGACAGGGCAACAAACCATGAATAACTGACAGCTGTAGAAAGCAGACAAGCATGGAGGATGAGGCAGCTGTAGAAACGAGTCTGAACAAAGCAAACGGAGCGATACATTGCTGACAGAGGGGATTTGAATATCCACGTGGGTAGGAGGGCCAGATTTGCCTTGGAGAAGAAGATGACCTTGAAGATGCATTTGATTAATGTTTATTGGTCTAATAGTCACAAAGAAGCCAGTGAAATATTCATACAGACTAATTTATTTTTGATGGGACTGTGTGGTGTAGGTGGGGGTTTGTTTGCAGCTCTTTTTCAAGCAACTCTGTTGTATATGAAGCCGAATGCTGGTTATCCTTCAAAACTGTGCACAAAATATGAGTTTACAAGACAATAGGGCTAGAAGATCTGCCTTATATGGTCTTCAAGGTTTATTTGAGGCTGTGAAAGGCATCACAGTCTCCCAAGAACTCCACAGCGGCAATTACTGTCTCACAGGTGTCTGATATAAAAGATGTTTTCTCATCAGGACTGCCAAGCCTGTTCTGGTGCCTGTCTAGCATCCGCGGCGTCCCGCAGATAACACTCTCCTCCTGAGAGAGTGACAACTGTTGTCTGTTGTTTACAGGTAGAAAAGCCTTTCCCATGGTCTGCTGGCTGGCTGAGGGAAGCTCAGGGCCTGCCCCTGGCCCTCGGTTACCCCTTCATGCATAGTTACCTTACCCGCGACTGCAGGCTATGTGTCTAATTGCCGTTTTATGGCCGTTTAGCCCTTGCCTTCCCTGTGACTCCTTTGGCGTGTATTATTGATGAGGTGCTGCCATCCCACAGCAGCTCACCAAATGCTTTCGGGCATTGAAAGTGCTGCTGTCATTTCATCATGAGGCTTATATGTCAGTGCATGTGTATTGGCCAAATCCATGCAGTGGCCGTTCACAGACATGCAGATGTCATGAATATCGTGACTAATTAGACACAGCTGTGCCATGGCAATATGCTTGCAGAAAACTATGTAAAATATTTTGTCTGGTCCCTTTTCCAGCTTCACAAAGATGCTCTCATTTAATTGAGGTGTTAATCATAGATTCAGAATTTAATTACTGAGGTTTGAGCAATGGGACATATATTCTTTCAGATTGTCTCTATTTTGATATAGGACTTATAAGAAATATGAAATGAGTAATTTTATGAAGTATATTTACAATGTTTTAGCTGTTATTGAGCATTAGCATCCCTAAAGAAAGAAACTTTTAGCTGTTTATTGTTAAGTAATACAAATTTAGCCTAAATTAACAAATTGAGGCATGCTAGTTTGGGACTTTTGATATCTTTTTCCTAGATTACCTTGGGTAACAGGGTTGAAGTCAGAGCATGAATATATTTCTAAGTAGCTAGGTGGTAACATTGCTAGTTTGTAGTGATTGTTTTTCACTGGTGAATCTTATCTTGTTATTTTTAACCACTCAGTACTGACATAGTCAACATAGTTTATTTTGGCACATCGATTACCATTTGTTTAACCACAGTTTTACTACAAATGTCATGGTTAAACTATGGTTAGTGTAGTAAAACCATGGTTAATTAGCACATTTTTCTGAACAGCAGTTGGTAGCATAGCATCTAAGGCATTTTTGAGTGTCCAATCCAGTGTTTAGTATCTAATACATTAAATGATAGGCATAATAATAATACTTAGCTTATTAACTTGGCTCATTTTCTGTATAATAGTTGGTAGCTTAGCATCTTAGCTATTTTTTTTAGTAGCTTGCCCTAGACTGGTTACAGACACTGTCCACTTAACATAGGAATTGATTTGCTGCTGTCAGGGTAACCTGTTAAGTTGACTTTCTGAACGTACACTCAGAAATATATGGTCTATTTCCATCTTTAATAACAGTCTCAACCTTTGTATTTAAGTTGTGTGTCATATTGATGTGGGATTTGATTATTTATTTCTTTATTGCCCCTTCTCCAAATCCAATTTTAGCTGACATTTCTTCTGACTGTAACGAAGTATGACCTTTGAAAAGGACACTTCCTGAATGTGGACGGAATTTGGACAGCTTCGCTATGCCGCAGACGAGTGAAGCTCAGTTCCGCTTTCATGTGTTTGCAGTGCTTCATGGAAAGGCCTTCATGTTGTGTGCTTCAGTTGCTTTTGTCGTCATTGCCTTCACAGAGGTTGACTGTCACACACCCGAGAACAGCAGAAATGAGTGCACGGAAGCGTGTTCTTGGCAAGTACAATGTCTGGTTAAGAGCTATTGAAGCTTTCAGAGGGACTTAATAATTTTTCTCTCTCTATGCTAATGCGGGTGAATGATCTGTCTCAATAAGGCCCTTAACCTTCCTTCCCACATCCCACATGTGCCTGACTCCAAATAGATGACATGGCAATGACATAATTCGTATGCAAGGGCACATGTCGAGACCTCCTCCACCTTTACACATGCGGCAAGTACACGTAGTAGGTATGTAAAAATGTACAGGTACAGCTGTTATCCTGCTAACAGGAAACGTTTAAAGATGCTCCGGCTCTCATTCGCCAATCACCCAAGACTCGCTCCTCTTTGAAAGTCATTACCGTAATTGATAGTCTGCGACGTTCTGAAAGGGTTTATTTGGGAGCTAAACTCCCTCAAGGGAGTAAGACGATTCACACACATCTTTGTTTATTGTGCTCTATTTTCAAACTAACGGCGTGTATGATTATTTTCCTTTTTTTGGGGAAATCTACTGCCGTATTCTCATTGAATTACAATTTATGAGAATAAAAACATGAACACAGAGGTGAATATTTCTGCTTATGAATAAATGGGATTCTCAATGAACTGCCTACAAAATAGAGCCTGAACCGAATCTATTATTTCTTTATTATTTATTTCTTTTGTTAGTCAGTTAAAGTCTGTGCTAAACCTTCAGAAATACATATTACACATAATTTTTAGTCAGTGTTCTTTTTGCTGTTCTTTTTTTATTTATATATTAACAACAACCCAGTTACAGAAATACTGTACTGTTTAAAATCCTGATTTATGTGATTATTATAATTTTTTTTAAAGCATTTTCCTTTCATTGTAATAAATTACTTTGACTTTATTATTAGAAATGATTTTTTAGGTTAAAATAAATTATTATTATTACTTAGCTTTTTCAGGCAAACCAAATGTCGGATTGTAGACTTTAATGTAATGAAATCTCTTATAAATTAAAAATAATAAATTAAGACTAGTATTATAATAATACTTTCATAATACAGTAACTTTGGTAACAGGGTTGAGGTTGCAGGTAACAGTACCATTTGAAAATTACATGAGATTTTTAGTTGGCTTTCTGCCAGGCTTTTGAAATATTAATTGAAATATTAATTTAATTAATTGAAGTATTTACCAATTTGGCAACACAGACCAAAATCGTAGTTTTTGCGCTCACGCACGCGCACAAACACACACACACACAGAGCCGTTGTTAACTGAGAAGATGCGCAAATCAATTTCATTTTCAGCGTTTTTTGGCACATCTTCTCAGTTAACAACGGCTCTGTGTATTAACAGCTGCTCTATGTGAAATCACGCACCTGATGGAATTAACCGCTGATTAGAGAACCGGCTTTACTGACGAGATGCGCATAACGATCGGCCGATCGTGATCGGAGCACCCCTACCCCAGACCCCTTCCTTTAAAGCACTCTGTCCAGATGAACTTTTTGTGTCTATTGTGTGCTAAGAATAAAAAACTCCCCACCAAAATGCGGAGCCCTTGTGTGTCCCTGTGGAGGCCACCTAATAATCTCATTATGAATTTAATGAGGTGATTAGAATGCTGAGGGCAAGCAGAGAAGGAATGGGCACGTTTGTAAGAAACTTCCGTTTGAGGAATCGCAGGTTATTTTGTTTGTCAATTTGTACATTTTTGTCTGTCTTTTTCCCACTTGCCACCTTCTCTCATCTACGGTGTGTCACAGGGTGCTCTCTGTCACTGGTTCCTGCCTCCCGTCCTGCGACACAGGAAATGGGGAAAAAGAAAAGTGTGAGGATTCACAGGCTTGTGTTGCTATGGCAATAAGTCAGAGCATCAAGCATGTTTTTATTTTATTCATTTATTTATTTTTTGCTGTTGGAGATTCCTTGTGTGCCACACTAGGGGCCAGCGAAGCAAATTCAAATTAGGCACATAAGCATGTTGAAGCGACTTTGTCTTCAAAATATCCAACAAGTGGATGTTTTCATTTTACTCGGCTCCTTTCAAGAACTCTCCAGGAAGTGCACCTTGTTTACAGTGGCACTTGCAACTTTGTACCGTGATATGCCAAAAGGGCCATTTAAGCTCTCTTTTATCCTATTATGACTTTATTAGCAACCAAAATACAGCATGCATTCTGGTGTTGTTAAACAAGGTTCACTGTAAAAAAATATTTTTTGAACTTGTAAATAAAGATAGCATCAGTTAAGTAAATTTTACAAACAAATACTATTTTGTCTTTTTACTTCAAAATATCATGTTTAATTCAATAAGCTACTTGAGGTTTCATTTTTATTTATTTTACTTAAATACATGAGTAAATTCAAATGGAACTGCCTAGGTAGAAATGGAAGTTTAAACTCATAAGTATATTTTACTTGGAACCGTTTGTTATGTTTACAAGGATTCTTTAAGTAAATATCGAAGTTATGATCCCATATATCCCATCAAGCAATGGGGCATGAATAATTAAAAATGTACAGTGTTTTATGGTTGTTTTTGTTGTTAGTTGTTTATTTTAGTTGTTAGTTGTTGTTTGTTTTAGTAACATACTGTTTTGTGACACCTGGAGTTTATTTTCTACTCAAAATGACCCATTGATACTCAAACACTATTCACTGATTGTTACCGTCATTGTGTGTGGTGTACCAAGTTTTGAGGTCTCTGTGTTCAGTTGGCTATTCATTTTATTGAGTGGGCATATTATCTTAAAATGATAACAGCCTGACTACATGCTTACTTGCATGTTTGCAAGTGAACCAAATGCTTAATAGCACAGTGATTTACCAGTTTAAAGTTGTTAAAGTAAATTGCATAAACTCGCAGATTTTAGTAAATTCAATGGTTGAGTTTTACTTAAAATATATGAGTGCAAAATTTGCAAAATAAATACATTTGTACGCTTTTTTTCAGTAATAAGCATTAGGCTACACAATGTAAAATTTACAAACAAAGAGTCAACAAAATTAACTGGGAATTTCCAAGTAAACTTAACTTAAAAATGTCTAATTAAACCTACTAATAATTATGTGTAGGCTTTTACTTAGCAAATGTTTGTAAATTTACTAGAATTTTCTGAGTGAAAAAACTTAGCAAGCTTTTTTCAAGTAAATCCTACTCCACATTTTTTACAGTGTTGAAATATCTGTTCAGGCATACTATGCTACCTGCATAAAATTAATTGTAATATTTTGAACTATTATTACAATTTGAAATTTTTGTCTCTTTGTTTAGATTTTTGTATATTTTTTATTTAAATTATTACTTTGCCATTACTGTAACAAATTAAATGTTAATTTATCTTAACATTTAGTTTATTACAGTAATGACAAAGTAATAATTTAAAGGTGGGGTGAAATGCTCATTTTCACTCAATATCCTGTTAATCTTGAGTACCTATAGAGTAATACTGCATCCTTCATATCTCCAAAAAGTCTTTAGTTTTATTATATTTATAAGAGAAAAATAGTCTGTTTTTTCAGAAAAACAAGAGCCACTGGAGGCGTGAGGTGTGGGCGGAGCTAAAGAATCACGAGCGCGAGTAGGCTTTTGCGTTGAGAGCGTTTGGAAGCTGTGACATTACTGTGAGGAAAAAAACATCATCATCCAAAACAAACCATGGCTAACAGTCAGATTCAGCATATATTTATGATCCAGAATCAGATCCAGAGGCTGAAACTGAACGAGAGCAGCAGCAGCAACGACTCACTCCGAGCGGGAATCGAACCCGGGTCTCCGGCATGAGAGGCGGACGCACTAACAAGGAGGCAGAGACATTTGAAGCAGTTTTACTCACCGCCTGCGGTTCCAACACACGATTGTGACCCTTTTTCGTTGGGATTGCATTATCCTTAAGAAATAAACGATATGCAAATCCGGCGTCAAACTGGGCCTTGTTTGTAAAACAAGCATCTTCGAAATGCAGGGAACAAACAAAAACACTTGCACAACTCCGTTGATGCTCTGTAAAAATAAACTCCGTCCACTGGTCCCTTAATGTTTTTTTTTTTTTTTTGGTAATCTGTGCAGGGTTGTCTTGCCCTGGCAACCAAAAACACACTTCTTTTGTGACATTTCGCGACGCTCTCGCTCTGATCAGTGAACGTCTGTTGTGCTCTCAGTGCTCTGCTATACGGGAGCGCGCGCTCTTCCAGCAGACGTGCCCTTAGGACCCATATAAGGAAATTCCACTCCATCTAACGTCACACAGAGCCATACTCGAAAAAAACTTTCCGAAACTTGTGACAAACCGGATGGTTCAAACGTACAACTTAATTTTTGAAACTTTGTCCATGTTTAGCATGGGAATCCAACTCTTTAACATTGTAAAAAACTCAGTATGCATGAAATAGCATTTCACCCCCCCTTTAAATAAAGTTATTAAATAAGTTGTGAAAACTGCTTAATATTTTAGAATTATAGAAAGTTTTAAAAAACATTATTAATATGAAATTGGGGTTGCACTTTATTTTACAGTACGTGTACTTACATGTACTTATAGTGCACTTACAGTGTATTTATCTAAGAATGTTCTGTTAATACAAGGTAACTACATGGAGTAGGGTTAGATTTAGGGTTTGTACCTAGTTATTACATAGTTATTGTAATTACTATAATAAGTATATAGTATGTACATGAGGAACAGAACTGTAAAATATAGTGCTACCAAAATTAGTTTTTTTTTTTAATCTATCTTTTGTAACAATGCAAAAGTCTTTACTGTTGCTTTTGATCATTGTAGTGCATCCTTGCATAAAAACACCAGGAGAGTGCATGAAATAGGCACATAAAAAAAAAGATTAATTTTGATTTCAAGTTGACGTGTGATATTTTAGCTTGATTAACTCAGGTTGTACAGATCTGCATTAAGGCTGACAGGGCTCGACTTCCATTGTTCTACAGTAGTTCTAGTTATTTGTAATGATCTTTTGTTTTGCTGTCAGTAGTTAATGAAATAAAATGCAGGTGAAGGAATGGGTCAGGGACGGCCAGCCAGCAGGCTTTGGTCCCCCGGGCGGCAATGGGGCGAAAGGATGCATCTGGGTTCATTGATTATCTGTCCGCTGCTCCTGATAGGATCTGAGCGGGTCAGTGTTGGGGTATTAAGTGATCTGAAGTAGTCAATAAATATTGATAATGAAGGCATGTTAGTGAGGCTCCAGGGTTGTTGTTTCAGCCCCAGTAGAGGCATTGTTTGCTGCCGTCCCATAAGGCAAAACTGTATGTATTTGTGCTTTTAAGTATGCAAGAGAAAATATGTTTACTTTTGGTTTTACTCCAAAAGTCCTCCTTACAAAGAGCTTCAGAGAAAACCTGAACAGCTTTAAACATGTATATACAGCTTTCATTTCTGTACCATCCCATTGTATTGGTTACTGGACTTGACACAGACATCATTTAGAGACCCTCACTTCTATTTTAAAGTAATGCTTCCATTTCGACCACCCACATCTAAAAGCTATGTTCTGAAAACACGCTTCTCTGCTTCACAGTCATTTAGCATTGTATTGAGTTTAGTGGCTTTTAAGGCTCCAGGCCTCCTTTTCCTCGATTTAATTTGTTGTCTTGAAAATGACCAAGTCTCTGTTTATTGGATTGGTGAGGCTGCAAGGTACCGTACTGCTACACTTATTCAGTTAAGTTTTGGGCCGTTCGCCGCACAGCCGTTGTTTGCCTCCCCTGTGTTTTCTTTATCACCTTGTCGCAAATAGTCAGTGTTAAATCATTAAACTCTCTCTCTCTCTTTTCTTTCCACTGCAGAAACTTGTCCGGGAACCCTCTGACAACTCTCTCATGGCAACTTTTTCAGAATCTCCAACTCTTCGAGCTGTAAGTTAAATGTGTTTTTTCTTTCTTTCTTTACATTCTCAAGCCTCCATTGATTTTTTGCCTGTGATTAACTGGCGGATGGAAACCCTGCAGGGTTGAACTTCATATCTTAAACCATAAGTAAATATAAGCCTCGGTTGTGATGCATTGAATTATCTTTTATCAGTCTATAAATATTTTAAGCCAATCTTGATCAATATATTACCCCACTTTTACCCTGCATCATACCAGAATTCATATTCATTGAATGTCAAAGTGTGAGAAAGACCTGATGATTTCAAAATACCACGTAAATCTTTGCACTGTTAGGTTTTTATTGTGAGGTTAATTGCTAATCGTTAGCTTTTTAACATTGTGTGCTGGCATCAAGGTTTCATTGTCTCATTGGAGCTATTTAGACTTCAGTGTGATTGCGATCCGATTGGGAAAGCACAACACATTTCCATGCAATTTTTTTATCCATCTCAAATGTGTCTTAAAGGGCAGTTACATTTGGTCTTTTTCTTATTAAATAGTGAAAACATGCATCTCTGCTGCGTTCATGTCTTTTGACAATTAATTAATTTGTTAACTATAGGGATGTATTTAGTAACTATCAACAGGAAAGCTACTAGATTTGTACATTTTTTGGTGCACCGAATCATTCATTTGTTAACAGTATTTTTTGCCTTGTTATTGCCATGAAAATAATCCTAGATGGGGATATGGCATAAAACCAAAAAAATCAAATAAATAAATAAATACATACATTAATTCATAAATAAATACATAAATAACATGACCGAGTATACATTTCTTAATAATGTTTACTGAAACAGGGTTACTAGTTCAGTGACTCGTTATTACCTTTACATCATTCTGAAAGTTTTGGTTTAGCAGTTTTGAAAGTGTTAATGTGTTTATTTGGTGTGCAAAAAGAGTCATTTGGCAGCATTAGCCAGGCGTTGGTCTCTTTTCTTAGGATTACCACAAATCAAGTGAAGCAATTTCATAATTATGGTTCAGGTGTCATCGCAGTCCTGTCCAACATGCAAACACCAATCAGCTGAGTGCATAGGGCTTTACCCATACACGCATATGTGTCTCGGTGTGTTCGTGTGCGCCTGACTAAACGTGGTATTTTAAGCCAGGGAAGCAGGACAGCTCCTCTGAGGTGGCCCATCTTCTCTGCAGGGTTAGCACGTCCTTTGGAGATACTCCAAGGAGAGGAGTACTTTTGGATTTCCTGAGAGATATCGAACGTGGTGTCCTGAGATAAAGAAAAGTGCTAACAAAAGGAAGGATGTGAGCATGTGCTTTCTTTCTTAGTGGGTAACTTAATTTAGCTACATATACAAGACATGGCCTTCTAGTTGGCATGTTTGTCGAGTCAAGTATCTAGTGACACTAGTTAAATATGATCTTGATTAGAATTTAAATGTATGCTTAACAGCATATTATGACATTTAGCTTCTTGGTTCCTTCATATTTTGCAGGTCACAACAGAAATGACACATTTCCAAGCGTTAACAGCTGCGCTTATCATGTGATTAGAGTGAGGGTAAATTCATTTTATGTGACATAACGCAGGTCATATGGGTAATACCAGAGCCATGAAGCGATGATGATCGTGGGACACCATCTTTAAAGGGACAACACAACCATATTCCATATGTGCACTGTTGCATAATACTAGCACAAATGCCATCCGTAAGCGTCCTGATGCTTTAATTTATTTTTGTGTATATATATATATATATATATATATATATATATATATATATATATATATATATATATATATATATATATATATATATATAAAATATATATATATATATATATATATATATATATTAGTAAAATATATAGAATTATATAATATACAAAAAACAGTATATGTCTGTCTGTCTATCTATCTATAGCTTATAATAGGTTTATAACAGGTTTATCATTTTTATTATAAATTATATAAAATAATGTACATATATAATAATTTAAATATAACAGAAAAGATAACAATTTCCTACATGTTTAAAAATGTTAATACAATAATAATTTTGTAATATTCTAAAATATTCTTAAAATACATTATTACAATAAATTATATATACTATTATTAAAATAATGTAATATTTTATATAAATATAAATGTATTCTCTACTGTTTATATTTGAAATTATATGATATCTAATATTTGAAATATTATATAATCATTTTAATAAAATATTACAATAAATTATATATAAATAGGTGTGTGTCTGTATAAACTAGTGCAATTATTAAAATGAACTTTAATAAAACAAACATTTATTATTTAAAAAATGGCAATGGTTTATTTGTAATAATAACTTAATATCATATTAAATTTCATTTTACGTATACACATATTTAAAGGAGTTTAATTGAACAATGACGGACTTGATTGAAAGGATTTGTGGATTTGACTCTGTATATGTCTGAGAAGCTAATCCTCAACTACTGTGCTTTATTCTCTAAAGTGGCCTGTTGTTCAAGCAATGAGCATGTCTGCCTGTGTGAATGTCTGCCACTTTCAAATGTGGTTTTGGTATGTGAAGCACATTCAATGCTACTAAGCAGTCAGAACTATGTGCATAAGGCCCGTATAACTAGCATAATGGTCTAAGCACATTAGTGCTATACTTTGATATGCACTCTTAGAAGACTCGGATTTGCCCGTCACAGTGCTGCCAAGATTTGAGATGCAGGCTGTGGGAATCACACAATGTCTGCAGTCATTGCCAGCACTGTCACTCTATAAGAACTGATGTGAACACCTGCAAAAGCATCTTAGCGCGAATGCAAGTGTTTGTCCGCACCCACGCGCGAGTGTGCTCACACATGTAATTGCTGTCAGTTTTTCGTCTTGACGGCCGGGAGGTGAGAGGGGCGATGGGTGTGTGTATGTGTGTGTGGCTCAGGAACAAGACTGTAATCATAACGCAGTGGAACAACCTTTACGGATAAGGCAATCTACTCCAAAAGTTCCTTATCAGCGCTGGTAGCATAGAGGGGGAAGTGCCTCTTATTGAGACCTATGTCACAAACGAAAGGAAACTATCCTCCTTGTTTCTGAGCATTATCAAGATTAGCAGGTTTAGCAGGAGTGGGTTTTTTTCTTATCATATGTTGACATTGTCTGTGTGACATGCCCTCCTCCTCAAAAATGACAAAACTAATTAAGATCAACCGATTTATCTCAATTTCCATCTTTTTAGCTTTACCTGAAGGTAGTTGGTTAGCAGTGCGGAACATAGCACCGTTAGCTAACCCTCTTGTTTCTAAGAGGAGGTCATTCACTGGACACTTTCTCAGTGAATATTGATTAAAGTGATTTAATTTCAATGTATTTGCATATTGTGTCATTCATTTGGTTTTGTAATCAGTTTAAAGACTTAATTTGTTCATTTTCTAAATAAAAGTGAGTGGCGTTTTCCCATGCAGAACTGTTGTCGGTGGTTGTGAGGAATTGTGTGTACTTACTAAGCATGCACATAGATTTTTGTGTTAAAATTTGATATAACTAGATTCATTAACTGGCATATTATACAATTAATTTGGTTTATAATCAATCGACTGCCCGGTTTTTAATTTTCTAAATAAAAGTGAGAGTGGTTTTCTCATGCAAAATTGTTTTAGGTTGTTACCAGGGATTGTTTGTGGTTGCTAAGGTGTTGATTGGGTGATTTTAGTAGTTGCAAAGTTTGTACTTTGAACATTTAATTATTGATTTATGTGATTTTATTTAATTGGATTAATTAATTGCCACAATTTTATCAGAAGAAAATCGCAAGTCTAATTGCTTATAAAAGTAATAATATGTTTATTAATACCAATAAAAAGTTAAGTTTGCTATTAAAAGGACGGAAATACTATTCAGGGATTTGAACTAGTGAATTAATCATTGGATTTGTGAATTAACGAATCAGAATTTCCGAACTTACACATTACAAAATAAAAATTGTGACAGAAATGTGTGCAGTCATGAGTATCGTTATAGGTTTTGTCAGTTCTGAACAGATTTTCATCTTTTAATGCCAATTTAGTGAAATCAGTGTGCGATAAGAGTCATTCGGCAGCATTTTTCTTGATTGTGATTTTAATTTCAATAAACATTGTTACGTTAAATACTACTTCTACTAGAAAACAAGAGGATAGACAAAAGAGTTTGCTTTTGCTAACTTTTGTGATTCTTTGTAATTTGTCTTAGCTGGCAAAATTGTGGCAAAAATGGGCACCAACCTTACATCTAAGAGTTATATTTTTTGGACTTGCATAAAAAAAGATAACACAGAGTCTGAACTATTTACATTTTCATTATCCTCGGGCACTAGCTGTTCCAAAAGGGATGAAGAGAAACAGTAAGGACTGCACTAATCAAGTTAGATATAGAGTGAGATGGAGAAAACTGTGTTCAGTAGGAAAATTGTGGCCTTAAATCAGATCTTTTGCATAGACCATATTGTACAGACTGAATGGCCATAATTAGTCTGCTTTGTACAACAACACAGCAGAAGCCAGTAGAGTAGCCTAATCTAAGGTGCAGATGTAGGCCAAGTGTCATCTATATTTATTTGCCACAAATCCAATTAAGCCTTCATTGTAAATAAGCTTGTAGAGCAACATCAGTAAACGCTGTAGTTTTCTGCTTTCTCAGTCATCTACTTTCTGAAATCAGAACCGCAAGAGTTCGAGGCCTTCAACTGCAGCAGGGATGTCAATGTTGAATTGAACATTTCTCTGACAGAATATACCTTAACCCCTCACTCCCATCCCCCGTTTTTGTTTTTTTGCTTCAGTGATGGCAATCTCAAGGCAAGCGTGAAGTATGCCTGGATGTTCGTCAACTTGCCCTTGAGGTGATCTTGATTTTAAAGATGTCAACTTATTCTTCACAGCAAGTCCTTGATATCTCTTACATTGTCAGATTTTTATTATCACAGAGCGTTGTTGTTATGCAGAATCAAGGCAGCAAGTATCTCATTCGTTCATGTGGCTGGAACTTGACACATTAAAGACTCAGATCAAGATGATTAGCGGGTTTGGCGGGAGTGTTTTTCTTATCATAGTCCTTGTAGACCCACTGTATGCACACTGTACGCCGTGTTATATATGCTTTTCTTATAGAGATAACCTTCTAAAGTGGGTCAGATTTGATCGGATTCAGTCATGAGCAGCAGGGTCAAAGCAATGCTAATAATAAAAATCAACCATATTTATCAGATAGCAAAATAACAAGAGGGAGTAAAGTCTTTTCATTTATTTTAGTATTGCAAAATAAATGGTGTATTGTGGGGAAAAATTTATTGCCAATAAATATGACAAGTGAATTTGCTGCTACTAGTCAAATTAGCCATATGCTGATTGGTTGTGTGACATGCCCACATCCTCAAAAACTACAAATCTAGCTAAGAACCTTATTTATTATTATTATTATTTAACATCTTTTCACCTTTACAAGAAGATAGCGGTGGGGTTAGTGGTGACCTTTAGCTAGCCCTCTTGAGTATTTCAGGATTAGCTTGTTTAGCATGAGTGAATTTTAGGTTTTCTTACCGAGAGTTCATAAAAACCACTGTATTACAGTCATTTTTAATGGTTTTCTTGTAAAGATACAGAGGTGGGTAGAGTACCCAAAAACTTTACTCAAGTAAAAGTAAAAGTAATTCTAGAAATATTTACTCAAGTAAAAGTAAAAGTACTAGCCTTGAATAGTTACTTGAGTAAGAGTAAAAGAGTATCGGATAAAAAATCTACTCAAGTAGTTAGTTACTAGTTACTTTGGGTCATATATACGGAGCCTTTTTTTATATAGATATATAGACAAAAAATGTATGTAATGTATGTGTGTGTGTGTATAAATGTATATATTTCATCAGCCTTTAATCCAATTTATGTAATTTATTATAAAACCCTGTCTGTTTATTTAAGTAACAAATATAGGTGTCATGCCATAACATATTTTTAATACGACTAACTTTATTTTAAATGTGAATTTAACATTGAAAGTTAATGTGATATAAATATTGCTACTAATCTTTCATTGTTCAGAAAGAGAGCAAATAACATTTACATTATTAAACATAATTTTCACTGACAGTCTAGATTTCATTCACTCTCAGAAACTACCATTAAAATCACTGAAACTGTTAACACTGTGAAATCAATATCTTAATTATAGATTCGTACACACATCTGCACTTTGTTGTTTCTGACGAGAGAATTCGCCATAAAGGTATTCAGTGAGTGAGCGAGTCAAGGAAGCACCGGCATTTCAGCGATGACTCATCGGAACACCTCTGATTGGCCATTGCATTCAAAAGCTCAACAGAACCATGTGTGATTGGTTAATGCGCAGCGCTGTAAAAACGCGTCTGTCTCTGGCTCAGCGCCAGCAAGATCTGAATTTAGCAGCTGATGATATGACTTGCTGAACGTACTCGCACTGGTGTGATTGTATTAAAATTAATAAAATCTTAATCGGCTATTCTTTGTCTTTTGGAAGCTGCATTCAACCTGTTATAAGCCACACACGTACAACAAACTAATGTCACAGTGGTATCGTGTACTGTAATCGAATGTAGCCCAAGTTATTACCTGTTAAACAGTAGACAGCACACGTATGGAGCCAGAAGAGTCTCAATAAAGATAAATGCACACACTACATTCACATATGCACACATAGGATTCATACATGCACACACATAATTCATAAATACACACACAGGATACACAAATGCACACAAAATTCACAAATGCACACACAAAATTTAAAAAGCACAGAAGATTCACAAATGCATACAAAATTCAGAAATGCACACAAAATTCAGAAATACACACACAATTTAGAAATGCAAACAACATTTACAAATGCACTCAAGATTCACAAATGCACAGGACAAGATTCAGAAATGTATTTCTGATGCACACACACATATATCTTGATTTACAAACTGCTTGCGGTCTGTGAACTTCACTGCATTTGTGTGTGAATTTTGAGACTCCCCTGACTTGGCTCGACACACAAATGCCTTTTTTTAAACAGGGAATGATCTGCAACCAATCAGATATCTCCCTTGTTTTAGCCAATCACAAGAATGCACCCCACGTGGGGGATTGTTTACTTATAAGCCAATCAGCGAACGACTCACTTTCCTCACGCAGCGAACGACTCACTTTCCTCAGCGAACAACTCACTTACCTCACGCAGCCGGCGACTCACTTTGCGCAGCCAGCGACCCACTTTGCGCAGCGAACGACTCACTTTCCTCACGAGTCACGCAGCGAACGACTCACTTTCCTCACCCAGCGAGCGACTCACTTTCCTCAGCGAACGATTCACTTTCCTCACGAGTCACGCAGCGAACGACTCACTTTCCTCACCCAGCGAGCGACTCACTTTCCTCAGCGAACGATTCACTTTCCTCAAGCAGCGAAGTTGAGCGAACGATTCACTTTCCTCACGCAGCGATCAACTCACTTTCCTAAGCGAACGACAGCCGGAGACCCACTTTTCGCAGCCAGAGAGTCACTTTCCTCTCGCAGCGGACCACTGACTCTCTCTTCATGTAGGGACTGAATATTATAATTAAAGTGACTTCTATATTGCATCCAAAAGAATATTTAGATATATTTAAATATTCAAAAAGGTTTAAACATTTTTTTTTTTTTACTTTCATTAAAATATTTCAATAAAATGAAATAATTGCCTATTGCAAATTTATGAATCCATGGTTAACTTTTTTTCTGCAGTCACTGGGCTGTATTGAGACATTTTTAAATTTATATTTAGTAAAAAATAATAAAAAATAAACCTGAATTGTAATCTAAACATCTGTATTTTCATACAATTTAATACAATTGCTGTGTGAACACGTTCATGTGATTGGCTTATAAGTAAACAATCCCCCCACATGGGGTGCATTCTTGTGATTGGCTAAAAGAAGGGTGATATCTGATTGGTTGCTGATCATTCCCTGTTTAAAAAAAAGCATTTGTGTGTCGAGCCAAGTCAGGGGAGTCTCAAAATTCACACACAAATGCAGTGAAGTTCACAGACCGCAAGCAGTTTATAAATCAAGATATATGTGTGTGTGCATCAGAAATACATTTCTGAATCTTGTCCTGTGCATTTGTGAATCTTGAGTGCATTTGTAAATGTTGTTTGCATTTCTAAATTGTGTGTGTATTTCTGATTTTTGTGTGCATTTCTGAATTTTGTATGCATTTGTGAATCTTCTGTGCTTTTTAAATTTTGTGTGTGCATTTGTGAATTTTGTGCGCATTTGTGCATCTTGTGTGTGTATTTATGAATCCTGTGTGTGCATATGTGAATCCTGTGTGTGCATATGTGAATGTAGTGTGTGCATTTATCTTTATTGAGACTCTTCTGGCTCCATACACACGCGTTCATCTAATAAGGATCTCCATCGCAAGCAAAGAATAGCCTTTGCAGATTAGCTTTCAATTCAGTGCAGTTCCATAGCCCCGTTTTCAACGCTGCTGATGATCTTAAACGGTACAACTCTGAGTGAACCGCTTCAGACGCTCAGCGCGTTTCTCCAGGGAACTGAACGACTCCTTCAAACTGATTCATGAACCAATTCACTCGTTTGCCAATTGGTTTGATCAAGCCTTTGAACAGAGTTGACTCAAAAGAATGAATCATTCGCGAATGGGCATCGCTCATTGTCGAGAGAAAAGTAGACGGCGCGTTTGGAATAAACTGAAGCATTTATTGCATTAAGATAAAGTAACGAGAGGGGCGTCGCCCACAGTAACGAAGTAAAAGTACAGATTTTTCCCAAAAAATGTACTCAAGTAAGAGTATAAAGTACCCATCTTTAAATATACTCTGAAAAGTATTCGTTACCCCGAAAAATTACTCAAGTAAATGTAACGAAGTAAATGTAACTCGTTACTACCCACCTCTGTAAAGATAGCCAGCTTAACTGGTAGGTACAGACCCAAAAAGGTAGGGCAACAAGATAATTAATCAATCCTAATAATAAAATAACAAAATATGAGAAAACTCTTATATTTTTTGGCATTGATATATTTTGGTGCAAAATCATCTGTCACTAGGTAGCAGCTAGTCAAATTAATCAGATGCTAACATAGACAGGTTGTGTGATATGCTCTTAAACTCAAAGACTACCAAACTAATTAAGAACAGCAGCTTTTACCTCATTTTTCATCTTTTTACCTGTACCTGAACATAGCAGGCCGAGCTAGCGCCTTTAGCTAGCCTCCTTGTTTCTAAACGCTATTAAGTGCGAGCGAGGCGTTAAATAGTAAATCTTCTGTGCCCGCTCGGAAGATGATGATATGATACAAGCCTATTTACGGGCAAAGCACAAAAGCGTATTCGCCACAGTCCGCAGACTCAGTCACTCAGCCGCCTCTTTCAGCCTCTCGGCTAGCAGCTGCTAGCGCCATCAATCCGTTTTATTCTGTTGACCTTTCTCTAATCTCCGTCTGTATAAAGCGGCTCCCACAGAGACGAACTTCATGTCTGGCTCATCGCTTGAAGGATCATCACTGTAAAAAAAAAAAAGAAAGACTAAGATTAATAGTGACAGTGGGGAGAGTCTGTTCATATTTCCCGCATTTACAGCTGTCTATAATGAATGAAAAAATAAGAACCAAACAAAAACACTGCGATTTGGTTTGGAGCCATGGGTCCGGTTAAGACTTAAATCTGATTTAAGCCCAGCGTTGTCAATGAGCCAAGGTAGTTAATTACTAATGATATTTTCCAGGATGAAGGAATGACCTTATGTGGGGCATTAATTGCATGGATAAAAATGTGTGATGTAAACAATTGATGAGAGAATGCTAATTATCAGATGATTTATTTATCAAATTAATTACAATCAGATGCACATTTAAATATTTGTCTTAAAATAAAGATTATTTAAATATATTGTGGCAAATATTAAATAATGGAGTATTGACTGACATTACAAAAACTGGCTTGTTTAAAGTCAATATATTTTTTATTTCTGTTACAAAAATTTTTTTTGCAGTCGATAGCATTATATTTTGCAGTTGAGATTGTCAGACTATCATCAAAAAATGTAATTTTAAATGACGTATTTGAAAATTATATATGAAAAAATTATAATTACAGAATTTTCTTAAAAAATAAAAGAACAATGTTTTATTAAATACTATGATTGATCAAATTAATGTTATTCACATTTTTTATTTTTGTCTTCAAATAAAAATAGTTCTAAGATAATATTGTAACGATTGATTAAATCATATAATATCGAGTGACATTACAAAAAGTAATATATAATAATACTATAGCAAATAAACTTGATGTACATAGCAATATATTTTGCAATCGAGTTTGTGAGTCTATCATTATTAAATTCAGAGGATAACCATGACCAAATTTAGTAATGAAAAAAAAAAAAAAAATGGAATTGGAATTTTTGTAAGAAATGGTTCTAAAACTTGACGAAAGAACATTGTTGTTAGAATTTAGATCATTTGAAAGTTTTTTCTCAGTGGACCTGACCTTCTTAGACTCTGCCGAATCAGTGCTCATTTTAGTAGTGATTTCACTGCAGGAGGTGTCCATCAGTTGAATAGAGCCTTGCCCAGCAATCAAACCAATGCTAATTTAACGTGCAGGTACAGATTCTGGCTTGGGTTCACTTTATGTCCCTGTCGAACATGACACAGAAAAGGCAGTGAAAAACCGGCATGCATAACTGACTCATCTTGTTTGTCTGCAACTTAATGGGATTACTTATTGGGAGAAAACTGTAAAGCCAGGTGACACATTGCGGAGGGAGATCGTATATTAATCCTCGGTTTAGAAGGATGCTGAAGTCATTATGCATGTGGAAAAAGATTAAAATGCATATATTCATTAGTCTTGGGAGTGTTAAACAGAACTTGGCAATATTGCTGAGAAGCCATTTTTCACAGTTCCCTTTACTTCCTACAAATGTTTCTGATTCCTATCATAACCAGGCAGCATTTGTGATGCTTTAAAGAAGACGGCTTATTTAGCGTCGTACAGAGGGAACATACTAATTAGCATCACAGAGGAAAATGCATATCTGTGCTGCAATTTAGTGGTATACTCAGAAAAATGTATGACAAAAAAAAAAAAAAAAACTTGGATTTTTCACATTATAACAGCAAGACTGGACTGTGAAGGAATGTCTTGACAGTTTTTTAAAAAGAGGAGGGGCAAATTTATTGGGTATACATGCTCTCAGAGAAAAAAAAAGTATAAAAGTGGTGACTGGGGTGGTACCTTTTCAAAAGGCACACCTTTGTACCTAAAATGTGCGTATTGGTACCATAAAGGTATATATGTACCTAAAGTGTACATATATTTTAACACATTTGAAAATGTACCACCCCAGTAAAATCTTTTGTACCTTTTTTTTCTGAGAGTGCAGGTACTTTTGCTTCTTGTATTGATCTTGGGCCCACCTGTTACCATGAATACACGTGATCTTGTCTTTTTTCAAATGTCAGACCACATAAACATGGTGCTGTCTATCAAGACAAGGCCAAGCTTTTTTTATACTATCTAGTGAAAGGAAAACAGAGATGCTTGACAAAAATCTATCAGTAATTTCCTGGCCAGTTAAAGTAACACCCTACCCCAGGGGACACAGACCTGTGTACTTACACTCTGAAAACTTCCCCAATGAAAATCAATGAGCGATTCATAAGCTGGAAAGTCATCGGGATGCCAGGCGGTTTTACTTTAAACTGTGAAAAAAGTGAAAAACAGTTAAAGTTACGTGACATTCAGCCAAGTATTGCGACCCATACTTAGAATTCGTGCTCTGCATTTAACCCATCCAAAGTGCACACACACAGCAGTGAACATGCTCACACCGTGAACACACACCTGGAGCAGTGCGTGGGTATATACTTTGGATGCAGGCAAAACAAGTTCCTAGAAACTGTATGGAGATTTATAGTTCACTATAGAATTGCAGATAAGAATTGTAGAATATTTCTTAACTGAAATCAGACAAGCTATAATTATTGGCTATAAATAATAATAAAAATGTATATCAAATTTGGGTTAACATGCCATATTGTGTATAGTGTTTTGTTTTCCTGTTTACAGTTGATTCAAGGATATAAATATTCAGTACAGTTCAGAAGCCATGACTGATTCATGTTTTATCATTATAATGTTCACTTTATATTAATTATTATTTTTATTATTGAAATATATTTATAAAAGTAGTATAATACATGTAAAAACAAACACAAAACAATTGTATATATAAAACTTTATTTAACATATCAGTATTTTATTTATTATTTAATTGTATTATTATACAAATATATATATATATATATATATATATATATATATATATATATATATATATATATATATATATATATATATTAGGGGTGTAAAGCTACGTGTATTCGTACCGGACCGTTTCGGTACAGGGCTTTCGGTATGGTGCACGTGTGTACCGAATGAACGAATGCAATATTTGTCCGCGGTACATAAGTACATTTTCGTGTTTACAAATGAAGTTATTAAGTGAAACTGTTGTTGCTGCACTTTACACTTTGGAAAAATTATATATATTTTTTAAATCTGAGCAGGCCTACAAGCTGGGATTGGTAATGCTGCACTGTAATCATAGTTATTTATTTATATTTTTCACTATATTTTGTTATATGATATTGGTTTGAGACTGAGAGTATTTTATTTAGTGGAGAACTTTGCAGCAGTATTTTATTTCTTATTCTTTTTTTATTTTATATATATTTTATTAAAAAGTATAAAAAAAAAACAAAGTATTTTTTGTAAACAAATTGTAAAAAAAATAGACATATATATATATATATATATATATATATATATATATATATATATATATATATATATATATATATATATATATACATATATATTAGGGCTGTCAAAAATAGCGCGTTAACGACGTTAATTAGTTGTTTGTCGTTAATTATGTCAAATTTTTTAACGCATTTCACGCATGCGCAGTGTGACAAATTATTCAGGGCAGGAAAGTCTCGTCGATCTCTGAATTCTCAAGATAGTAAAAAACAGTGGCGAGCGCCGCGACGAAAACACAGAAGAAGCTTAAGGTTTTACCCCAGTTACTCTCAAATACATTCATGCCAAGCTCGATAAACAGAGACGACTTTGGTAGTTGATACGCTGGAGCTTCTTCCTTTTATAGCGTCCTGTGTTTCACACTGCACATGCGCAGAACGCCTACATGCAATGCAGCGAAAATTACAGCTGTTTGGAAAAGCATATGCATTTTTACATGGTTTTACTGGCACTTGAAGCCTTCAGAACGTGAAAATATCGATCCTGAAGTATTGTGGCAGAGCAAATGAACACTTCCCAAAAGTGTGCCCAGAGTGCAGAGGGCGCATGTTTGTGTTTCTGAGTTCATTCTTTCGAGTTTCTCTATGCATAATTTCATAGATATTTGGCTATATTTAATCACTGGTTCACCTAAAACTCTTACACTATCTGTAGTTAAATGGCATGGTTTGATATAGATATAGTGCTCAGGTAAATTTGATCTAAGTAAATGTTAAACTTTTGAAATCCAGAAAAAAAGAACCACATATTGATGAATCAATACATGAAAATTATGTATCTGTGTCCTGTTATGTATTTTTTGGTATGAATTTCAGAAAAAAAATGGTTAGGATTCAGGTGTAATTGCAAACAGTGATTAATCATGATTAATCCACTGAAATTCTGATTAATTTGATTAAAATTTTAATCATTTGACAGCCCTAATATATATATATAAAGATGTTAATCCAGGATTGATGGGGGCAATATATTTCTATGAAATATGGATTTGCAATAGAATGCTGAATGTAGAGGATTGTGGGTAACCAGAGCAGAAGGACAAGGTGAGGGAGTAGTTTTAGATTAGTACGGCTGGGTGATGTAGTATCTTACTGAATCTAAACTTTTGAACTGTATTGTGTGTGTGTGTCTATGTATTGATTGATTGATAGAAAATTCCATATATCATTCAGCCACTAGTAAACTACTTGCTTGTCATTTCCAGATTTTTCCACACCAGAAAATACAAGTTAGCTGCATGTCTATTGTTATCTGATGTCACCAGGGCATTCAGTAACACAATCTCATACTTCTCTGCCCACTCGTGAGTATATTTCAGTGTCACTCACGCTTTCTGGGATCACGGAGGACCACCATCAATCACTGTCATTCACCTTCTCTCTCTCTGTTCTCTGCAAAAACAACTACTCATGCCTGAGTAGTTTCGCTCACGTCCAAACCATATTGATATGTGTCATTTAAGACTCTTGTCAATGACGAATCTTTATCACTCCCATCGCTCCCACTGCCCGCTGACAGCTTCCCATTCGGAGCTTATGAAAAACACCAAACATACTTAATGGAAACTGCCTTCAGCCTCTGTAAACGGTAATCGAGTCAGTCCCGAGATGTGGTGGAGAAGTGCAGGTTGGGATATGATACCTGCTGTTTGGAGTATGTCCAGAACATTAATATGGATTGAGACAAATGTGGGTTTCCATACTTTGAAGCTGGTAGTGTAGCCGTATTGAGGGTAGGGGCATTAGGCAGGGCTATACAGGCAGTGATGTAGAAGTAGGCGTTGATCTTCTGTGGAGGCTGTGTTTAGCCACATTAAAGTGGCACATTCCACTTTGTCGTTTGGCAGATTGACTTCAATATAAGCTGTTTTAAGACTAGCGAGGAAGTTTTAAGTTCTGAAACTTACAGGATGTTTTTATAGTTTAAAAATTTTGATTCCTCAGTTCATTACCCTTAGAATAGTCTTACTTTTTTTCTTTCAGTTCTACTCTTCATCATCTATCGTGTGATTGTATGTGACACCCTGTTTGATTGATAATTTGGTTTTTGATGACTAGAGGGACTTCAGACTTTAATTATAATTTGATTAAACAATGACCCCCTCATATGGGATCAGGCTAACGATGCAGGAAAGCCAGTTTAATCCCTGTAAGAATGGATCGGAGCATCACAGGAACGGTAATGAGAGCTTGCAGAGAGAGCCCGTATATCTGCTGCATGGAGCTTGTGGGTTTCTATCTGTTACCACACATACATGGGCGAGCTAGAATTGAGAATATTCTCTTTCTTATTCACTGTAAAAAATGCAACTGCACATTTTCCAGTTTATGAAACCTTTTGAGTCTCCAATACAAAAAAAAATGTATTCTTGAAACTACGTAAAAACCCATCAGAGCAACAAAATTACCCCAAATGTTGCCCCAACTAGTCAAACACAGTTGTCTGAACAAATAATTTCATATTGTTGAAATGTTATGGCTTTGTGAGTTCATGCATTGCAGCATGAATAAATTATGCAGACTGTTATAGGATTATTGTTTTGGTGTTTGATGACTTAATTTAAATTTGTTGTGGTTGTTTTATCATTATTGTTAGTTATTTGTTGTACTGTGATACAGTGTTGTAGTCGAGACCGGCTCATTCAAGTCCGAGTCCAGATCGAGTCCAGAGATGGTCGAGTCCGAGTCAAGACCGAGTCCAGAAAGGGTCGAGTCCGAGTCAAGACCGAGTTCAGAAAGGCTCGAGTCCGAGTCAAGACCGAGACCAGAGAGATTGGGTCTGAGACAAAACCTAAAGAAATCTTCAAGAGTATGTAAAATGTATGATGGAAACAATAAAGGGTAAAAGGGCCACATAGTATGTGGTGTAAAGGTGATTTTATTAGAATTATGAATTGTTACTTGTCAATATTAAGTGCTCATTTTCACATAACATCGTTGTACCACTATACAGATCCATATAACCTTTCTAGTACACATAATATTACTGTACGACTCTATATTGTAATTCTACATAACACTTCTAGTACAAGTAACATTACTGTACCACTATACCTGTAAATGTTCAACTGTAACAGCTTTTACATAACTTTTAACACTGAAGCTTAACTAATGACTGCTAATATCCTGAAAATGTCTTGGATTATGTGCACTTTAGATGTTGTGAAGATTAGAGATGGGCATAATTACTTTTCAAAAAAATAAGTGAGGAGACCATCCTGCTACCCAACCAAGCACGATGTGGTCTCATGATCAATCCACCCCGACTAAAAACACTCTCTACTGGTGCAGAGGAAGCGGGGACTGACAAAAGTTACCATTTCATCACTTTCTGTAACAGCAACGGATAATCTAATGCTAATTTCACTGGATGGTGGGTTTTAATGCAGGGTAAAATACACACTAGTCAAAGTTTTTTTTAGTTACGGAGGGCATACACACAAGAGCCGACTGACTGTCCAGGAAAATTTCATGCAAAAGTGTGTATGTGCAAGGGGAAGAAAGCTGGTTGAAATGCCATATAAGTTCAATGCCTTCTGTCAGACATTTTTTCGGGGGCAGATGTTTAGTGTTGAGACAGTCAGTCTGTGTCTGTATTCATTATATAATTTAATTAAACAATTTTTGTTTTTTTTCTGTGACCATTTTGTCCTACTTTGTAAAAATAACACAGTTGAGAGAAATAATGTAGCAATGTGGCTTTCTGGAAAGCGGGATCACTACAGGCGGATGGCAGGAGGGTAACTTAGGCCGGTGACACACTGGCTGCGTGGCGTCTCTGCTGCGTGCTAGAAGCGTGGTGGCTGCTTCGCGATTTCTGTGTCTTTACACACCAGAAGCGTGTCTGACGCAGCGCTAGCGCGCTGCTTCTGCTATAGGTGACATAGACTAGAGAGAGGCCGCCGAAAAACCAGGCTCTTGCAAAACTGAGTATGTTTGACAGGTGCAATATTTGAAAATCGATATTTATTTATTTATTTATTTTAATTACATTTATATCTGAATTTATGCCAACCTATAGACTTTCAAATATCAAAATGTCATGAATTAATATGTATATTTGTGTACATAATGACACAAGTGACATATAAACATATTTTCCTAGTTTATTTTGCCTGGAAACGCTTCCAACACGCGCGTGTTCGCGTGAAAATAGGCGTCAGTTCTATTTCTAGCATGCACGGGTTTTCCGCGCGTCTCACGCAGGCAGTCTGCAAGCTCTAACCTGTTAACATGGGAGCCGAATTAAAAACAGACACGCCACGCAGCTGAGACGCTTGCGCCATGCATCCAGTGTGTCGCTGGCCTAACGTCTCACGTCAAAAGAAAATCACCAGTCATTGGATGTATCAATCATACATCAATTTAATTAAACATTAACATACAGTAATAATCATGAAATATTTTGATTGGGACTCGAGTGGACTCGGGCATAAGTCCGATTCCTAATATGTTCGAGTCCGAGTCAAT
Organism: Carassius gibelio; assembly: GCF_023724105.1. Classification (NCBI taxonomy): domain Eukaryota; kingdom Metazoa; phylum Chordata; class Actinopteri; order Cypriniformes; family Cyprinidae; genus Carassius; species Carassius gibelio. The sequence continues at coordinate 5,607,865 of NC_068395.1, read as the reverse complement.
ACCGAGTCAAAATGCACACGAGTCCATGACAAGACCGAGACCATTAAAATACGGTCTCGAGACCGAGTCCGAGTCTCGAGTACTCAACACTGCTGTGATATAAAGACTCATCTTTTTAACATTTGATGGTTGTCACCAGTCTTGTTTTAGTCTTGTAAGTTGTTTTCACATGCAAAGACAATGTTGTCTACTTATTTGACTAAGTTGCCCATTAACGTGTGTCTTTTGTAAACAAACAGAAATTTGATAACGTGATGACTTTTTTCACATTTTTTTTCCATCCAGGCAACAGAAAGAAATAAGATTTTTCTATTAGCAAAATAAGACAATCAGCACTGTGTGAACAAACACATTGACATTGACTAAACAAAGTACTTAGCAGAACAAAAAAAAAAAAAAAAAAAAAAATTTTGAGAGAAATCAGAAGTCTTACTGCATCAAGTTGCCTCATTACTTTGTTTTCTCAACAATTTTTTTTTTTACAGTGTTCACTGCAATTAATATAAAGTAATGATCCTCAACATTGCACATTTTGGATGTCACTTATTTGGCACACAGTTTGGTTTTTAGAATATAGAATTGTGAATTGTAGAAGAACTATATATATATATATATATATATATATATATATATATATATATATATATTAGGGGTGGGAGAAAAAAATCGATTCTCCGATGCATCGCGATTCTTTCTTCAACGATTCTGATTAGATTCTGAACATTTCAGATTCGATTCTGAGCTTGTTTATTTTTCCCGCTTATGGCACGTGTGTGCGCTTGAGATGCGGTGGGCTTCAGAATTTGCGCTATGAGTCACTTGCACATTGCTTGACACTCTGTGCTTCCACCTGCCGAGTTTTACTTTAGATATGCTTTCATTTATGCTGTTTGGATTCAGTACTATTAGATGCACGAAACTCGAGCACTGACAGATTTTCACATGCACTTCGTGTTTGTTGTTCTGAAGCTCAGTTTCTGCTGCCGTTAAATGCACTTGCAACTTCAAATACTTTTATATGAAATTGATGTACACACAGTCAGTTATGTTTTCAGAGCAGGAAAAGACATCAGATATCGAAATAGATTTGTGCGTTAATGCAGCCTGTTAAAGCGGCCACTTTCTATGATCTCATCAGTAATAATCAAACGCAATAATGCTGAAGAAAAAAAGACTATTGTCAACTATTGTCTTTAGACTATCGGACACTTGAACACTTATTTTAAATAAGTAATTGTTTAAAAATAAAAATGTAGCCATGAAACAAAAAGCATATAACTGCAATTTTGTTTAAGATGCAAAGTTGTAAATATGTATTTGCACAGCATAATAATTAATTGGGGAAAAAATGTTGATCAAGAATCATTTTGGAATTGGATCGTGACTCCCAGAATCGAAATTGAATTGGATCATGAAGTACCTGAAGATTCCCTCCCCTAATAGATGTACAGGATGTATGACAATATTTTGATGCATCGTTAATCGTAATCAAATCGAATCGTGGGCCTATGAATCACAATCGAATCAATTTTATTTTATTATTATTATAGTATTATTTATTTAATTTTGTGTTTTATATTTGAATACTATTTAATATTATTATTATTTTAGTACATTTTTAAATGCCTTATTTTATCTCATTTGTACCTTATTTTCTTTATGTGCTGTGTATTAAAATATTTATTGTCATTGTAATCATCAGTGTTTTTATGTGTTAATCTGTTCATTTTGTTTTTATGTATTTATTTTACAAATATTTATTTGAAGTAAATGTAGATGCCATCTCGTCCTCTTCCATATGCACTGATAAACTATCTTGCATTTTCACCTGGAGCAATATTGCCCAAATTTATGCATGTGGATAGAATCGTCTTCCAAAGCATTAGATGCTCAGGTTAGGACCTCAATGGCTGGAGCTTAAACTCCTGCCCACTGTGATATGTCACATTGCATGACCCCAGCAGCTTGAAACTGTAGAGCACACTGTCAGAGCCGTATCCCCTAGCTTAACCTTTCATTGCCACCGTATAATGAATCTGAATGGGTCTGTCAGTCTACATTCAGGCCTACCTTTAAAGCCTGGCTCTGTCAGGTCCTTTTGTCTTGAGGCAAAGTGCTCTGCAACATTACAGGTGTACCCAGCTGCCCTCTACACTTCACTTGCACTCGCTGGATTTAACTTTGCTTTTGCTGACTTACTTTGTTTTGAAATCTAAATCTAACCAGTCCCAAAATAGCCAGTTTGCAGCAAGTGTATTTCTCAATTGTCATTAAATCTGGATTAAGTTGTCTTTCACTTCCTCCAGGTTCCTTTTTAATAGAAAAGTGTTTCCAGGGAGAGCATTAGTATGTATGGGCTAACTCATCTACAATGCATAGCTGACATTTACACATCAGGACTTGAGAGCTCCCTGGACATGCGCTAACGCAATCTTCTGATTATTTATGTATAAATTCTGCTTGTGTTGTGCACGCTGCTGTATGCGGATGAACAATGTATGAAAGGAAGAATGAATAAAGCCTTTTTAGAGTGATGATTCATATGATAAAGGCTCAATTATACTCTCTGTCTTAACTAGGAAGGTAACCTCTGTTTGTCCCCTACATTGTGGCGACACTTTTCATGAAGTCATGAGATGTGTGTATATTCCCAGTTGTTTATCAGTGTGTGCATACCCCTGAACCACCGTTCAATGCTCCAGTGGATTTATTCAGTGGCATCCCTTCGTTTTGGTGGGTGCGGGCATGGAAGTACATTCATAATGCATGTTGGCTAGGCGAATGTGCTTTAGACTACGTTATTTGGGCATTTTTTAAGGACCCAGGCTTGATGCATCAACATCGCCTGCGTTTTTTCCTTTTCTTTCCCAGCTAACTGTCACCTTGACCTTTCTAAAGGTTAATTTGAAATTTTATTCAAGTTTGCAAGCTATGAAAATAGTTAAGGTCTAACTGTGAATTAGCTCTCATAAAAAGAGCATAGTAGCTTTGCCTGCTGGAAAAAATAGTTTACTAGTAAACTAGTTTGATAGTCTGATCTGTTTTGATGGTTTTAGAGAGATCTCAGGAACTTTTCATCTGGTTTGGTTGAGAAACCCTCTAAAGACTTGCTTGGCCATGTTGAGAAACCATAAAACTAGCTTAACATGAGTTTAATTTAATTTGGTGGTTCAGTCTTTTCTAGTCTTTTTTGATGATTTTAGAAGGTTTTTGGACATGTGTCAGCTGGTCATGCTTGGGATACCAGAAAGCTAGCTGAACCCCATATTTGATAGGTCGAAAGACCAAGTAAACCAGCAATACCCCCTCTTTTTAATTCTGCTAGATGGTTTTATAAAGTTTTACTGAAGAAAAGCTTGGCCATGCTGGGAGACCAGTGAAATCATTTTAAGCAAATATTTTTTGACCAAAAATTGGTCTATTTTGATGATTTTAAAAGGGTTTTGGACACTTGTGAGCTGGTCAAACTGGGTGACCACCTAAACCTGATAAACATTAGGTTGGCCATATAGGGGAAGCCAGAAAACAAGATGAATTCCAGCTTGGATAGGTGGGAAGTCTAGATAAAAAAAGAAAATAAAAATGTCACCATAGTTGAATTTTTGTACCTGGGAAACCAGCCTTATATGGTTAGCTGGTCTCTCAACCCTCATAGCTAGAACTTAGTCAGACTGATCTATATATATGGTTTTAAACTTAAAGTTATAATTTTTAGCAGTTTAACTAGCTTAGCTGGTTAGGCTTGTTTTTTTTTTGTTTTTTTTTTTTGGTGCAGAGAGGCTCTGTTTGCAGTTTGTTTTACTATCCTAGCTGGATTATATGGTAAATTGCATTATATTGTTAGCATTTAGCATTGTTTATCCCCTGCCATCTGTGACCCATCAGAACAGGCCTGTTACGGCTCATTTTTGGGTTGTAACCCACTAGTTTAGAGAGGCTAATAAAGAGTATCATAAGACGTGGGCTATAAAATAAGCATGTTGTGCGAGTTCTTTCTCCATTATGAACCGTTCATGATACTGCTTAGTAAGAGAGGAAACGTGCACTCTTCTCATTAGACATGTTAATTTAGGTTTAAAGGGTGGAGAAACTATTTAGGCTCTCCTTTGATCATTATTCATCAAAGCTTCGAAATGCACGAGCAGGTTGCGCTTGTCCTTGTGTGGAACGTGCCGAGAAAATTGTTTCAATATTCACAGTAAAACTGTCCCCCTCGTTTGTTCAAATGAACAACAATGTTGTTTCCCAGAGCTTACAGTTCAGCCCATTTCAAATGCATGGGATTCAGCTCATATGCCTCTATCTCCTGCCCTATCTTGCAAATGAGAAAGGTTATCTCACTCGCACCAACTGATGAATGAATAAGCGTACAGAGGTTTAAATCGTCATGCTCCTCCGAGCTGCAGGCCAGGTGAGACATGTCCTGCGGGCTTAATATTTCCTACTCTTGAAGGGGAGAGACTCCCACTGAGATCAGATCTGGAACCTTCCACAGCGCTGTAGGATCCTGCCGGCTGGAAGCCTTTTAAGCGAGGAATAACGTAAAATGGAACAAAGGCGGTTACACCCTGTTCTTTGCTCTCAGTAACTACGGTAGATAAAAGTGTAAAAGCAGTTGTCATACAATTTCCCCAAATCAGTACAATTGGGTACTGCAGAGGAAAATTAGCCTTTTGTCTGACAAAAAGTGTAATTATGAAATATTATTCTAACAGTTGATCTTATATATTAAAAGTAGAAAAATTAAATTTGACTAATTTAATGATATCTTTTTGCGAGCATTTGAACAGGTTACACTGCAGAAATTGCAGTATGGTCTTGTATGCTTGTTTTTTTTAAGATAGTAACTAGAAGTTAGTTCTAAATATTATTATTATTATTATTATTATTAGCTTTTCATTTGATTTTGTTTTATTTAAAACATGCATCTACCTCATAGTTAATCAATCTCCCGGTTTTATTTATGTATTAAAAATACATTCCATCTCCTAGTTTGTGTCCCTGTTTTTTTATGTTTCTTTGTTTGTTTATTTATTTTAAATATGCATTCTATCTCCTAATATATCTATCCCTTTTTATTATTAAATATATTTTATTATTATTATTTTTTTATTTTATTTTTTATTTTATAATTTGCCTCGGGGGCCCCAATAAATGTTGAAATTATTTCAATTATTATACTAGCACATTCTTAAATAAAAAATATATAAAAAAAGATAAAATGTTCATTATTTTAGTGAAGATAAAATAATCACAAATAAATAACATGACTTTCTAAAAAAAAAGTTATATTTTAAAATAAATGCACACCATTAAACTGACAGCATATGAGTTTAATTATTAAAACAGAAGTTCTAGAGGTACATATCAACTTAAAGGAGGGCTTTTAAATAATATGTTGGACAAAAGGGGCTCCTTTGGCTGAAACACTGAAATCCCCATATCTTCTTGACTTTGTAATATCCTCTTTGTTTTATTTGCTACTTGAGCATTTGACCATCAGGTATACTGGATAGTTGCAGTAATGTCTTCAGCTTGGCCCTCAACACCAGTGAAGAAGAAGATATAAGCAGGGAAGAGGATAGTTTAAAGCACTGGAAACAGCACCCCTGACTCAACATTTCCAGGAAGTCTAAGACCCTTTAAACTCTCAGTGGAGCCTTCATGAACGCAGGGAAATATGTCAGAGTTGACATTTAGACATTTGGAGGAGTTTGATGTAGATGATGTCTGTTTTTGGTGCAGGAGTGGAGGTGGCTGTGCTCAAAGGTTGTTTGAAGGAGCGTGAAATGAGATACTGAGAAGGATAGAGGTGGTTGTTGTTCCCCCTGCACTGGGAGTAGGTGTTGGAGTCATTGGCATGGAAATGGTTCTGAAAGGAAGCCCTTCATTAGGCAAGTGAGGCAGTAGTGGGTGGAGGTGTTATCTTATGCCAGCTTTATGTGGGCTTGACCTCACACCCTTCCGTCTGTCCGGTTAAATGTATGCACTAATAATCCCATGTGTTACTGAGCATCAAGAAGATCCTTTAAGAAACCCTAACCTTGAATTCATTTTAAGTCGCTTCGGATGAAAGCATCTGCCAATTGAAATTGTAAATGTGACAGTGCAATCATATTTGTATCGACTGTGACACTGCAATACTTTAATGCAAAACTGCTTTATTTTAGAGACTTTTACATACATTTCTATAGTTTTACATGCGTGGCTCTAGAAATGGCAGTGTTACATGTTCCATTTCCAGGAAGTACTAGTAAAATCTAAACCTTGAATGCATTTTACGCCACTTTGGATGAAAGCGTCTGCCAAATGAAATTGTAAATGTGACACATAATGAAGGCAGTAATCATATACAAGAGAAGTCCACGTTTCCGTCTTTGTAAAACTGGGCCTGTAACAAAAATTGGAAAATGTTGGATTATATTTAGATTTTCCTGCTTTAAACGGTCTTCAGATAAACTCATGATTATAGTAAAGACTTAGGTAAAAGCTGTTATATGTGCTGGTTCTGAAATTTTTCTTTAGTAGACAGGTTGATTCTTTAATACAATGTTAAGGTTTAAGATTAGTCTTACAATTTGTTTTAAAATGTTGCAGTTCCTAAGTTACAAACTAATGTACCCATCTGGATTGACAAGGTCTTTTATTTGAACATTTTGACGCATTTTTGGGCGAGTATTCAATTTAGACTGCACCGAAATATTATATTATATCACATCTAGTGGCTTAGTTTTTGCCTTAATCCAGAAGCTCATGTTTTGTTTGACTTCATTTGCGGGGACTGTGATCGCCCTGGGCACCAGTGGTGAATCTGGCACGATGAATAGCTGGACAGACGTGGCCAGGAAAGGGCTGCAGTCCAGAAAGCATTCGTACACAAAGCCCTGGGCACAGAACCCGCTCTGGCTGCAAAATGGAAGCACGCCAGCAGCTCTCCAGGCCTTGGTTGACTGATGGGTGCTGGAGAAGTTGATGTTTTGTAGGATAATGTTGTCCTTCACCTAGTTTTCTCCTGGTTTTCTAAATGGACCTTCTTGGCACTGTGTGCATGTTTGTGTGTCCTCAGTAAGAACTCTATATTGTGTTGTGGCAGGAAACTTGAAGGAGTGGTGTTTAACTGCAGCTGCAATATCCGTTGGATCCAGCTGTGGCAGCAGCGAGGTGAAGCCGGACTCCATAACCAGCAGCTGTTCTGCAACAACGGTGTCTTCAAGATCCCTTTACAGCGCATGAACATCTCTCACTGTGGTATGGGACATTAAATGGACAAAAACAGACATTTTTTAAAATATCATTCATGTTCTGCAAAAGAAAGTCATCAAGTTATACAGGTTTGGATTGAAATGAATGTGAGTAAATAATGTCATCCAAATTCTTCAACAGCATTTGAGGCGATTCTTCTGTTGTTTTTCATACCATGACTGCTTGTCTATTCCCCACCAAGATTTGCCGGAGATCAGCGTAAGTCACAGTAACCTGACAGTGATGGAAGGTGACAGGGTGACAATCACCTGTAATGGGTCAGGAGTGCCGGTACCAGAAGTGGATTGGACTGTTGGTGGACTGCACTCCATTAACACTCATCAAGTAAGGCAGACTTTTGCATGTAGCCTTTTGACTTGCAATTAACATGGATTTTATGTACAGTACAGACCAATAGTTTGGACACACCTTCTCATTCAAATAATTTTCTTTATTTTCATGACTATGAAAATTGTAGATTCACACTGAAGGCATCAAAACTATGAATCAACACATGTGGAATTATATATGGAATTATATACATAACAAAAAAGTGTGAAACAACTGAAAATATGTCATATTCTAGGTTCTTCAAAGTAGCCACCTTTTGCTTTGATTACTGCTTTGCACACTCTTGGCATTCTCTTGATGAGCTTCAAGAGGATGTCACCTGAAATGGTCTTTCAACAGTCTTGAAGGAGTTCCCCGAGAGATGCTTAGCACTTGTTGGCCCTTTTGCCTTTAGTCTGCGGTCCAGCTCACCCCTAAACCATCTCGATTGGGTTCAGGTCCGGTGACTGTGGAGGTCAGGTCATCTGGCGCAGCACCACATCACTCTCATTCTTGCTCAAATAGCCCTTGATGCCTTCAGTGTGACTCTACAATTTTCATAGTCATGAAAATAAAGAAAACTCTTTGAATGAGAAGGTGTGTCCAAGCTTTTGGTCTGTACTGTACCTCTTAAGGACCTTAGTCAAGGTAGATGGCATATTTAAAACAGTAGACAAAGCAACATTGGAAAACTGTTGGGAGACCAACAAGATTAATCCAGTTAAAACCAGCAAACTGTTCTTTTTTTCGGCTGTATAGACAGTACTACCTTTTTAAATGGACTATACGTCTATCCCTAACAGTCATGGTTTCATGTTTAAAATTAAATATGCAGTTTACCCAATATAAGATCCATTAAATCACTCACTCGAGCCTTACAGTGGCTAGTATACACCATAAACCATTTGTTGAATCTGTGCAAGCTTGGTTGTGTTTCCAATAGCTATTGTGTCCTCCTCTCTTCTAGTCCAATCAATATCCACCGAATGTTCACTCCATCAACTTAACTCTGGTCAACATCAGCCGAGACGATAACAGCTTCATGCTGACCTGCATTGCAGAGAATATAGTTGGGATGACTAATGCCTCAATACAGCTTTCAGTGCAGTGTAAGTGCTCCTTTTCTTGTTCTCTGTCTCTGGAATGCCTTTACATTGAGCCTCAATGCCTCTAATGTGCCAATTCTACCTTACAGCCTCTGTCTAGCTCACATAACTGGCTTTGTCTGCCTCTTTAGCTTATTACTATCACTATTGGTACTGTGCTTCATGGCTACCAACTCGGTTTCTTAATTTGTATTGCTTTTTATTTAAAGAAGTAGGCATTTAGGGAGGTGAGATCACTGGAAAGTTTTGTGAAGTGAGTACTATTGATCAAAATGGCTCTGAGGAATGCAGAATCAATGCGACAAAAAGGTAGAGGTGAAGTGTGTAATTTTTATTATTAAAATACTTTTTATTTTTCTAGCTTAGCATGTAGGCACCTAAAACTAAGCCGTTGTGTCGGTTGGTTTTGCTCAAAAGTGTAAACACTGTGGTTTGTGGTGCTTTCAAAACATCTTTGTTTGTTTTAGTATTCCGATCTAGCCAGCTTAGCAACTGGTTCATCCAATGGTGTGAGTTTGGGGCGGGTCTGCCTGATGGACTGACCAATGGCAGAGAGAAAGAGAGAGAGAGAGTGTTCTGGAAACCTGTTCGACAACAGATTGTTTCAACACACTTTTATGGCAATTAGCTTTTTTACATTTTAGTGAAATGATAGGTAATTCTTATGAATTCATCTTATTTATAAATTTTTGTAATGACACTTAGGGTTGGCCTTTCATGGTTTAGGGGTGCCCCCACCACCCCACCTCAAAATGGAATGTTTCCATACAAATCAAGTTATGAAATCATACAAAATCGCTACCAAGTAAAATATATATATTTTTTCATGTAATTGGGTTGTATTGTTTTGTAGTTCTGTTTAGTGATGTTAGTACCACAGAAATTACACACTACGTGTTAAATGTGGTTTTGTATATTAGCTGCGTTTAATTAATAGTAGTATTTAATGTAGCCAATTATGGTACAAATGGCTGCTTTGTTGAATTAAATAAATAAAAAATGGAATAAATAATGAAAAAAAAATCTAAGTGAGGCTAATGAAATTTGTTATCAAATAATGCAGAATTTCTTAATCAGAAATAGCCCTACTCCTACAAAAAAGAAATCTCAGGTTCTACACAACCCAGCATGTTGTAGGAAATTCATTTGTGTAGTTTATTGATCTGTGATAGTGAGGGCTGTTCTTCATCTAGACTTTTCACATGAAAAAGGCTGTAAATGAAATATTAAAAAGATTTATCAATGTTATCAAGTTTTAGTGTGGAGCAGGCAACATGATTGCTTTGTGGCAGAGTTAGGTGGTGCATTTTCTGTGTTTGTGCATCTGGAAGGGTATGCACGGGGTCTTAGGAATCAGAAACTTAAAAATGTTCATTGTTTTTGTTCACTTAAAATGTGTTTTGTGCCTTATACCACTCTTGGAAAAAAAAATCTATGCACATTGCATTTTTAGCAGAAAAAAAGGACGTTTATTTTTCCCATATAGGGGCAGGCATGCAAAAAAATAGTATCCCAAATGAAAAAGAAAATGAAAGAAACAACAACCCTGAGGCAATAGGCTACTCATGAAAATGAGCAAAAAGAAACTATGCCTCTAATCAAAATGTAAATAGTAACCCTGAGAATCAAACCAAACAAATCCAAAAAAGTGAAAAGGCCGAGAACAATGACAGACTCTGCCTCAAATAAGGATAATATATAAAGATGTGGCTCCAGTAAGAAACACAACAGGATTATATACAATAAACAGTAATTAAATGAAGCAATACATAAATCTTAACTCCAGAACTGACTAACCAGCAAGAAGACCTACTAAATGAAGACCACTTTGAATTTACTTGTGCCTTTGTGTTAAAATTCCATAAATTATATTAAATAATATTAAAATAAAATATGAATTCAATTGTTTTCAGATGTACCTGTAAAGCCTGTGATGCTTTGACATAAATAAAATAAAAAAACAAATTGAAAAAATGAACAATAACTATGGATACAGTAAGAAAACACAATACAGCATCACAATATCCAACAACAGCTGTTTCCACCCACTTGGAATGAAGTAAGGCAATTAAAGACCTTTAAAGAACACAGCAAGATAAAATTACAATGTAATGTGAGGCTGCAGTGTTGCATCAGTATTTACATTTATACTGAATGGTGTTGGCCAACAACAGTGCAACATGATTCTTCCCACACTCAATATTTATTGACTCTGTAAGATTTGCTAAGAGTGGCAAATTCTGTGGAAATAGGAGGAAGTCAGTCAGTCTCTCTCTTTCTCTCTCTCACAATCCTTAAAGCTGCAGTAGGTAACTTATGTAAATATATATTTTTTTCATATTTGTTAAACCTGTCATTATGTCCTGACAATAGAATATGAGACAGATAATCTGTGAAAAAAATCAAGCTCCTCTGGCTCCTCCCAGTGGTCCTATTGCCATTTGCAGAAAGTCATGCGCTCCCGGTAAAAAAATAACCAATCAGAGCTGCGGTCCGTAACTTTGTTTGTGTTCAAAATGTAGAAAAATGTATATAATAAGTAAGTACACCATGAATCCATTTTCCAAACCGTGTTTTTAGCTTGTCCTGAATCACTAGGGTGCACCTATAATAAGTGTTTATATTCTGACTATTTTAGATTGCTTCGGGGGTACCGCGGCGGAGTAACCCAGTACCTTTGTGATTCTTCATAGACATAAACAGAGAGAAGTAGTTCCGGCTACGATGTTCTTCCTCAAGACGCAAGCAGTTCTGTTTATTAACCGCTAGAGCGTCAAAAGTTCCTTACCGCAGCTTTAAGGCTGGAGCAAAATTTTAATAAATAAATAAAATAGAGAATGTTAATCAGATAAAAGTTTTATATGTACATTACCATTAGAAAGTTTGGGGTCGGCAAGATTTCCAAAAGGTTTTTTATTTTTATTTTATGCACACTAAGTACACTAAGTCTTTTATGCACACTAAGTATGTATGTATTTGATTGAAAAAATCTCTCCAGTCCAGTCCATTCTTCAGAAATCATCCTAATTTCTTGCTCAAGCAACATTTATTATTATCAGTCTATAAGACAGTTTTGCTACTGAAGGTTTTGTGGATCCTGTGATAGTTCAAATAGCATTTAGTTGAAAAAAAAATTTTTTTTTACATTATATATGGATTTACTGACACTTTTGATCAATTTAATGTGTCCTTGCTAAAAAAAAAAAATAAATCATGCAGACTTCAAACATTTGAATATTACTGTATTATTACATTTATTTTTTTACATTTTATATATTATATTAATAACTTATTCTAGAAGAAATTTGTGTTTTCATGTAAGAATTCTGTATTTATCAAATCACTGATTCGATCCCTGATGAAAGTATAATATGGACGACATATTTACGCATCATAATATGATATAGACATATTTACGGTAACTCATGTTTGAGTTGCCATCAAAAATGCAGTGGGCAGAAAAAGATGATGGAAAAGTTTATGGGCTGAAAATGGGGTGCTGATGGCGCAGTGGATAAGACACATGCCTTTGGTGTGAGAGACACGGGTTTGAATCCACTGTGAGACACCAATGTGTCCCTGAGTAAGACACTTAACCCCTAGTTGCTCCAGAGGCATGCGACCTCTGACATATATAGCAATTGTAAGTAGCTTTGGATAAAAAACTAGTTGAATAATGTAATGTAATGAGGAAGACTGAAGGTCTGGAATTCATGGCGTCTTTCATTGGCCAAGGCCCCTTCTATGAGGCCGTTTGACTAACATTTCAAACAACTAATCACAGATCATTTCATTCATCGTCACGCTTCAAATTTGGAAATGTTTCCACAAATCAGACCGGTGAGTAAAACTCTCAGACGTATTTTAAAGATTCTATGCCACAAACTTTAAATATTTCACATACTTTTGAAAATCCAGCATTTAGCTGTTCCAGATAAGCGCTCGTCGTCACAGTTGAAAACACAGCGGCTTTCTTCTTTCATGAGGGGGTTTGGTGCCCATGGTATCTTTGTTTCCAGGTGGAACGTTAAAGAACACTTTGACTTTGACATCCCTGAAGTGTTTCCATTTTTGTGTCCCATATGCATTAGACGTTTAGCCAACAGTCCATGAGGCTTCATACAATCCACCTGTGCTCTAGAGGCCAAACTCCCACTCTTGCATAAACGCAGTTTATAATAATACATTGTCATTGATTTTTGAATTTAGGTTGGATGGTAACACAAAGTATTTAATCCTTTCTGTATAAAATTATTTTATTTCTCTCCTGCAGTCCCTCCTGTCATCATTAAGTTTGAGGAGCCAGAGAAGAGGCATGACACGTGTATGGTCTTCACGGTGCGTGCAAACCCCCTGCCCACCCTCCGCTGGTACTATAATGGCAGGGAGATCAAGCCGACAGACTATGTTACACCAAAAATGGATGTCTATCTGGACAACTTAGAGGGATGCCTCTTATTCAAAAACCCCACACACCACAACAATGGGAATTACACTCTGGAGGCCAGCAACTTCCTGGGCGTGGCTGTCAAAACTGTGTACGCCCACTTTCTTCAGCCACCCTTTGATGGTACGTGACTCATTTCTACACTATTACGTTGCCTGTTATTTTAAAACCTACAGTTACATAATGTTTTCCCAGTGAGTGAACTGTCAGTTACAACTGAAAATGTTTTTCCCCATAAAAGTGGACAAAAGAATGCAAAAGTAACTACCTTGACTGTGTTATCAAAAAAAAACAAAAAAACAAAACAAACAAGAGTCACATTCTCTTGTATTGGTGGATGTGTATGATTAGTGTTTCAATGATTAGAGCTGTTAGGTCACAGATGTTGAGTTGAGAAACAGTATGTATATATATATATATATTTTTTTTTTATATGAAAAGGGTTGTAAATTTTTGATTTTAAACAAAACATTTTTATCAAATTAATTTATGAATTGATGATGATGATGATTGTGGACAATTTAGTATTAAATACAAAATGTTTTCTTCATTGTTTTTAATATTGGCATAAAAAGTGGTCAGTATGATTTGTTTTTTTCATAGAAGTGAATGCTTAAGCAAGGATACATTTTAACTGACCAAAACCAGTTTTCATAAAAATGTTTTAGTTTTCAGAACACACACGCAAAATTTTAAATATATTAAAATAATAATAAACAAGTTGTTTTAAACGTTAATACGTTTTCACAATATTACTATTTTTACAGTGTTTATGATAAAAAAGTTTTCTTGGTGGGCATTAGGGATTTCATTCAGAAATATAAGAAATAAATGGTACCAAACACAATTTTTTGACCTCGCAGCACTTTAATTGTGTGCACAAATATATATATACATGCAAATCATATGAAACCCTCATGTCTGATTCCACATCAATTTCCTTTAAAGTTTAATTGCATGTTAAACACTGCAATTATGGTAATGTTTACACACACACACACACACACACACACACACATATATATATATATATATATATATATATATATATATATATATATATATATATATATACATTACCATAATTGCACAAGAAATGCACTGAAGGGTAAATGCTAATCATAGTATAATAACGTTTTAAAAATGTGTTTTCATATACAACTGTGTGTTTTCCCCCTCTTTTCTCAGTAGACTACACAGAATATGGTGAGTTTCTCCCTTTAATTGTTTGCTGCATGAATTTTTGTAACTTCTTTATTAGGTTTGTTTATCATAAAACAAAGAATGATTTAGAAACACATCATTTGGTCTGTGCACTGAACAAACAACTACCCTCCAAACAATTACCTCGGCCTTATTCTCAGATGGCCGGCCGCCATAGTTGGGCATGCTGTTATTAGACCTGTTTTGTATTTTTGGCGTAAAGTGACCAATATCTGTCAGTATGGGAGAAAAATCTGATCCTTTACAACAAGAAACTGTCCGAGAGACGATTACTGACCTTCACGAGAATGTTTATTATACTGATATCACCCTAATTAACAATATTTAATCAAGTTGAGGCACGGAAACTGCGAATGACAGACTGATACTGTCAGAGCTCTGGATGAAGTTAGATGGCTAGGGCTAACCATGAACAGCCTTAGGGTTCGGCTCGATACTATATGAATAAAAGCAGCTCCTTAATCTACAATCAGACTCCCTAACGAAATGGCAGTAACCTTGCAACAGTCTAATCAAACAGTATTTGCCCCAAGACATATTTAGTGAATAATCCCCAACAGTTCTCTTAAAACTAGAAGTTGTGTAGTCCTGCTCCTTGAGGGCCACCTTCCAGCTGAGTTTAGCTCCAGCCCTGATTAAACACACCTGAACAAGAAAATCAAGGTCTTCGGATACTGGAAACTTCCAGTAAGATAAATTATACAGCAGAGTGGCCCTTCAGGAGCAGAATTAGAATTTTTTTGTCTTAAAATGGTTACTCTGAGTAAACACAAAACACCCATCACCTTTTAAAGGCTGGTTTGACAAAACCAACTAAGTTATGGCGTGTTCTATTAACAAGTCTGTAGATTCGTAGGTAGTAGTGAAAATATATTGAAAATGACATGGAGGGAAAATAAAATCTAAAAATTAATTGTATTAATTTTATACAAACACTACATCATTTAAATCTCTGGTGTTAATCTTTTATTTTTTCACCTTTTAAAATAAATTAATACTTCAGCCAGGATAAATTAAATTGATCAAAGGTGAAAACATAAGTAGTTTACCCATTTTGGGGTCACAGTTATGTACAGTATGTCCATGTGGTTAAAAAAAAATATTTTTTCCCTTTTCTTTCTTTCTTTTTCTGGACACAACGACACTCTTGTTTGTTTTCTAGGGAGTCCGACTCCGACAGCTGTTACAACTATGACACATCGGCCTGAAGAGGACACGTTTGGCGTGAGTGTTATTTTTGTCTCCTGAGATCGAAAGCACTCATATGAAGCATAATGAGGTTACTTGAACATCTTGTTCCCAGGAACACACGGCAGAGGTGTTGAAAACAAACTATTCTAAAATATTTTCTTCATGTTCATTTTTTCCCCTCACATTTTACCTCCTCTATCTGCCTTATATGTTTCACAGCTGCTTAAAAAAATTACTTTTGTTCATCTTTGTGCTATAATTGACTAGATGGAGATTCTCATCTGAAGGTTTCAATAGCTACTCGGGCACAAGCACAAAGATTGAGCATGGCCCTCAATTGTTTGGAGGTCCTAACTATGGGGAAAAGCTTTTTGCTTCTGATAGCTTTATTTCAGCATTTTGACTGCTTTGATTTAATGTTTATTGTCTTTATTTGTTGTTTATCTGGAGCATTTAGACATTATATTAAGTTGTATGCTTTGTATTTCCCATAAGGTAGTATATCTTGGCCGTGCCATCTCTCTTACAACACCTAACCTGAATTATTATTATAATATTTTTTTCTTTTTTATACTTTGCCCTTTTCTTTTCATGCAATTTATCAAATCTACCGCTGCCATATGCAACTTATGACTTCAATTACATAAACCCCTCATGATTACGGCATCAACATCAATACAAATCACATAAACAAGTCAAGACATGCTTCGTAGGTTTGCTATAAAATTGCATTTTTCCTTCTGCTTGAGACACAAGATTAGATTGAAATATTTGACGCATTTTAAGTTGTTAGTTATGTCATTCCTGTACTGTAGTTCCCTCATAAAAGACTGTAAATATCATTTTACATTACAAATTATTATATTATCAAATAAGCTAATGTTTTAGCATGCTAGCATACTACTATTTCTGCAGTGTGTAGAAAGTAAACAGAATGCATATTTTTTTATCTGTGCGTACATGTAGAATACCCAGATGACCTATATTGGCCACAGAGTCCTGCACTGGTCCATTTTTGGAGACCCGTGGCCGCCCGTACCCGCAAAGTTCAGCACCAGATCGACCAGTCACCCGTGATAATATAAAAACGTAATCCACACCCGCCCAGACCTGTTAATATTTGGCCCGTTACCCGACCAGCGCCCACGATAAATCACACACGCTAAATAATTATTGATTTATTTTCGCTTAAGGTTAATGTGCAAATAAAGGATATCGTCCACAGGACCAGGTTTAAGCTGCGTTCTCGGTTCTTGAATTACAAATCCAGCTGTTTAAAAGTCTCTCTTACTCGCACCGCTCGAGAAGCATCAACAAAAGTCACACTGTTGCAGTGGTGGTGACGTGATGGGTCAAATGTCATATTGTTGTTGAGTTTGTGTAATGGTAATTTAGACATACAAATATTGCACATATTTTTCATCCGCGCTACTACCCGCCCGCATACCCGCCGTGAATTTTAGGAATGTCACAATCCACCCGTTTTAGCAACTTTTATGTGGGTACCCGACCCGTTGCTGGACTCTAATTGGCCAAAATGTGCAACTTAGCATACCATTTCCCAAGATGCAATGCTAATAAATTCTAATAAATGAGGTTAGCCATTTTTATAAAACACACCTAAACCTTCTTCTGTACAGCCTTTCATCAAAAATTTGTTAATGAGACCTATTATTTTACCCATTTGAGTTTTTTGCATAGACTTTGAATATTAAGTAAAAATAACTTAACATTTACAGTGTGAATTAAACATGCAGTGTAATGAGACAATGTGACAACAATGTAGGATTTTTCTTCTAATTAGGCAGTAAACAGTTTATACCATGTGCAGTAAGCAGTATGCCAATATTCAGTTTAAAAAAAATACAGTAATCCTTTATAACTGCTGAGCTGCTAGAGCTATGCTAAGTGCTAAACCGGTTTAGACTGTTATAAATCTGGCTCTCATTTCATATTTTGGTTCTTCAATTAAATTAAATGTTGTGTTTCCTGCTCCTCTAGGTATCGATTGCAGTTGGCTTGGCTGGCTTCGCCTGCGTTCTCCTTGTCGTTATGTTTGTGCTAATCAACAAATATGGCAGACGCTCAAAGTTTGGCATGAAAGGTAAGCCAGTGTAAACTATTCAGCAGGAAACTTGGCACATTGTGTTATTAGTGAAGTGTGACATTAACTGACTCAGTTTTAATACCAGAAACTGTTGTTTGTAGGAAGAAGGGAAATGCTAAAATGCTATGCAAATTTTCCTATTTTAACAATCTGCTCTGAATCAAACTCTTAAGTTGAGCTTCTTGGTTTTTGGATATTTAAAATTTTTAATTATTTAGCAAGGCAAAAACGGGTTGGACTGATACATTTTTTCTTTGGGAGTTCAGATGTGTATGTAAATATTTAATTGTTCATTAAACTGAGTTATAATGGGTGTCGTGTTTACCGATTTCAAGGAATGATGAGCCTGATGGAGTTTCAGCCACGCTTTTGGTCTCTAAATAGGATTCATGTCACTGTGCTGGATGGACTCCCTTGGGTTTGTCTGAAGTCCAAAGCCTATGCATTGCTGGCGAGCAGTTAGCAGGCGCTGTAGTTAGCCGTCTCCTTGGTTACGTGTTGGGATGGCAGGATGCTAGGCTCAGTCATGCTTTCCTGATTCTCCGATGGGTTTGGCAGAGTTGTTGTTTTCCTCTCTTCTCTCAGAATCCTTCAAAGCGCAGTCGGTTTCGCTAACCATGATGCATTTTGGCAGTTTTTTTTTTAGCCGTAGCAGTGGGAAACAACCCTGTTTTCCATCCCAGCTCTGACATAAAAACCAGAAATTTCAAATTTTCCCCTTTGACACCTAAGTCATTATGAATAGGATTCATCCGGATGTCATATAATGGCTTAGTAATGAACATTACGTGTGACATGTAGACCCGTGTGGAACAATGCAACACCAATTACACTACAATCAACACAAATGCTCATGTATCAAAGGGATAATTAATGTGATGCTTTCAGTCCCTGGAGTCTCCATGTTGTATTTTTCATTCAACATCAACTGGGAATGTAATGAGTGGCTCTTTCTAGTGGTAACGATGTCAGAGTACCCACAAGGCCCTTGTATTGCGCAGACAGAGCTCTAAATGAATGCGTGCCGTGTTCGCTGACTGTGTCTTGCCTTGGCACAATGCCACTTTCATTGACTTTCTCTTATTCATTTTGTTTCCCATGGGGACACCCCCCCCCCCAACCATGTTTTACAACCGCAACCCTTGTCTTTTTTTTCCACCAATCCTTGTACACCCTCCCACTCTCTTCCTTCTGTTACCCCCCAGTCTTGTTGACAGAAAGCGAGAACTCTCAATCCTTTTTTAGCAAGGCTAATTAATTTGAGATTAAGCTGATTAAGCAAGAGAATGGAAGAGCTCTGGATGGTGCTGGAAGAAGTCCGGCTGCTGGTTCCGGCTTGATCCGAATCGTTCCGGCTGTTTGGATCTCCAGAAAATTACACAAAGATGATTGTTGTGCTTGGGATTGCCTGTACCCTGTTATTCAGACTCCAAAAAAGAAAGAATATCAGTATCATTTCTATTTTTGCAAGAATATAAAGCATACATTGATAATGACATTGATCATTCACAGCTGTAGTGGGTTTCTTAGCCATAACTTTGTCGCCAAGGTTTTTCCAGAGCTTTTCAATCGGGTTTATGTCAGTGTTCTGCACTTGGGCTTCAGTCTTTCCTCAGTTTGGCAAATACACATAACTAACTCTCATCACTAAAGTTAACGTTTGACAGGTGCACCTCTCTCCACACTATATGCTCCTCAACAAAGGTGACCTTAGCCATTTGATTATTTCTGCTGATGAGAGGATTCATCACTGCAGTGTGCGCTTTTAATCTGACTTCTTGTGCCGAGACAGATCCTTACCCTGTTCATTGCCGATCTGGTAAGCAATTCCAGCTGCAGTGTTGAACCGATTCCCTATTGAGAGTCTTTGCATTATCATGTCCTCTTATGCAGTTTTCTTAATGTGGATGACCAGCCTTTTGGCAGGATCTGAATGAATTAGTGTCAAGGTAAACCAGCAATATTCTTAAAATCACAGATTTAGAAAGACAAACTTCTCTTGCAGTGGCTGTTCAGAATACAATTAATTGATGACATTTGCTAAAAAAAAATATATGTATATTTACAATGAATTACAGATCCACAAGACAAAAAAATTGGTAAAATTATTAAAATAACACCATTCAAAAGTTTGGGAACCCGTTGTTCTTAATACTGTGTTCTGTTACCTGATGATCCTCGACTGTCTTTCTGTTTTGTGATGGTTGTGCATGAGTCTCTTGTTTGTTCTGAACAGTTAAACTGAGCAGCGTTCTTCAGAAAAATCTTTAAGGTCCTGCAGATTCTTCAGTTTTCCAGCATCTTTGCATATTTGAACCATTTCCAGCAGTGACTGTATGATTTTGAGATACATCTTTTCAGACTGAGGACATTTGAGGGACTCAAACACAACTATTTAAAAAGATTCAAACATTCACTGATGCTCCAGAAGGAAACAAGATGCATTAAGAGCTGGGGGTGAAAACTTTTGGAATTTGAAGATCAAGGTAAATTGTACTTAATTTGTGTACCGGGAAACATACAAGTATCTTCTGTTGCTTACGAAGGGCAGAACTAAATGGAAAAAAAATATATTTCAACAAAATAAGACAAATTTGGACATCTTCATCATGTTCAAAAGTTTTCACCCCCCAGCTCTTAATGCATCTTGTTTCCTTCTGGAGCATCAGTGAATGTTTGAATGTTTTTAAATGGTTGTGTTTGAGTCCCTCAATTGTCCTTAGTGTGAAAAGATGTATCTCAAAATCATACAGTCACTGCTGGAAATGGTTAAAATATGCAAATATGCTGGAAACTGAAGAATCTGCAGGACCTTAAAGATTTTTCTGAAGAACGCTGCTCAGTTTAACTGTTCAGAACAAACAAGGGACTCATGCACAACCATCACAAAACAGAAAGACAGTCGAGGATTATCAGGTAACAGAACACAGTATTAAGAACCAAGGGTTCCCAAACTTTTGAGTGGGGTTATTTTAATAATTTCAGCATTTTTTTTTGTCTTCTGGACTAAATGTTAATATCTTTTATGTACAATATCTTACTCAGGACAGTACTAAATAAAATATAACATGCATTTAGTATGATCTCTCTTATTTTTTGAAAATTACTCATATTTTCACAGATTCTGCAAAGGGTGCCCAAACTTTCGATCCCCACTGTATATGTATATATATATTTATACGTGTGTGTGTCTGTGTGTGTGTCTGTGTATATATATATATATATATATATATATATATATATATATATATATATATATATATATATATATATATATATATATTATACAAATATATTTTGTTTAGTTCTCTATATTCTAAAAGGTTTTTTTATTATAATAAAGAAAACATGATATTAATTAATATTCAATTACTGTTTTTTTAATATATTTATGAATTTAGATTTTCACAGATTCCCTCATTGTGCTAAATGCTGCTATATTATCAGGCTTAATTTCTTGGACCTACTTTGGCCCTCAAGTCTGACCTCAAAACAGTACATGCCTGGGGATAAAATGTGGCCTACTGTCACCCTATTCAACGATTTTATTATTCCTTTATTCCAAATCAAACAGTAGCCCTTTCTGTCAGACTGTCTCGGCTGAGAGCGGCGGAAAATGCTGTTTTGTACTCTGGTATTGAGACTTTACATTATTCTTTTGGTTCTCGTCCAATGCAATGAATGGGAGTTGTTCATATGAACTGAGGCGTAAATAATCTTAATCTATTCCTGTGGTGAAAGAAAAAGATTTGGCTCAGGGAACGCACAAAGTCCTTCGAAAAACATTAGTATTTTTCTGTACTACTTGTAAATGAGGCTATTCAGTTAGTTAGCACTTTATGTCTTCATTTTGTATGTTACTGGAGGTACAGAACATGACTTTTTATGTTGTGTCCTCAAATGCTTCCTCGTGGAGACCGAAGGAAAGATATCTGGAGAGATCTTAGTCCAGTCCAGGCTTCGCTGGCTTTCTGTAGCAGGATACACCCGCAGGGTGTTTAAAGCTCCCTGTCTCCTGATTCTTATTCCAGCCCGCATCTTACGTCTGAGTTAAACTTTCTCTGAGGGCTCACAGTGAGATCCCATTATTACCATCTTAAATCTGACAGCAGGGCTCTCACACAAATGGAAAAAGCTTCTCTCTCTCTCTCTCTCTCTCTCTCTCTCTCTCTCTCTCTCTCTCAGAAGTCCTTACATCTGAGAAAGAATATGTGTGTAAAGTATATGTGTGTGTATATTGTATGAGAGATCTGTATCTCCAGTGCCTGCATTCATCCTTCTGGTCCAATAAAATAGACAGCTGTAGTTTTCCACTTCCAGACTTCATTTCTGTGGAGATGGAGCTCATATACTTTGCTTCAGGTTACTTCTTTAATTTGACTCAAAGCATATTGCTTATTAAAGACTAATTGATCCGAAAACATCAATATCGCATCGCACTTCTTGTGATTTATGTATATCTACTAGATTTTGATGCTTTTTTTTTTTTTTTTTTTTACCCTTTGGTAAAGTTTTTTTTTTTTTTCGTGGCGACTTCTGTGGTGTCTCAAGTCAATTAAAAGTGTGTTTGAAACGGATGCCGCTCCGCTTTGTATAAAGAATGATTAACTCAACCCCACCAGAGATCTCTTTTACAAGTCTAAGGCATGAATTCATGAGCCATGGATTATTATCTTGTGTAATGAATGATTTGGAGGTTCATCCTTGAGATGCTTAATTGTTGTGTAAAAATAATGGCAGTGAGAGTTTTTATGCTACGACCAACAGACGGATATTGCTTTCTAAGGAAACAATTAAATACAGATTTATCTGAAGTACTATAAAACATTAGCTTGTTTTATTATTTTAAAACATCTGTTTATATATATGTATAACACATTTGTTTTCATAGTTTCAATATCATTTTTAATAAATGTTTATATATTTAGTGATTGCAATGGTATATTTAAGATGATGATGATAATAATAATAATAATAATAATAATAATAATAATACTAATAATAATAATTGTTATTTTTATTATTATTATTATTGCTGTTATAGTTCTTTTAACAAATTATTATTTTTTTTATTTATTACATTTTTATTTTATTAATTACTTATCACAGTTTATAACTTTTATTATTATTATTATTATTATTATTATTATTATTATTATTATTATAAATAGTAAAAGTAGAAGTAATACTAATAATAGTATTATATAATGGTATAATAGTGTTCCTGTGGCTCAAGTGATAGAGCATTGCATTAGCAGCGCAAGGTTGTGGGTTTGATTCCTAGTGAACAAGTTAGGTAAAAAATGTTAACCTGAATGCACTGTACAGTAAGTCGTGTGTGTGTGTTGGGAGAGATTGGGTGCCTGTAGCCACTGCAGTTCAACCATCTACAGTGGCTACAGGCACCCAATCTCTCCCAACACACACACACACACACACACACACACACACACAAACATCAGCTTTCCTCAGTTCTGGTCTTGCTGCTTCACAGATGTGATTTGATTCTGACCTCACCAGGTGTAGTGCTGAGTTTGCTTTACTGTGAAATCTGCCATATAAAGCATTTCTTTCATATGTTTCTGCCTTTGTAGCTGGGAATGACACATTTCATTGTTGCACTGTCAAACAATTGTCTTTCTTTAGGTCCTTCATTTGTTCTTTCTACTTGTATTTTCTACCAACTACCTTTCTTTCTACCCTTCCCCTTTGCAGCTTTTTCTGTTTGTTCGTACTGTGCTTTCAGTGTCCCTTCTTTCTTTCTTTCTTTCTTTCTTTCTTTCTTTCTTTCTTTTGGACTTAATTTTCCCTTGCCTTCCCCTCCCTTCCCTTGATTCTTGGTGGGCTTGGAATCACATTCATATTTTACCTGCGTCCATTTATATCTGATGCAACGATTCCAACTCGCTGTACTATTTCAGAGTTCAGCACCTTCCCTTTAGGGAATGCAAAGATTCATCTGGTGATATAACATCGGAAGAAGAAGGGAGGGAAAAGGGGCTTTTAAAACAAAAAAGAACAGGACAAGAAAACAAATGATTCTATTAAGCATCCGCTGCTTGTCGTCCTTCAAAGATAGATACCTTGCCAAAAGGACAAGTGGACTAAAACTCCACTTGTCCTTTTCTTAGCAGTGGCCTTGTATCTAAATAATCTCATTCTTTGGCCAGGAAGCTTTAGGTGATGCTTAACTTCGAACCAGAACAGTGTAATGGCATTAACATTATGCAATTATAAAGCAAATGCAATGTTTTCCAGAGCACTGAGTGTGATATTCTTGGCTTTTCTTTTTAATAAAGGTTATACATCTGTCATACTGTTGGCGTCTGCATCCAATTAAATTTACAAAAGTGATCTGATGTACATATACATTGATAATAAAGGTCTAAAAATAAAGGTATGAAAGCTGTCACCTAAAAGGTCCATACCAGTGTACCTTAAACCTACATATTAGAACCTAAAGTGTACATATAAGTACAAAAGTGTACCTTTTGAAAATGTACTGCCCCCAGGGAAAGCTTTTTGTATCTTGTTTTCTGAGAGTGTAGAAAGCATATTCAACTGAAGTCAAGTGTCTACTTTAATGTTTCCAATAACTTTTGTCAAAATATGTATAATACTATGTAGTGTTTTATCAGTTTGGAAAATGGTCCAGCACCTTGCAAAATCAAATTTGCAAGTTGTTCATAAGTTATAAGTTATTTTGCTCCATTAGACTATTGAGGTTTACAGAAAGCGCCACTGTAATGGTGCTGCTTTATTGCAGATTTTTTATTTGCTTCATTTTTATTATTCAGATTATGTTGCTTTCTTGTTTAATACTCTGAAACTGCTTTGAAACACTCTCTATTGTACAAAACGCTTTAAACTTGACAAATGGGCTATGTGGCATGTGGTGTCTACACCTGTGTGCAAACAGTTACTCTCTTTTATATCAGTGGTTTCTTGTTTTGACTTTACATGTTGGCTTTGATAAGTGTTTTAAGTGACTAATCTTGTCAGACTGCTTAAAATCATGATCAATAACACGCTTTCAATCCACCACCATCTCTACCTGCCTCTCTGCCCGCTTGCAGTCGGTTCTCACTCTCTCTACAGTTGATTGGAGTTGCCAGTGATGGCCTGAGCTGCTCTGTCATTTGTCACTGTCCATTTTTCCGTGGTGTCTACCTCTACCTCCCATGACCCCCGCCACGTGAGAGCAGACACCTGCTCTCTGAGAACCGCTCTCCATGTGTCAGCCGGTGAACTGGAGCTGCCAGAGCAGGGGCGGGGCCTGACAGGCAGCGTTTTAAACTCTAACACTCAAACCGCGGGTCTCTCCCGTACCCTCTGTGACTAACCAACCGTTTTCAGACCCCAGCACCTCCACCTTGTCTGCTTCGGTCGCCTTCAGTCTATCCCGGCCCCCATCATCCTGCCACTTTTCCTTCAGCCTCTTGATGCTGGGTGCACTCTCTTCTCTTTTCGACCATATCCACCATCCCAAACATCTATCACAAGGGATTTTCCTTTCCTCCGTGCACCATTACCTGTGAAGGGCGATTAGTACACACCAGTGAAACAGTATATCACTTCTGACTGGCTCTGCCTGAACCAGAGAAGGGAGGAGTGGCACAGCTCAGAGTGTTGATGTAAGTCTATTGCACCCCTGAATACAATTCCATCACAGGAAATTGTATGTTTTTTTGCTTTCATTTATTTTATATAAGGCATTTACAGTATTTAAAGTGGTTTTGCATTTATTTATCTTATATAAGGCATTAACAGTATATTGGTTTGGCAGACAAAACAATTAAATTGATTGTAGATTGAAGCCTACTGACATGCCTGTATGTCTTATTTTGAAAGCAATGAATATGTCAAACTGGCCAGACCAATTTATAAACCACGTAAAACAAATCTGTACAAATCTTAAAAAAAAAAAGTTTTATTCAATATAATGCAAAACTGATTTATCCACCCAGTTATATATCCGTCAGCTCGCCAACATTGGTAGCATGCTGCCGAGAAGCTATGCATTAAACTAGACATGTCCTGCTGTACGTATACATCACAGCAAAAAGCTCCTTAGTGCTAGATGTATTTGTACGGAACAAGAAAATGCTGCATTCAGATCAGCTTCTCAGATCTATCTATCTCCATGTGCAAGGCTTAAGAGGAGAAAATGCCACTGCCCGCAGGCCTCTTTCCCATCTGCTATCGTTTCTGTGCTCTAAAACAAAACAGGAGCCCCTAAGACCCTTTTATTTATTTACTGTATGACAGTTAAAGATAGATGAGAAGAACCCTGGAGAATCTGGCTCCCCTCCACTATCACCGTCCTAGAAATAGAATATAGCGATGAAGGGCCAGTATCAAAGACAGGGCCTCAATGAAAAGAAGGCAGACCGAGGAGGCTTCTGGGACTCCATGGGCGAGCTACTCCATCTGAGCTTCTGCCAGGGTCGCCCTGGGAATGTGTTGGCACTGCTTTCGCATGGCTTGACTGCTCATCATATCTTAGTACATCTATATAACAACAACAAAAATGATCTCTTTTAGATTTGGAGCATTGACTGATGCCGAATTGGGAGTGTCTTTATTTTTTGTTGCCATGAGGAATTCAAAGACAAGAATATTGCATCAGCAGTTGAGTTGGCTAACTTAGCACATTTTCCAAAACTATGGAAAGTCTGAATCATTTTGGTGAATCAGTTTGTTCCGATTCAATTTTTGGAGGACCCAGAGCTCTGCAGAGTGTTGTTCCAACCCTGCTCCAACACATATACCATGTTATTTTCAATTAAGCCTGACGGACTTGATTAGTTGGATCAGGTGTATTTAGTTAGGGTTTAATCTAAACTCCTGGAAATGAGTTTGACACGACTGTTCTAAATTATTCAATGATTCAATCTAAATTTATTGGGAATATTTGATTCATTATAGGGAATCGGGTTGTTATAAATGGTCTTATATACATATATACCAAGAAGTTGTGATTCATTCTAGTGAATCGGTTCATTCTAAATGTCCTATTTCTAATATGTAGCACTGGAAAGAATCATTCATTCTAATGAATTGGTTCATCCTAAATGATTGTGTCTTTAATATGTAGAACTGGAATGTTAGATTCATTCTAGGGAATCAGTTTGTTCTAAATGGTTCTTTCTCATATGTATTGTTAAAATATTAATAGTGAACTGGTTTGTTTAAAATTGTTCTCTCTCTCTCAAATGTACTGTTGAAATGTTTCTCTCTCATATGTAATATTTAAAAATCAGATTCATTTTAGTAAATCTGTTTCATCAGACAGTTTATGTAAATGAAGAGATCGACAAATGACTTACTGATTCAAGTCCTTGTACTACAGTACTATATTCGGTTTTGGAAATTAAGGTGTTCTACATAAGGAGCTATTTATTAGCAGTTTCATTGCATCGTTTACTACTTTTTCTGCAGTGATTTTCATTTCAAACTTACTTAGTAAATTAGCTTAATTTAGTTCAGCTCAAATTATTATATTTTTCAAAAGTAAGGCCAAAGGCGGGCTGCAAATTTGCGTTGTGTCACTAGGCTTCGAATGGCCATGCATTAAAGACTTTCGCCCAAATATATGGGCATAAAACAGGCTGTTCTACTCGCTTCCCAAAGGAAAGCAGTCTTCAGCAAACGTTCATTAGCATTTTAATTGGATGCTTAAAGATATACATAATTATGAGTTCCCTTGCAGAAAAGTGAATGTTTAAGTACTGTCTTGTAGCGCTAAACAGCTGTATACCCTCTTGTACTTAGGTGATCAGTGTTGCTTGGCGCTATATGCAAAGGTGGAGCTGAGTCAGGAACAAGAAGTTGGAACAGATGAATGGTCTTGGAAATTCAGCACTTTTTTTGCAATGCTAAAATGTACCAGATAATGAGGCTCTTGAGTTTGCTTATGGGGTAAGCAGTGGGGCTCCTGCATTTGATGTGATGTTTGTCATAATTTGTGTTTTTTTTTTTTTTTTGCTTGCATCAAGCATGTTTTTTTTGTTCATCAAGTGGATAAGAAAACAGTTTTCCCTTGCCGCTTATATGACTATGGAGTGTGTAGCGTGTATATATATATATATTAGGGGTGCACGATATCTGCCGATGATTAATGCACATCTTGTCAGCAATGCGGGTTATCTAATCAGTAGTAAATTCCATCAGGTGCATGATTTCACATAGAGCAGCTGTTACTACACGGAGTCATTGTTAAAGCTGCGCAAATTCTTGTTCATTATCAGCTTGGATTTGCGCATTAATCTCGGTGTAACGGTACGCAAAAGTCACAGTTCGGTACGTACCTCGGTTTTAAAGTCACGGTTCGGTTCATTTTCATTACAGTAAGGGAAAGAAATGCAAACATTAAACTGCAGGTTATTTATTATTATAAACTTTTTTTTAACAATTTGTTTACACCTATTTTAAATACATTTTAATGAAATATATATAAATTAAAATCAAGAATAATAATTAAAATTCTGCTGCAAAGTTTGCCACTAAATAAAATACTCTCAGTCTCAAACCAATATCATATAATAAAATATAATGAAAAATATAAATAAATAACTATGATTACAGTGCAGCATTACCAGTCCCAGCTTGTAGGCCTGCTCATATTTAAAAAAATACTACTTTTCCAAAGTGTAAAGTGCAGCACCAGCAGATTTTAGACCTGCTCAGATTTCGTTATTGCGTTGGACCGATCGGAATTAAGAGCAAAGGTCTGTTTAAATGCCGACGGGAGCTGCGTTTGAATTACAATCATTTTTTTCTTAGTTGTAGTGATATTCACACTCGCATGATGCCTTTTGAAAATATTGCACCTGTCAAACATAGTCTATTTTGCCGTCAATACTGTTGACGGTGTCCTTTATCAGTAGGCTTTATATTTATGCTCAACATGAAGTTTAGATATTGTTGTCGTGAAGACAAGATCCTGGTCTGTCGGCTGTCTCCCTCTATGTCACCTACAGCAGCAGCAGCAGCACCCAGCGCTGCGTCAGGCATGATTCTGGTGTGTAAAGACACAGAAAACGCGAAGCAACCGACACTGACACGATGTGTCACTGGCCTTAGAATCAGCTGCAGGGCGGGATTTGCGCTGAACGCGGAGACTTCCGCCACTTAATATGTTCGTTTGAAAACACGAAAATGTACCTATTGTTCCGCATACAAAATATTGCATTCGGTCATTCGGTACACACGTGCACCGTGCCGAAAGCCTTGTACCGAAACAGTCTGGTACGAATATATATATATATATATATATATATATATATATATACACACACATACATATCTGTGTGTGTGTGTAAATTAGATATAACAGTTTATTTTTTCATTCACGCAATTTTTAGCATCTCGATAAATGTATTTTTTTAAAGGAGTAATTTAAATGATTCAGTCAACTGATTCATTCAGTGGCTGTCTTTATGAGCGAGTCATTGAATTATCCATTTGTCTGATTCATTCAGTAACACTATTACTGTGACTGTTTGTGCAGCTTTGTCTATTATTTTTAAAATTAGTTTCAAAGTAACTAACAATATTGTGTTTAAAACACTCAAATATTAATTTCTTCTGTGCTGTACAAATCATTTCACTCAGTCTTCTTGAATATTTACACATTTGGGCAACAGCACTCTTGCTTGTGTGATATTGCCTCAATATACAAATAAAAAAAGTGTTGGACATTGCAGTGTAAAATGTTACCCACAATCCCTTTCACTTTTAATCCACAAATAGAGCTGCAACTATGACATATGAGTTATGAAGTTTTCTTGGCACCGCAGTGACATGCTACTATGAAAAAAAAAGTGCCTCTGTTGACGTCTGGTCCCACATAGACAAGGAAAAAAGCCTCAGATGGTTGCGAAATCCTGTGACAGTGACAGTTAAAATGGTAGATCCTTGGCCAGAGACATGTCTTCTTATGTAGAGATCTGATGGCAAGCTTTGTTCAGCCCTGCTTTAGAACGCTTCAAACAGGCAGGCGTGGAGCGACCCAAAAGAATCCACAGTCCTCTGCTTTCAAGACAGCAGGCTAATTGGTGAATATCTCAAGCTTGTCTGAGTGTTGTTTAAAGAAGAAAAAGGGGTGGGACTTCCCTCATAAGGATGCTTTGATGGTATGTTTATGCTAGTTCTCTGCAGGCCGTTCGGTTTCTTGTACACGGTGCCACTTCGCAGCAGACCGGTGTTGAGGGGCACATGGGAAATTCAACAAAAATGTCTGATGAAACTAATTATGCTACACTCAAAGGAACTTCAGCATGCTGGATTGGTCTGTGCTTTGCTTTTGCGGGAAACATTTAGACAGCTTTCCTCAGTTAGAGCTAATGCTGTTTCATCATGTATGGTAATGAAAGCGAGGGAGGATGAGGGCTTGAAAGTTTTGTTAAACTTGAGTTGATTCCTACAGTAATTAGTGGTATTCAGCAGATAATACAAGTACATCTTATTTTAACTCATACCCCAGGCAAAAACATTGACAGCTAAACCAAGAGAGTATCACGAGCGATGTCACAAACGATGTCTAACCTGCTAACATTTCCAGCGTGAAATCAAACTATTCCATAAAGTAATGAAAAGACAGCCAATCAGAAAATATTTAAAATATGGTTATTAAGTACTCATAATAATGTTGATAATAATAATAAAAAAATAAAAAAAATAAAAATAATAATAATAATAATAATAATAATAAAATTAAATGGTGTTATTCCTAATTATTATTATTATTATTATTATTATTATTATCATCATTATTATTTATATATCTAAACAATAAATAAGTAATAATAATAATTATTATTATTATTCTGCCTAATTATTATTATTATTATTATTATTATTATTATTATTATTATTGTTGTTATTTTTATTATTTATGCTAATAATAATATTGTTATTTATTTATATATTTTTAATTTCTTATATTCCTATAAACAGCAATAATGCCGATTGCCTCATGGCAGTGCGTGACATAAAGCGCTGTTGTGCTACGGGCATTCCTTCTAATCCTGGCTTGTGGATCTTTCCCGACCTTTCCTTTCCCACTTTGCTTTCTGTCATCGTCTGGATATTTTAGCTGCAGTGTTTACATCAGCATGTGTAGATGCCCTCAGGTTGGAGTTGAGTTCTCCTATGTGACTGACCTGTGCACTGGGACGGTGTCCTCACTGGATGGGTTCTCTCCCTGGGGCTCCTCTCAAATGAGCAATCTGGCTTCTTAATGTTTCATGAGGAAATCTTTACATTTTTAAGTAGCTAGGAATAATTGTTGTGTAATTACAAGCCATCTTCCTTAATTATTCATTTGTGAAGATTGGGAGAGGCACAGTAAAGGAGGCAGGGAAGAAAAGGATGGATGGCATGTAAAATAGACGGATGAAAAAGTGGCAATAGTGGGTTGATGGATAAGGATAAATGAATCCACTGAGGGCCACTTCCTGTGCTCCGCCTTTGGTTCACAGCTTGGTGTTTAGTGGCCCCCAGCCAGCCGGAGGAGGTTAACTCTTATTTTGCTGTATTTTTAAACCTGGCCAGGAATTATGGACTTTTCCATTATTGGATTTCCCATTAAAGCTTGACTCTGCAGGTTGTCAATGAACAAGGATTCATTTCCAGTCTTTATGAGATGCCAAGCTATCTCTGAGGTAAAAGTACTCCAACCGAGTGTGCATAATGTTTACTAATTGAGTCTAAAACTGAGTTTGGGTTCTGCTTCTTAAAGTAGGACAATAGAGCAAATAGCTCCTCTCTAAATAACGCACATCCTTTCAAAGTCAACAGGTTCTTGTTGTGACAGTGATCCTTGTCGAATCTACAGAAAAGGTTTTCAGGTCCATTATAGTGCAGACCTGATCCTTGTATCCTTCCTGTCCCTTTAATATTTATTGTTAAATAATGTGTGCTATTTTATGTTTTAGCTGTTATATTCTAGAGACCCATACAAATGCAAATTATGCTAACTGCATAGTTACTACTTTATTTACTATACAGCAAACTTATGTTTAATATGCAGCTATGTTGACCAGACTTTGGGACCAATAAGACTGTGTGTGTGTGTGTACAAAATGACAAAAAAGAAAAGATAGAAATATATATATATATATATATATATATATATATATATATATATATATATATATATATATATATATATATATATATATATATATATATATATATTGTATGTTTTGTATAATATTATTACATTATGACCACACTTTGGATCAACAAGATTTTCTTTGAATTTTATTATTAGTATTTGTATTTCATTAAACACACACACACATGCATACTGTATATACTGATATATAACAGATATATAATTATTATTTTTATTATTATTACTATTATTACTATTATGCTTTATTATTGGACAGTGAGTAGCAGCGAGTATAATACATTCGTATATATAAATATGATAAATTATATGAATTTAAATCAATATTATATTATTAATATTACATATATTCTATTTTTATTTCATATCTAGATTTTATTATGCTTACATACTGTAGCTACTCCTCATTGTCCACCCTCTGAATATTATTAATGTTATTACTATTATTAATAATCTATTATTATTATTATTATTATTATTATTATTATTATTATTATTATTATTATTATTATGGAATTTAGCATTTTAAATTGCTTTCTCTAGAACTTTCTGAAAACTAGAGCTGTGCTTGTGGAAAAACACCTGTGCTTTCCCTCTCTCTAATGGGCTAGCTGGCACACATTTGAAGGTTCTAGCCTCTTGTCAGCAATTAGACACCTGTGCGGCTGTGCATAGGCATGCATAGACATACATAATTTGCAGACGTACCATTTAGCTGGTTTCACGTGGCATACTTTGTACAGCACGTTCTGTTGCTTCCGAACAAGAGGTCACGTATGCTTCGCCCCTTGGGGATCGCTAGGAATAATTGTGTGATTTCCAATATGCGATTTGTATATAATGTCAAACACATCTCTTTACAGCTGCCAAAATCCAAACCAGTCCCATATGCTGTAACTGGAGCTGTTACAGATGAACCTTGTTGCAGTTCATTTAAATGGTTTGCATTTTAAATGTGGAATTTGAGAAGCCCCTAAGTGCTTCTTCACGGCCCGTCAGCAGACCGCATTGCAGCGGTTTCCTCTTGTCGCACCTTGTGTTCATTTAATCTAGAAGGCTGTTGGGACAGAGTGGATAATACCTTAACTAAGAGCCCTTTAAATCGAAATCTCTGTAATTAAGTGCTTTTGTTTTGGCCTTGTTTGTTGCATTTATTGCTTCTTGCCGTTGTTTGCCTGCTCTCCGTTTAGCCTGAGTAAAACCATGCAGAATGTTCAAATTGAGAAATTAATTCTGGTAATGCAGAATTAAAAAAAAAAAAAAAAAAAAAAAAATTATAACAGCTTGGTATCTAGACATTCCGTATAATTAGTGGCACTTGCTAATTAGAATTTGTTAAATAAGTCCCTGGAAGTCATTGAAACACACAGCAAAAATGATTTTCTTAATCCGTGTTTTGTCTTGTTTTGCCAGTGAAATATTAAAACATTCTTAAATCAAGATTATATGGACCAAAACAGTTGAAGCTAAGCTTCTATTGGCATTTATTTTTGTGGGAACTATCCCTTTACATTATAAATGTGTGATTCTATTAGCTTTCCCTCTCTAGGTGCCATAAATTTGACGTGCGTCAGTTTGCAAGAGTGGCAGGTGAAATGATGTGTGAAAAAGTCTCGTATTGATTTCGCAATGGTCGAAGTTGGAAGGTCACCAATCATCTTTGGCTGTGACGTGCAGTATCTGTCCACCTGTCTCCAAGTGAATGAGTTAGGGACCTCGGGGCGGCTGGACTGCAGCAAAGAAATCAGAAAACAACTCTGGAGGGTTGGCATTACCTCACATGCACGCAAAATTTACTCACTTCTGGGAGCTAAATCAATAGCTTTCAACTAGCCTTGTTCATGCTCTTTGTCTAATAAAATTCAGGCAAAATGATGCTTCTACTCCATCTCTCTATGCTATTTACCTACTTACCGAAGGAATACATCTTGCCTAATTCCCATCTTAACTTTCCTGTGGTATCAGGACCAGCAGATGGGCAAAACAAGCCCATCATTCTTTCAGGCAATCACAACCTATAAATAAATGGGTGGCAATTAGAATGAGGAATGTGTGTGTGCACAGCATTCCCTTGGTTCCCTCTGAGATGGCTGTCACTTTGTGGTCTACTTTCACCGTCGTAATGTTTTTTTAAGGTCCCATTCTCCCGTACTTGTGATAGCTGAAGCTTCGTGAAGCTGGCTGTCTGACGAAACTTTGTTTTTCTGTAGACACCGTCAGCTTATGAAAAAGGAGAGGTTCTCTAGGACATCAAAGAAAAAAATGAAGTCCAGCTTTAAGAAAAATAATTGCCTGTCAGTCATGTTTTACACAGAATGAGGCCATTTCAAATAAGGATTTGGGATCCGGGAGACAGTTGCATGTGGATCCGTAGAGGATGTGAAGCGGTTCATCAGTGTCACGACGGGAAACAATGAGATCTGTCCGTCATCTGACACAGAAACAGACAAAAAGATAGGTTCATCGTGTTTGGACAACAAGTGTTATACACATGCTGTAGTTTCACTCTCATTTATCAGGTACACAAAGTCTTCAAGTGTTTTTTTTATTTTTATTTTGGATATGGAATCACTTTACTGACAAGCAAAAGTGTGGTAAGGGGAATTAACAGTGACTCTTATGGTACACCACAAGCAAATTTAATTATTTGAGTAAGTAGGTTACATACAAATTCAATGCAAAGATGCAAATAGACACCGGGTGACGTGAATGACATGGGTGAAACACCCATCAGTTATTATTTTGTCTCATGGAATATATATATATATATATATATATATATATATATATATATATATATATATATATATATATATATATATATATATTTCCCATAGACAATTAGAGAAAAAAAAGCAAATGAGCATATTGAACACATTTTTTCCCCCGTCATATTCATGTACAAACACCTGTACACTTGTTAAAATAGCACATGCTCTGTGCATTAAAAGTTGTATAAAAATGTAATGATTGTTTTTCCAAAATATGTTTCAGTGTTACAATATAGTATAGTGTTATAGTTTTGAATGTAACTTTTTCCACAGAAAAAGCCATTACTTATGCATTAAGCTGTAATTATAGACCAAAACGTCACAAACACTTGGAGATGGGCTCCTTTGACTAGATAGAAACTAGCAGGTAAAAACACCTTGGCAACCACATTCAAATGTTCTAAAATTAGTCAACAAATCAATGATCATAGCAACCCTCCAAAACACCTTAGCATCATGCTGCTTCTAGTTCTTGACATTTTAGACGCTATACCTTTCTCTTCACACTTTAAGCAAAACTTTCTCTTCCTATTGATCTGGGTGTTGTCAGTATTTTGTTTCTCTTGACTTCTCCTGCTCTGCTAGGGACAGATCATGTCGATTTGAAATCATTGAGCTTGATAATTGGCCTCAATTGTACAAGTTATTTACAAACTCAAGGAACCCTGATGGGCAAAGTTTCCAGTTAGCTCGGGATGCAAATGAGAAAAAGTTCAGGAAGTACATCCTGTTTCCCATTGTGAAGTGGCTTTTTGAAGGACCTCATTTCCAAAAGAGGCCCACTTGGTAAGAGAAAGAGAAACGGAAGAGATGAAACCAAATGGGTGACACTGACTCTAGAGGACAGCCGTGGAGCAAATCTGATTAAGGCTCTATCTGTGAAACGTCACAATACAGCATCAAACCCAAGTGTGAAATGAAAGCTGAAGATGTGGATTGTAGGCTTTAAAAAGTTGTGTTGTTTTTTCTGTTAGCGCTTAATCAGTGTCTGAGACGAATTGGAGTCAGGCTGTACATTTGAGGATAAAGTATAGATGTTACAAACATTTAGAGGGTTATACTTTGAAATATAATGCTCTTTGCTCCTTTACAACACACACACACACAAAGGTTTTGACTTGATTTAAAAACAGAGAGGAAGAAACTAGCATGATGCTGGTCATCTAGGAAGAGGTAGGTATATACAGGACGAGAACCCAGAGGTGGCACTTACATGTGTAGTTTTTATGCACAGCAGTGCCGTCTGGATAAACACGTTGCAGACAGTCAGGAGGAAGAGGAGTGTTTCGGAGTGTAGGGAGGAGAATGAGAAAAAGGGAGCTGGTAACTAGCATTTAGACTGCCTTTGAGACCGATGCAGATACTACCTCCTTTTTCTGATTTATTTCTCTTTCTTCCTGTAATAGGTCATATTTCACCTTGAAATCCTAAGAAAAGGACATTTTATCTTGCATAAAACAGCATTTTTTTTTTTTTTTTAGAACTGTTTCTAATTTGTGCATTTTAATTAGGCACATTCATCTCCATTTCTCACTACTGTAATGGGTCCAGACAATTTCTTTTTGTACTATTCTTTCTCATCAACGAGAATGTTAATGTTAGTGATGATGGTTAAATTTTTATTACTGTGGTACTTTTTGTTTCGATTTGTTTTGCTGTATTTTTTTTTATCTTTCTGACACCACTACATTGGCTCAACCAGTCGTGTTTTATTTTATTTCGTTTTGCTATATTTTTTTAAATTAAATTTCATTTTTCTATTCTTTACTCTTTGTTCCTTTATTTAATGCTTTGCTTTGCTTTATTTTATTTATTTATTTATTTATTTTTTCTGCCACAGCCAAATTAGCTTAAGTAGTCGAAATTTGTTTGGTTTTATTTTGCTATTTTGTTTAATTTGGTGTTTTCTTTTTGTTTTTTTCATTTAATTTTATTTTAATGTTGTTTTTCCTGCCCCTGACTATGCATACAACATGTGGAGAAGGAGTGGTTGGGAAACCTGTTCAAAATTTTTATTTTTTTTTGCATTTCTGAATAGTGAAGATATGGCACAGAAAATCCACACTTTACATTTACACAAATATTTGTATTTATTTTTTTGCCATGAAATAAGACTCAAACCTGCTCTTGACAGGCTTTGTAAGATTCACACCTCAATTTATCTCAGTCTCTCTCTCTATCTATCACTGTCGACATCTGTATCATTCCTCTTTTACTTCCTTTATTTCTCTTTCTCAGAGAGGTCGGCGGTGTAGCAGCTGATGTGTGGTTGGAGTAATGAGGCTTGGGAGATCCAGCGTTAGAACAGACTTTCATTAGGACTTGAAAAGGGCAAAGAAAATCTGTGAAAGGACCATCTCTGATTTGAGCCAGCTGACAAATTCTTCCCATGTAGAGCTAGGCTTTATATATATATATATATATATATATATATATATATATATATATATATATATATATATATATATATATATATATATATATATATATATATATATATATATATATACGTATATATATATATATATATATATATATATATATATATATATATATATATATATATATATATGTATATATCCTCATAACGCCTATATATATATATATATATATATATATATATATATATATATATATATATATATATATATATATATATATATATTAGTGGTGGGCCGTTATCGGCGTTAACGTGCTGCGTTAACGTGAGACTCTTATCGGGCGATAAAAAAATATCGCCGTTAATCTATTCTCAAAGTTGTGTTGGTAGCTAGGTCTATACTAAGCAAGCTATGATGACTTTCACCTTGATATTTTATATAACCGACTGTCAGTTATTTCTTAAGTGAAAGTAAACAGTTGAGGAAAAAAATGGGATGTGTATTATATTGGATGCGTTCATCGTCTCTTAAAGTGAATTAGTTTACAGCTTTTTTTTTCAAGCAGTTTGTGATCCATTTTGGAAACAGGAGATGTACATTTCTAATGCACCATCTAGCTTGATAAACCCTTTCTCAAAGACTTACTGTTTGTAAATTTTATTTGGGTAACACACATATTCTGAATGCTGTCGGCAGAATTCGAATGAGCCATTTTAATCTAGATTAATCTAGATTAATTTCAAGATCACAGTGAGATTAATCTAGATTAAAAAAAAAAAATCTATGCCCACCTCTTATATATATATATACATACATACATACATACATATACACACACACATACACACAGTTGTGCACAAAAGTTTAAATACCCCTTAAGGAATATGCAACGTTAATTTTCAGAAAATAAGAGTGATATTCCACAATATATATATATATATATTTCACAAGAGAAAATAATAAATGATGGGTGTATCACCCATGTCATTCACGTCACCCGGTGTCTATTTGCATCTTTGCATTGAATTTGTATGTAACCTACTCACTCAAATAATTAAATTAGCTTGTGATATATATATATATATATATATATATATATATATATATATATATATATATATATATATATATATATATATATATATATATATATATATATATATATATACCATGCTAGAACGGCATCTAACTTATCTGGTTTATAATTCTTGTTTTTGTGTTACAAGCTGTGTTTGCACTCATGACTATGAATAATTGTCATATCGCCCACTCCATTCAAGGAATACCAGCGCTCAGTCGGCAGCTCTGGCCTCTATTTTCCATGACAACCGTGAATTAGCCTGACATCATGCAGACTGGTCAACAAATCCTTCTTAATAAGCTCTTGTTGTTAATGTCATGTCGATGGGAACAACATTAATTCAATCTGAGGCCGATTCTCAAAAGTGATTCATTTTAATTTAATTCTTAGCATTAATGCAATCCGATTTTGTCCTATTTTGATGGAATCTCAGCCCTTGCATACATACTGCTGCACTTTCTGTGTTCTGAATGGCTGTAAATCTGTCACGACGTCTAAGTGTTGGGAGGAGGAGAGTGTGTATGCATGTTATTGAATGGCTGGAGTTACAGTTGGTGAGTAGCAGGGACTGGCGTTGCACAGAGACACGATTGTGCGGGCGGTTGGGATTTTATCATTTCCAGCTGAACAAAGACATGAATAAAGGAGAGAGAGAGAGAGAGAGAGAGAGAGAGAGAGAGAGAGAGAGCGTCAAAAGGATGCAGAGAGAGTGTTCTCCTAATCTCGATCTAATCAGTTGCCGGGATCAGATTCATTATTGGGAATATTTCAGGCAGGCTTCCCCACACTGTTGTTTTGCCCCCATAAACCTTAGCATTTATGCATTTTTAAGCATTTGACATGCATTCAGGATATACCTACCTAAACAAGCATGTGGGTTTTAGCTGTACTATTGAGCTGTTGGAGTGTTTCGGATAGTAAACTTGCGTTGTTTAAAATGAGACTGGCTTTTATGTAGCAATTAAAGATGTCGTGGAATCAGAATTACTTTTTTATTAAATGCCTATTAAATGGTCTGATTTTTGATTTAATAACCTTCTCCACTTCAAAAAAATAAAAATAATAAAAATGCCTTCTGTAATGCAGATGGGCTGATTGTATCACTCACTCACAAAAATAAAAGATACATTTTAACTTAATAAAATCAATCAACAATTCATGTCTAGTTGATTATTTATTTAATGAGTGGCCAAATAATAAAAGTAACAAGCAGGATGAATACAGTCAGCCAGTCAATAAGGTAATCATGCAGAAAATGCAGGAAGTCCAAGGCTGCAGAATGTTTTCAGCCATTATTCTGTTTCTCTTGAATTTTATTTTATTTTATTTTTATTTTATTGATAACTGTTATGCTTAATGCTAATTTTATTTTATTTTATTTTATTATAATATTTGTTTGATAATTCTCGCCCCTTAATGCTATTTATTTATTTGTCATTCTTTGCAATTATATTTTATTTTTGGAATTCTCATTTGTAATGCTCCATTTATTTATGTATTTATCCCTCCAGTTTGAATTACCTTTAATGCTATGGACATTTTATTTCAATTTTATGTTTCTCTCTGAAACTTTTCGTTACAGATGTTTAATACATGACAAAAGGTTGTGTAATGTTGATTTAAGACTGTATTAACATAAGACTCTAATGAATTGACATAATTGATCTGTCCAAAATATAAAACTGTTACTGGAACTAACTGGAAATGTTAAATTAAATTCTGTAGAAAAAAAATCAGAATTCTGAAAGCAGAAGGATCAGGATCAGTGCAGAGCATTGCTTGTCAGTCTCTTTAGTGCCCAAAGGCCTAGAGATGGCGGCCCCCACAGAAGGAAATTTATCAGCTTTACAGACGCATTAGAAAATTAAAATGAAAGGAGTTTTGCATGCTTTTGATCTCAGATGTTGAATGCTAATTGTAACCTATCAATTCCACAAAGCAGCACAACTAAAAAAAAGCTTTTTGCTACAAAAATTATCTCGATAAACAACATCTCATATGTGTGGGATACAATAGCAGAGAGCCTTCTTTTGGCAGTTCCA
This sequence comes from Carassius gibelio, assembly GCF_023724105.1. Classification (NCBI taxonomy): domain Eukaryota; kingdom Metazoa; phylum Chordata; class Actinopteri; order Cypriniformes; family Cyprinidae; genus Carassius; species Carassius gibelio. The sequence continues at coordinate 5,567,803 of NC_068395.1, read as the reverse complement.
GGACTTTTATGTTGTTGTTCAGGCCTGTAGGCTTGTTAACAAATTCCAGTAAATGTTCCTGAAAATTAAAGGCAAAGTGCCTTTTTGGTGACGTATACTATTAACTGGGTTTCCATCCATTGAATTGATCTACTAATGCATAGACTTGTCTGTCGAACATGTAGTTTTTGCTTTAGCTGTAATCAGCTAGAAAAGTAAGTGTAAGTCAATTACATGGCCCATGGACCACTGAGTTAAACCAGACTCTCTCTCTCTGATAGTGGAAGTCCTTCTTGTTCTCATCATTGGCCTTTAGCCCATCTGCATGAACTATATTCTCACACCTGCACACACAAACACCCACTCGGAAACAGTCCTCTCTGCGGGATATTGATCTAGTCGCTCTCCGTAATTGTCTCGTGGCTTTTCACTGCACTGTTTGCATGCCTCGCGCCAGATGTGAAGCATAAAACATCTGCTTAAAGGATTCTGGTTAAACAGAACCGAGGTAAAAATAAAAGCCTCATTAACAGGCCATTGATTTCTGAAGAAACATTTCCTGCAAAATAAGAAAGACCACGGCCTTTTCATTAAAATTTTAACATTTAAACTTTTCAAGTCAGTTTGACACCATTTATTTAATGTTCCTGGTCCAAAATTCATCAGTGCATGAATGGACGTCTACTAGGAGTGGAAATACTTTATACTATAATAGTAGATCTATATTTTGTTCATTCATTAGTTAGTTATGTATTTCATTCATTTGTATGTTTGCTATGTATTACCTTCCATTTTATGGTCTAAGTTTCAAGAACACCAATTTTTGTGATGCACAATTATTCATTATAATGATATTAAGGTGCCATGGAACTTCACTGTTCACTGTGAATTATTGTCACAATGACATCATACAAAATGTGCAGAACAGTGGTGTAGAAGTGCCATCCAAGGGCAAGAGGAACACTGGCAAGGTTTTTTTTTTTTTTTTAGCGATTATGACAGCTAGAACACTATATCTCTCAAAGTTAGCTTTACAATGTCATAACAGTAATACAGATGACAGCCACAGTCAGGAGAAGGAAGTCAGATAGTGAAGCAACAGGAGAAAGAGAGGGAGAAAAATCATTGTGATTTCTGGAGGTTCTATTTTTCAAAGAGTAACTTTCCTCTCCTGTGAGATGTAAGATGGACGGGTCTTGGTGGGTGGACGCGATACAAATGACCCCATCCATGTTGACTGGAAGCACTTATATCAGGGAGCTATCAGCACCACCACAAGTTCCTGTGGGATCTGGACTGACAACTAAAAGACCGTCCCTCCTAAACAGACTGGGAGACCAGGGCCGATGGCCAGGGCATAAATTAAGTGGCTGTTGACTCCCGCTGGATGCTGGAAAGGCATTGAGATGTTTGCATTTACTCTCTCTCCTCTCGCTGTCAAGACAGCGCAGAGGATGAAAGCCAAGAAAGCCCATTTTCTCCGGATTACAGGGGATCTCTTGCTTCATCTGTTTTTCTTTTGTTCAAAACAGGAAAAGGCGAATCGTGTTACCTGTGCGATATTCCGTGGCCCGCTGAATCTACAGGGGCAATTGAAACCCGCGGGCTTTCCTGCTTCCCGTGTGGCTTGTTTCTACTACAGGGGTAACCTGAGAAAAACAAGGCATTAGGAGAGGACATATATAATTTATTTCTAATGCTGGTGAAGGCTTTGAAATGGCCCCTTGCAGCAAAAAACCTGTGATTATGGGTTAAGGGGTTGCAGAGGAAATGTTGCAGCAATCATTTCAAAAGAAGGTCAGAATTTCGGATACGCTTTTATGAAATAGAAATGCCCTACATTTATCAGTAATGCCTTTACTTCGAGAAACCATCTAGATTATTTCAAGAAGTTTGTACACAGCTCCCAGTGTCTGTAGTAATATTCCCCATGCATACTTTGAGGTCCATGTTTGTAAAGTAAAGTAAAAAGTTAAGTCAAGTCAAGTAAAGGTTTACTAATATTTATTAAATTAATAGTTCTCTCTCTCTCTCTCTCTCTCTCTCTTTCTCTCTCTCTCGTAGTAGTAGTAGTAGTAGTAGTAATAGTATTAGCAATAAATCATTATTTCATAATAATTATAATAATAATAATAATAATTGTAATTTATAATTTGTATTAATATTTAAAAAAAAATTCGTTTTATTCTCTTGCATTAATAATAATATTAATACAATACCAATTTATTATAATTATTATTGAACAAGTATAATTTGATTAATAGTTTCAGTAGCATCAGTATTTATAAAATGATATATTTATAAAATCATTTTTGTTTTTGTTCTTTAATATATATGTATATTGATGTTTTCATAACAATATGTTTCGTTATTGTATCATTGTTACACATTTTCATAGTTTCGGTTCTGTTGACGTCGTTATTATTACAACATGAACAAAAAATAATTATAATATCATAAATATATATACAATTATTTAAGAAATTATACGTTTATGCTGATTATTATTAATATTGTAAGGTGAGTTGGTTTGTGCTTCATGTCTAATTGTTTTTTTTTTTTCAAATAATCTTCAGTCTACTGTATTGTAATGCATTTATCTTTAGTATTTATATTATTTGGGTGGCTAATCAGCTTTCATGTGAACATGTCTCTTGTCAGCACCAAACAAACTGATCCATTTACAGAGAGAAACCTTAGACCGAAGCATCACACAATGACTGATAAAACACCGCCACCAGGCCAGCCCCAACAAATATGACAAAATGAGAGCGGTGAACCTGTCACAGTCAAGAGAAAGGACAAAACACACATCGCCTTCCAATGAGCCCGTGAGGCAGATAACTGTATGTCCACAAGAGTACCACATCTAATTCACTCACTTGGCTCCGGTGCTGGCACCTCTGTGCCTCACCAGTCCCCATTTTGATGCATTTCCGCCAGAGGTATCCATTACGATTCATTTAAGCAGTGCGGCGATGAACTGCATAAAATCTTGATTTTGGGATATAATTGCATTGCAATAGGATCTGGTTTGGGCAGTGCCTCCAGGACTGTGGCATCGTAGTCTGTCGTACAGTTTGTTTCAATAACAGAGAAAATACGATAAGCCACATTGCGAATGTCAAATGGATTTTATTAGTATTTCTTTTGTTGCATTTCAATCAAGGTAACATGTATGTCTCAATAAGTGAGAGTCTCATTTTGTTCATCCCATATCACTCCTACTGTAGGATTCATTTCCACCAGCATCCTCAGGTGGCAGCGCAAACATCCAGCAATATATATATATATAATGAATACAGTACTTTTTGAAGTGTGACATATGTATCCCCAGAAAATGGACATCAAGGCATGCTGAGGGAGAGAGGGGAAATATGAGTACAGTACATCTGAAGGTGGAGCAATTTGTTTGTCTGTTTGAAGTCATCTCAACGCCTTGCTCTGTCATAGTGCTGGCAAGCTCGCATGTAAACCAATTACGACAAGGGGAGAGGCAAGAGGTAGGAAGTGGAGGGCCAAGGCAAAGGTCATGTCAATCTCAATACCCTGATAGCTTTGAAATGAAAAACCTTGACCTGTCCGAACAGTTTAGTGTCAGCTTTTGATTGTTCTGTCTGGCCATTATGGCTCACTGAATCAGGTCGCAGTGGACAGAGCAATCAGCACTCCTCAGACTGCTTTACGACTGCATGAGAAGCACAACGTCTATTCAGATTTAATAAACAGCTTTAGGTGCAACATCTCAGATACCGAAATAAAATGGCGTCTGTTCTTCCACGCTTAAAAAATAAAACAAAATAAACACCACGTCAGTACACACATCTGTACACACAACTAAGTGCTAACACCTTTTGAAGGTTGAGTTTTGTTTCCTTTTTACTGCTGACAAGAGGAAGGACATGTTATCACAGCTTTTCTTGGGATTAGCAGGCTTTATCTAACGATGCATAATGAATCGCATTTATCTGTCCCTGTTGCTTTAATTGACACTCAAAGCATTGTGGGAAGAAAAGGAAATCCGAAGGGAACTGGTTCATAGTGCCACCTTATCTTGAAATTAGCTAGTTGTGTGGTTCATTGTGGAAGCAGGCTATGAATTAACTATGCAGACATTGACCGCATATTGGCCATGCACCATTTCATAGTTTAATCAATGCTTGTTTATTTAGGATAGTAATTGAGACACATATATTATTTTGCTAAAAAGCCCTGCACAAAGAAATATACTCGGTTGTGAGAGTGGAATACTATGCACTAAATTAAACTGTCGGATCTAAACTGTATTTAAGATCTATACTTTAGTTCCTCTCTAAAGGAAACTCTAGTTTTGTCTAAGCATACCTACTATAGAACATACTTTACCTATTTCTCTATTATTATTATTAAAATTCTGACTGATCATATTGTCAGGCTAAATGACACACACACACACACACACACATAAATACAAATTATATATATATATATATATATATATATATATATATATATATATATATATATATATATATATATATTATATTAAATATTTAACTATAATTTTATCACCTTTAAGTGGTTGTTGTTGTTTTTTTGTCTCAGTGATCTTACTATTCTAATGGGACAGTCTGTATACTCTGTAAACTGCCGATTTCATTAATTTCTGAATTGCAGTGGTGAGGTCAGCAATATGCATAAACTAAGAAACATAAAACTATTTTAAGTCTAAAGTGCTAAAATATCTCGTATGACTCTCCTGGCTGCCCAGAAACATTTATATTTTGGTGTAAACCACATTAAGCTGGTGTATAAAATCCTTTAGTGGATAAAACAACTACTGGCGGGCGATAATGAAAGCAGATTTTCTGACCTCTGGGACAGTGTTTAGCTCAGCAGTAAAATTAAAAGTATAAGTCAAAGGTCCCATAATATCAGCGGCAGGTTTTATTTTTGTTAAACAAGTCTGTTAGGGACTTTCAGATAAGCATTTACACAACCACAGAACATTCTAGTATCAGTGTTTCACAGAAAAAAAAGAAAAAAGAAAAAAAACATTGTGCATTGTTTTATCACTGGTTGAATCGTTGTATTCAACATTATTCCCTGGAGTCCAGGATTGTGCAGATTCATGATCCAGCTAGAATGAGTATAGTGTATGAATATATATCTGGATTTTCTCTGCCTTGTTTTCTCTGTCTTCCTCTTGCTTGGGGAGATACACCTGTTTGGCATAAAGTGACATGCTGTAGTTTGTAGCTGAGGATATGATGGAGGGGGCATGGGGAGGGTAAGAGAATGTGCATTTATATGTCTTCATACTTACTGTGAGCCGTTTGATTAGCTGCCATCAGAGCCTGTCTACGGAGAACCTTCCCACTCCCTATGAAGTCCTATTGTACCGAATTTTGGTTGCAGTACCACCAGAGTTCCACTGGGGGCAATAGCCATGAGTGCAAAATGAATGAGAGTCTATGAGGCTAGACAGCTAAATTTGTCCCTTTCACCCGATTGCCATTGAGAAATCTCAGATCTGATTGTAGGTTTTGTAAGTTCAACATGGGTTATAGGTCGAAAATTAAATGAAGGAGTACTTATGTCCTTTCGATTTCTTACAGGTTGAGTTGTTGTTGCCCATACCAAGCTAGCATTCTGCTAATGGATGTGAATGTGTATGACGTCACTGACATTTTAAAATAATTTTTAAAGCAAATAAGTGACTTAAAAATCTAACACCCAACAATGTGTAATTTCTTTGCATCTCCTTTCAAACACAACATTCAAATTACTAGACAAAAAATTATATCTTGAGAAAAGTGGATTTTGAGGGGTATACCGCCATTGACCTCCATTCATTCTGCACTCGTCCTGTGAGCGCCCTCATATGGAATCAGAATGGAACTGCAACCAGTTCAGAAGCCGGAAGCGTACTGTCAGTGAAACTTCTGGCCATATTTGACATTCTCTGGTGCCGTCCATGGCTGTAGCCAGCTATGAGGTCAGCTAGGTCCCGATCTTGGTAAATGTTTCATTTTCGAAAAATAAAATTTGTTATCTGATTGACTCATTTGCTGCTAAACTCCTCATTTGAATGTCTGCATGTATAATTCAAAATGTTTAAGGTCCATGGTATGAAAATAATTATTGCTAGACGCAGTTAGTTGTGAGCGAGTGAGGGCGCGAGACGCAGCCTAATTTGACACTTTAGAAAGTTAATAAATTAGGAAATTGCGGTTTAGGGTCAGCGATAACTTTATCTTATCTAATTTTCAAAATATTTGAAATATTTTCGGTTTATTTTATTTATTTATAGGTTTCTGTTTATTTTAATAGCAACATCTGGCAGCTGCTGAGGGATAATCAAAAAAGGCAGCAGCTATTTACACTAAGTGCAAATATCTATAGATTATATTTATACTATGTTAAAATAGCAGGACTTTCTTCTATTTATACAACTTACTGCAAATAGTGCCAATTATCTGCACCTCAGTATTGTAGTACATTGGAGGAGTATTCATTGAAACTGTGTGTACGGTCTACTGTCCATGTCCAGAAAACATCATCAAAGTAGTCCATGTGACATCAGAGGGTCAGTTAGAATTTTTTTGAAGCATCGAAAATACATTTTGGTCCAAAAATAGCAAAAACTACGACTTTATTCAGCATTGTCTTCTCTTCCGGGTCTGTTGTGAGAAAGAGTTCAAAACAAAGCAGCTTGTCATATCCGGTTCGCGAACGAATCACTCGATGTAACCGGATCTTTTTGAACCAGCTCACCAAATTGAACTGAATCGTTTTATACGGTTTGCGTCTCCAATACGCATTAATCCACAAATGACTTAAGTTGTTAACTTTTTTGAATGTGGCTGACACTTCTTTTGAATTCAAACAAACCTATATTCCGGAGTAATTCATGTACTCAAATAGTACACTGACTGAACTGGTGAAGGGAAAGAGCTTTTGAATGAAATGGTACTGGAGAAATGAGGATGATAGGAGGGAGGGAGAGAGGGAGGCTTACAGATACTGTAGGTGAGAGCAAGATGGTGGCTTTCTTTGGGTTCATAATGTTGAGTACCATACAACTTGTACTATTCTGCAGTGTAGAGCATGTTGTACTATGGACAGCATGTTATGCATGCATTTTCATGTATTGAGTAGCTGAATGACTGGAGCACTATATATGACAAAATGTGCATGTAGTATATTGAGATATTATATCCCACAATTACACATTCTTGACTAATAAACTAGAAGTAATACCAATCATGATTTTCATATTTGATCACACTTTTACTTAATTTAAATTTAAAATTTGCCACTTATTTCTGAGATAATTACTGGACTCCACTTGGTGAAATAAATTGGTGAATTTCACCAAAACATGTCCAGGTCACATTTCACTCAAAAATCTGAAAATAAATAAATGAAAATAATAAAATAAAATAAGTGTACTCTGTTTTAAGATTTTTTTGTCTCTCTCTCTTTACTGAAATAAATACAGCCATTTGTTTTATTATTATTACTTTCAATTTATTTTTATTTTTTAAATATATATATATATATATATATATATGGTAATGGGGAGTGAGCTTATTTAATTTTCATTACAATAATGGTAATAAAATACATATAATAATAATGGATTTTTTTATATTTTACAATAATATATATTTTTAAAGAAAAATCTTTGTTATTTTTTTTTTGGATTTTTTAATTTATATATATATATATATATATAAACTACACATATACTAAGATTTTGTGAAATTCCCCCAAACATGCATGTGACAACCATTAGAAACATTTATTTGCATATTTCATATGTCTACCCTTAAATAGTAGGCAGTGTGCAGTTTAAGCAGTCAGGAACACAGAGGCAGTACATGAGCTGGGCGGTACCAAAACATGACTGCGTGACACACAGTCAGAACAGGACGCTGCTAACGCCTCATCCCCCATTGTCTCCATTCTCTCTGCATGGGCAATAGAGATCCATCAGGAATAGACACTGTTCAATAAAAGCACACCAAGAGCCTCGCTGCCTGCGTAGGTAACAAATGAGGGGCTGGACCCTGTGGTCCCTCCTGGCTCTCAGGTCTCCTCTGTCTGATAGTTTATCTGCCTTCTGTCTGTCTCTCTGTCCCCTGAGCTTCCTCCGTGGCCTCTCTTCCTATTTGACTATCTCTGCAACTGTCTATATCCAGGCATGCTCTTTCTGCTGTCTCCGGCATTTCACTTGTTTACCAGTCTACCCCTCTGAATGTTTTTCTGTTTTATGTTGTAATGTAGGTGTCTGTACACTCATCTCTGCTGAAACACTGTTAAATAGTCTATGACAGGCAGGTTTCCATGGTGACTATTTACCCCGTATAGAGGCACGTATCTTTCCACCAGATTTCACTGCACAAAAGGCAGTTGCAGGCAAGAAAAATTGGCTCAGCTTCAGTCCCTAAATCCTGTTGATATCAAAACAGTAATTGCTTATGCTAGTGAATTTGTGTTTTGTGCGATTAAGAAATATAAGAGAAATTTGTATATTGTGTAAGTATAAAGACACTGAATAGGAATCGTAAACAAATGATGCCATTTTGGTCGGTCATAAAAAAAAGATTCTCTGGAAAACGCAATTCTTTGTCATTTTTTGCTTTCTTCAATATAAACCGGAAGCTGTTTAGCATTTAGCGCTAATGCAAGCTAATGAAGACCAAAATATGAACATTAGGTGTGTAATTGGAGTTTTATCTGCATATTTTTATCATTTTTGTGCTTCACTGATGGGAAATGTAGTTTGATCGCACAAGCCTTCCAGCTGATAAACCAGTTATTTCTAGCAAGCTAGAAACTAAATTATGCCGTCAAAATCACAACTACAACTTGTGATAAGTAACTCTTTACATGCACTACAAATCTTTAATTGCAAATAAAGTTACAGGTTTCTTACTGGTATATACAGCAGCATATCAGACAACCCCGGGCTCTTTGGAAACACGACTCATTGGCGACATACTAAATATTGCTTGGGGAAATCGCGGCCTAATGGTTAGATAGTTTGCCTCAAACCCAAAGATTGTGGGTTCGAGTCTCGGGCTAGCAATACCATGACTGAGGTGCCTTTGAGCAAGGCACCTAACGCCCAACTGCTCCCCGGGCGCCCCAACATAAATGACTGCTCCGGGTGTGTGTTCATGGTGTGTGTGTGCACTGCTGTATGTGTGCACTTCAGATCAGTCAGATCTCCTTTCAAAACAATAAGCCCATCTCTCTCTCTCCCTTGATTCCTGCCAGTGAGATCAGGGTCATTAGCATTCAGTGGGAATCAAACACCTGCCAGCCACGTGAAGCCTCAACTGCGGTGAGCACAATCAGCCAAATATTTTCCTTGTGCGATAAATGTGCGTGACTGTCACCATATCAGTTGATAAATGGGTTCTCTGCTCTGTCTCACTCTCTTCTGCTCCATTCCTCCCTCAGGTTCCTCCATTCCTCTATTTAAGATTCACCAGAGGGGGTCTGTGTGGGTAAAATACCGCATAGATGCTTCAGGTGCACCTGAACGACACTGTACTCTGATTTACTGTCACAGATCTTGCGCCACTTTATGAAATAGCTGATCGCTCAAAGAGTTGTGGGAATATTGGCAGCCCAGACGTATGGCCATACTTCATTTTTCCATTTGGGGCACAAGCTGGTCAGTAGCCACTGACAATGTGCTAAAGGCTTCAAAGGGTCACTGCAGGGTTACACGCGAAATGGACCTCCAGCCCCCTTGGGGCGCCATTACACACTGCCAGACGACATAATGAACGAGAAGGAAACCACGATACCCGTAGGCAGAATTTTAAAGCAATGCTGTGATGTGACATGATGGAGAGATGTGAGTTACAGTTAGCTAACAGCTAGTCACTTGGAACAGCAATTGTTTTCTTTCTTTTATATTTTTAATTTCACTAGAGCAAAGTGACGTTTCTTCAAGTATTAATATATCAATGAAAAATCTATTTTTAATAAAGGTACAAACATACAGTATTAATAAATTTACCTAATTCATACATATTACAATATCTGAAATTGTATATGTATTTTGAACCAATTAGGTTTTTTTTTTTTTTTTTTTTGAAGAAATAAATGTACACTTTTATTCACTGACGATAACAATACATTATTATTGACACTGAAGACTGGAGTAATGGCTAAGCTATTATAGAAAAACAACATTCATTCATATATATATATGCTTTCAGTGAGTTTGTTACAGCGCTGTGGAGGATTTTTGGTCCACTCATCTATGCGTAATTAAGAAACATTGGAGGGTTTGAGTATGAACCGCCTTTTTAAGGTCATGCTGCAGAATCTCAATAGGATTCAGGACATGACTTTGACTAGGCCACTCCAATGTCTTCATTTAGTTTTTCTTCAGCCATTTAGTGGTGGACTTGCTGGTGTGTTTTGGATCATTGTCTTGCAGCACAACCCAGGTTTGTTTCATCTTGAGGTCATGAACAGATGGCCGGATATTCTCCTTCAGGATTTTTTGGTAAACAGCAGAATTCATGGTTCCATTTATCATAGCAAGTCTTCCAGGTCCTGAAGCAGCAAAACAGCCCCAGATCACAGCACTACCATTACCATATTTTATGTTATTTTTCTGAAATGCGGTGTTACTTTTATGGCAGATGTAATGGGGTTGGGGGGCACCTTCCAAAAAGTATTTTCCCAAAAGGCTTGGTGACTAGGCAGCAGCTAGTGTGGCTGGGAAAATACACATCCAGCACCCGTACAATTAGCACCGGCGCTCCCCAGGGCTGTGTTCTATCCCCACTGCTCTTTTCTCTGTACACTAACAATTGCACGTCTGAGGACCCCTCTGTCAAGCTCCTGAAGTTTGCAGACAACACCACACTCATCTGCCTCATTCAGGACGGTGATGAGTCTGCTTACAGACAGGATGTTAAAGAGCTGGCTGTCTGGTGCACTCTCAACAACCAGGAGCTTAACACTCTCAAAACAATGGAGATGATTGTGGACTTCAGGAGAAACCCCCCTGCTCTCCGCCCACTCACCATTTCTTGCGATTCCCTTCTATTCAAGAACTGTACTTATCCAGAGTGAGCAAAAGGGATGGCAAAATCACTCTGGACCCCTCACACCCAGCACACTCCCTCTTTGAACTGTTGCCATCTGGTCAACGCTACAGAGCTTAAGCACCAAAACGACCAGACACAGGAACAGTTTCTTCCCTCAGGCAATCCATCTAATGAAATCTTGATAATAACTGTGGAAAACACTACTTTATTTATATTTATATACACATACACTTATTTACTGTATCTAACACACATACTTAGTGTACACTTAAATTTTGCAAATAATACATACATACATACATACATACATAACTGCTTTTTGTAATATACCTGCCTTACAATTGTCAATTTGCATGTTGTCATTCCTTACCTACTTATTTGTATTTTTTTTAATGTGTGTTTTTTGTTCTGTAGCTGTCATTCTGTTGCACTGCGGAGCTTCTATCACGAAAACAAATTCCTTGTATGTGTAAACATACCTGGCAATAAAGCTCATTCTGATTCTGATGATTCTGATTCTGAAATGTATTTTTAATAAATGGAAAGGGTTGCGCAAGCTTGATCAGGGTTGGAGCTAAACTCTGCAGGACAGTAGCTCTCCGGAATCTGATCGAGAGTAAAATTAATGTAAATAATCACAAAATGTTTACTACCTATTTTTTATGTTTTTGTGTGTGTGTGTGTGTGTGTGTAAATAAAAACTAAACAAAAAATTACTCAGTCATTTTCATAAAATGTAGTAACATCTACAGTAAAATGATCCAAAGGTCTGTAAAAATAAAATAAATAATAATAAAAATAAAATAAAAAAATAAAAAATACACCGACCCATTATTTTGTGTCACTGATTCCTCAGACCAGGGATAATCAAGTCTAAGAAATCTGTTGATTCTCAAACAAAGCTTTGCAGTTTGCAGCACTCTCTTTCCCTAGCTTATCTGAGATTCTGCTGAGGGTGGAACATTTCAGCAGTGCACGTGTGTAAGCCTTTGCACATTGTTGTGATTCAAACTTTCGAAACATTCACCACCTCGTAATGAATGCACATGTGAGCATCACACATAAATTTACCACCAACCTGTAAACATAAGCAGTTCTTGGCAGACAGATTTGATTCAAATAAGTCTTCTGTCTGCTCTTCACATTTCATCTTGTTCAGTAGACCTTGAAAGAAGGAGTTGCCATGTCAGTGACAGTTATTGTAAAATTTGCATATTTGTTTGATGTGAACAACAACAACACTGCTGTGAAATACTGTTCATTGAATGTCTTTAGTCTTCTATATGTAAAAAAAAAAAAAAATAAATATATATATATATATATATATATATGCCCTGCGTATTTGCTCTGTACATGAACAACATGGTTGGTTCTTATTATGAAGAGCTTTCAGTCCTTGGCTAATGATTGATTTATGCCTAAGGATATTTGGTCACTGTGTGTTGCATTTGCTTCTTCATCTGTCCCTTCAGGTGAAGCAGCTGTACTGTCCTTCCCCTCCAGCTCCACGGGCGTTTATACAGCTATAAACAAAATGCACATTGAATGCTGTGCCTATGGCCTACTTTGATCATTGACCATAAAGATGACTTACTGCCTTTGTTCTTGCCGGTTTTTCATTGTTTGGCCCGATTGCAGGAGTTCTGGCACAGGATATTAATGCTTCCAGTATTGGTTTTGTTTACTAGCATGGGTGCTAGCGTTGTTTATGACATAGGGAGCTAATCATGCCGCCTTTGATTTGTGCTGCAAGAATTTTGTATACCATGTCATGCTGTGAAGGAGAAAATGGCTGGAACTAATATAGTGGGCATATAAAATAGCATTAGAACTGTGGAATAACAGTTAGCACATTGCACTTGATTTAAGCTTGCTAACTCAAATCCGGTTAGTGTAAAATTGTAAGTCTGATTGCTTAGAAAAGTAAAAAGTTTCTTCAATAAATGGTGCAATTTGAGGTGTCATTTGTGATTGTAGCTCTCTCTAAAATCCCCAAATCTGAGTAAAAGCAATAATAAATATAGCTAATGGTAAGTGTGAAGTGTACTGAGTGTAAGCATTGCTAATGTTTATTAGAAGGTGTGACGGGTTCTTGGTACACCTGAGGCTCCAGGGGATATTGCACTATTAATCTGCTTCACAGAGATGAAATTGTGATAACCGGCAAGCTGCTGTTTTCAAGTATTTGCACATTTCCATGTCTCACACCAAGTGAACGAGCTTTTTATTACTTAAGGAGCCACTCAGTGAAAAATTCCTCATAATCGCTTCATTTTTCCTCAGCACTTCCCTAAGCAGCAAATGAAGTTATGTTGCTTTTTTAAGTAAATATATTAATTAACCTTGCATGAACAGTATTAGTTTTGAAGATATCAGATGTATATGACTATCTATCTATCTATCTATCTATCTATCTATCTATCTATCTATCTATCTATCTATCTATCTATCTATCTATCTATCTATCTATCTATCTATCTATCTATCTATCTATCGATCTATCTATCTATCGATCTATCTACTTTTAAATTAGCTGGAAACATGTTTATTGCAAGGTTTTAATGTCATAATATTTTGTAGCAGGGTTGCAAATCTCAGAAAAAAAAGAAACAGTATCTCATGTAATATTTATAATAATATTAACATTTTCTGAATGTTAAGAACCATTTCTAATTGGCAATTTGTTGAAAAAGGCCAAATGTTGTTCCTTACTCATGGAAACAGAAATGAACTGCCTGAATACACTTCATTTCAGTTTAGAGGTCCTGCATGTGTGTACGGCTCTTTGAGACCTAGCACTTTTTTCACACCCAAGGTCTTATTCTCATCTGTACGTTTGAAAATGTTTTGTGCAAATACCATTTGAGCCAGGCGCAGTTGAAGAGGGTTTTCGAAGAGAAAAGTGGCAAGATGATGACCACATTGTTGTTGTCTGCCTTGCAGGCAATCAGAACACCAGGGAGCCGATCTGTGTTCATATTCTCTGTTTACCCAACAAAAGAGTTTTGTCATTGCCGCTGACACCGAGGGGCACTGCAGATATATCTGGGCTATTCGCAAATCAGGAAAAGAAGAAAAGCTACCGACTTCAGGCAATTACAGCGGTTTGCACAGGAATGAGCGGAAGAGACAGTACAATTACGGCCATAGGAAGTGGCCTGAGTGTTTTTATATGGCTGATTTTCCAGCTCTAGCACTTCCTATCAGTCTCATATGCTAAGGAAAGTATGAACAATCCTTCTTGCCCCGTGTTTGTACCTCTCGCTTCCTCGCTCTCGGACGAGGTGGTTTGATGTCAAGGAGACACTTCAATGCACATTGGTTAGATCAGAGGAAGTAATATGAGTAATTTATCCGTGCAGGTCTTCCATGGCTGCTTTGCATTGCAATCGGGGCACAATTGCTATAAGAGAGAAGTGGGCATGGATAGTGCCTGTTTTATCTTGTATAGCTACCTGAGATACAGAAAAGTGCTCGGTGCACTTTCAACATCAAAGGAAGCCACATCAACTCCAGGCAAAATGGCATTCAGACAGCAGGGTTCAGATGGCTTTATAAACAGAATCAATCGTCCCTGTCACCTTTTACGCCGATTCGACCCCAGCAGGTGTGTGTGTGTGTGTGTGTGTGTGTTTAAAAGTGTGTGTAAGTTTGAAAAGGAGAGCAGAGAGTGTGTGCAATGCAATTCTTGGTTTCAATAAACTGTGATTTCCATCTGGATTTGTCATGATAAACAATGTTTGTCTAATTATGTGTTTTAAGATCTCCAAAATTATATTTATGATCATATCAGGTGATAAACTTGATGTATAGGTTGTTGTTTTTTCTCTCTTTCTGTTCAATAACCCTGTGATGGTCTGACAATGGTAAATATTTAAGCTTTTTGTTGATTTGGTTTGCTTGTCATACAAACCATGATCCAGGTTCACTTTAGTTTTAAAAACGAAACAAAAAAAAAATTATGAGTGAAAAGTTAACTTTCACACTCTTGCACTTTGAACGACAGGAAATTAGGTAATAATAATAATAATGGTTTTCTTTTATATAACTATATTACAACATATTTAACCATATGTAACTATATATTTTTTTACAATATATTAGTAAAATTAATATAATAAATATATGTAATAAAGCTGTAAATAAAACAAAGATAATTAAAAGTACATTTTTGCAAGAAAAACAAATTTTATTGTGGATATTAAATTGGTAATTTGGTTTCATACTGTAATAGAAAGCTACCATTTCATTATCATACTGAAATGGAAACTTAAGCATAAAAGGAAATATCAGTGCGCTGACAAAGTCAGTTCAATCCTAATGTAGTTCTGGCTTACCCACATGTATCATGCAACACTCTCTCTCACATTGCTACTTATAATAAATGGATGGAAACTTCTTGACCAAACACAGTTATCTAGAACCAAAGAGAACATTACAAGATGAGGAAGTCCTGTAGAAACACGACGGCTCGCCACCCATTTTCTGTCGCGTAAACAAATAGTTTCCTGCACTTTATTGATAGAGTTCCTAACTCAAAATGCCAAAAGGCAACAGCGAGTGAATGCGATCTTCAATTCACCGTGCCAGCTGTATAAAAGGATTTTGAAAGTGCCATTTGATATGCCTTATGTATTTATTTTGAAGCGCATTAACGGCTGCGTCTGACTTTGCGCATCTCTAAGTATAACCCGAAGGAATTTTAAGGAGGGCTGTTACTTTTAAGCTTAAAATGTAACACCATTAATGAAATTTTAAACAAAACTGAGCTAATAAAAACAACTTGTTTGAATGTCTTGATCCTGCAGTTTCAAATATATATTTTAGACATTGAATGATAATAATGCACTTCCAAGTTTTTGTTTAATTGAGTCATTTATTTTTTACTCATATGGCAGTGAAGATATTTATATTAGCCAGTATGTTTTAAAGAAAAGGGCTAAACATTTTAGTACTTTTTCACCTTGCTAAGACTCCTTTTAGTATTTACAAAAATTATTGTAATGGCCCTTTCGGGGCTTTTAGACTTTCCAATTAAGGAAAAGAAAACCATTTTAATGACCCAATTAGCTGCAGGGGTCATTTGACACTTAGCTGAACGTCTCCTCCTGTCTTAAAGGCGAAAACTAATTAAGACTTTTACCCAAGATTTCCCCTTAAATCTGTCACAGCAGACCACTGTTATTGTCTCGAAATACAGCAGTGAAAGCGTTTGCGGCAGTTCATTACATTTGGATTTCAGATTGAATTTCACAAAGAGAAATAAAGGGCCTTTTTCCTTTGGCATTTCAACTAAATTCCAAATGACGACTTTTATGATTCCTAATAAAAGAATCACTCAAATTAGTCAGTTCATTTATTATGTATTTGTTTACTTAATTATCATTCAATATGACTTATATGCAATATGGCTGTGCTTGTGAACAACGTTAAGCTTTCTTTGAGTACAATGACTTATTTCTTTAAAATAAATAAATAACTGGTCTATATGTATAGGTACAGTTCACTTGTTGGCTTTAGTCAAGACGTATGACCCTTATGGACTAAATGACCTCGTTAATCTTTCTAAGAGAGTTCCCAGGTAAAACTGACTATCAGGATCTAAGGGCTTAAATCAAAACTTGACTGTTCCTGGATGTTTTCAGCATCTATTATGTTGTTGAACATTTAAACATCAAATGTTAGCTGGCACATTCAAGGCTAAACCCTAATATATACTTACCAGAAAACAATCAAAGAAAGCTTAACGTTGTTCACAAGCACAGCCATATTGAATATATATATATATATATATATATATATATATATATATATATATATATATATATATATATATATATATATATATATATATTGGGAAAGTACTGGTAATGTCAGCTGTCCTGAAACACAGGTATTTGTGTGAACTACATTAAGATTGAACACACTTTCTGTCATCAGGCCGTCATTATTGTCAAGGCCTGTCGTTTATCTGTCGCCAGTTTGGAGGCCCGAAATTGAATGTGGGTGCATTTTTGTTGACATCACTAAATGAGCCGATGATGGGACTTTGGGAGACTTGGGGAGTCAGTGTTTACCATGGCCCAGGGCCGGCAGCTGAGGCTTCTGGGGTTGAATAAGGCTGAGGCATTTAACATGTGACCAAATGACAGAGAAGAGCTCAGAGGCCAGTTGCAGCTCTAAGAGATAACGTTTATTCTGACAAATGAGCCTGCCCGCTTTCCCCTCTCAGATGTATTACGCTGCATTCATTTTCCATTAAACAACCAATGTCATTTTGGTTGATGGCTCTCTTTTTCTCTCTGCAGGACCCGTGGCTGTGATCAGCGGTGAAGAAGACTCCGCCAGCCCCCTCCATCATGTTAATCATGGCATCATAACCCCGTGTACCCTGGATGCTGGGACAGACGCCGTAGTGATCGGCATGACCCGCATCCCAGTGATCGAAAACCCGCAGTATTTCCGCCACGGGCACAACTGCACCAAGCCCACAACTTGTGAGTACCATATAGGCACCAAGATTTTTATTTTGTTTTTGTCTAGTATTTTGAGTTTAGCATAATCATCTGCGATTTTTGCCTGATGGTTACTTATCCTGAAACAAGTGATAAGACTTCACAGGCTTTCACAAACTTTATTTGTTTTGTTTTTTTGATAACTTCATTACTTACACAATTTTTTTTTTAATTTTCTGAATTATTTGATTTGCTTACTAAACCATACAGTAAGTCATTCATTTTGTCACGTCCGATTTACAGTAAAACAAGAATTGTTACTACTGTATGCTGAATGAACCAGCGAATAATTAATTGGTGAATCAGTACATTTGGGAATCAGTGAGTTTTTGAATGATGTGTCAATTAATGAATCAATGAATCAGTCCAGTCATTACTGAATTAATTCAATCAGTTAATTGGTGAATCAGAGAGTCATCAGTGAGAATCAGTGAATCATTAGAATCATGTGTCAATCAAAGAATCAATAAAACATTTATAAATTAAATATTGCCATACGTTTTTTAAGTTTGAAAATATATTTTGCACCGCATACTAGTTATTTCAGTTCCTGCTGCCCACCAACAGCCATTTTCCGTAATCCGACTTTGTTCCACACAGCAGGTGGCAGACATTCCCAAGCTCTTCATTGCCCCCTTGAGTACGCTTCCAAACAGAACTGATTCAATTAAAGCCTGAAGACTTCTGCCATTTGAAAAGCCCGTGAAAGTGTACTTATTACAGTGAGTGGCAGCGACATTGACAGTGATTTGTGGAGTTTCTGTCCTTGCCTAAATTTGTACAGTGTGCTCAGGGAGTGCATAAATCCGCTGCCCCCCTTAGCAAGACTCATATTTTAGTGCACCTACTGTACTGTCATATTTCCAGAGGAAATTGAACTTGGGTTTAAATTTAGGTTGGCTGCAAATTCCCTCATGTGCCTCACAGATTGAATTCTAGACAAAAGCATATGTATGCTTGAAAAAGAGAAGGTGAAATGGGAAGCAGGGGCGTGAAAAGTCGATAACTTTATGTTTAAAAAGAATTTGAGTGGGCTCTCAAAGCGGTCTCAACTACAGAAATAAGTGGATTTTTTTGTGGAGTGTTTTGTAAAGCATATAGTTCTCACTTTGAAGTATGTAGTACTCATAGTAGTTTATATATAGTATTGTAGTTTATATATTTTTTAACTATATGGATTTAACTTTGAGCATTGACAGTTTGTCATAGTTGTTTATTATCTTTCCAGAGATTCTAATTGTTCACATTTGTAATTTAATCTGCTTTAAACAGGATGAAAATGACTCTTTGTTCATATGGTAATTTTAATATTTTGCACAATTGCCAAACCTTCTTATTTCCACCTGAGAAAAGGATTCACACTAGTCCTTTTGGGACACAGATGGGTTTTCTCTTCCACACGGCCTTGATCCGGACTAATCTGTGAATTATCTGTCTTTAGGATTTTACATTGTTCCGGGTTTGGCAGACTGTATTCCCTCAATGCATCCATTCACTCTTTTTTTTTATTCTCTCTGTACTTCCTATGAGCTTTTCCATGATTTCCAAATCAAGCCAAAATTGGATTGTCAGTAGCATGCAAGGAGAAAAATGACACTACCTTACATTTCCGGGCACCATGTGCTTCTGATCTGCCGGTTCCGTCTCCAGTGTAGAGAAAGTCCCAAACTAAGTGAGCTTTGTTAAATCGGCTTAATTTTATCGGCCTCTGAAGATGTGATTCTGGTTCTCCAGCCTATTTTGAAGCCCCCAAAAGTGGCAGAGTATCATCACTCATATTGTGCTGCTTTCTTGCCTCATAATTTGATTTGTTTGTGAGCAGAGACATGCAACTCATGCTGGATATCACTTTTGAAGCATCTGGAGGCTACCAAGAAGATTAATTTAATTCATCTGAGCCGAAGCAATAACAACACAGCTGATTGCATGCGGTGTCGATGTCGTGTCCGAATCCTGAATCCTTTTCCTCTGTATTTTTTTATTTTTATTTTTTGCAGAAAAACTTGCTTTTGCACTGACTTTTTTTCAGATTACAAATTAGTTCATATAAATATATGAATAAAAATATACAAACAACTAAAACTCTAAAACACCTACAAATTTAAATCACACACACACACACACACACACACACACACATATATATATATATATATAATTTTTATATATTATTTTTATTTTTACATTTTTTTACAATATGGATTTAACTTTGAGCATTGACAGTTTGTCATAGTTGTTTATTATCTTTCCAGAGATTCTAATTGTTCACATTTCAGTGAACTCAGATACCAAAAGGAAAAAAAATATGGAGGGACCCAGATGAAAAATGACAAAGCCGTAGGCAAACAAAGCCAATATCCGCTGCTCCATGAAGCTGATACACAATCAAACAGTGCCTGGTGGCTATGGAGAAGCACATGGAGGGGCTGTAAAGCTGCTTGATTTGTCATTTTGTTCTTGGAGAGTGGAGGACGTGGAAAGAATGGGGTATCAGTAGCAGTGGATGATGACTTGGGAGCCGGTGTAGCTTAGTTGGTAGACTGCGAGATGTTTAATTGAATTAGATTCATTGTTGTGGTGATGTAGTGGTTAAGACGCTGGGCTGATAACCAAAAGATTTGGAAATCTACAGCCACAAGAGATAGTAAATGGATTCCACCATACCTCTGTAGTCTTTACCTCGACTAACAGATGGTTCTCAAAGTAATGAGTGTCCCTGTTTCTCTAAACCCCTCCACTCAACGCACAGGTTAACTCAGTAAGCCAGAAAAGTCATAAGAAGCGTGGAAAAACATACAAATGTATATAAACACCCAGAGTTATGCTATACAAACTGCATGAGTCTTTAATGGCAAAATGACTGATTTATAGTATGCCAGGCGTGTGTTTGTGGGTGTTTACAGCAAAGGTTTTGAGAATGTACTAATAGATTAAAGCTGCGGTAGGTAACTTTTGACGCTCTAGCGATTAATAAACAGAACTGCTTGCGTCTTGCGGAAGAACATCGTAGCCGGAACTACTTTTCTCTGTTTATATCTATGAAGAATCACAAAGGTACTGGGTTACTCCGCCGCGGTACCCCCAAAGCAATCTAAAATAGTCCGAATATAAACAGTTATTATAGGTGCACCCTAGTGATTCAGGACAAGCTAAAAACATGGTTTGGAAAATGGATTCATGGTGTACTCACTTATTATATACATTTTTCTACATTTTGAACACAAATAAAGTTACGGACCGCAGCTCTTATTGGTTATTTTTTACCGGGAGCGATGGAGTTTCTGCAAATGGCAATAGGAACACTGGGAGGAGCCAGAGGAGCTTGATTTTTTTCACAGATTATCTGTCCCATATTCTACTGTCAGGACATAATGACAGGTTTAATAAATATGTAAAAAATATTTTTTTACAAAAGTTCCCTACAGCACCTTTAATAGCACAGGTTTCTTTTTTTTTTATTCCTTTTAATTTCTTTTTAATACGCAAGACACTGATATGAGCCGGAACTGAGAGTTTAGAATAGAAAAAAAGGACTTCATGCTAGCTTGAGCATGAGTCATTAACATTTAAGGTTTATATATATATATATATAAATATATATATATATATATATATATATATATATATATATATATATATATATATATATATATATATATATAAATATGTAGTGTATGTACATGTATTTATGTAGTGTATGTACATGTATATATATATATATATAAAAAAAAGTGAAGTGAAGTGAAGTGACATTCAGCCAAGTATGGTGACCCATACTCAGAATTTGTGCTCTGCATTTAACCCATCCGAAATGCACACACACAGAGCAGTGAACACACGCACACACACAGAGCAGTGAACACACGCACACACACTGTGAGCACACACCCGGAGCAGTGGGCAGCCATTTATGCTGCGGCGCCCGGGGAGCAGTTGGGGGTTAGATGCCTTGCTCAAGGGCACCTAAGTCGTGGTATTGAAGGTGGAGAGAGAACTGTACATGCACTCCCCCCCACCCACAATTCCGTCCGGCCCGAGACTAGAACCCACAACCCTTCGATTGGGAGTCCGACCCTCTAACCATTAGGCCACGACTTCCCCTTGACTACTTGTCAGGTCAACAGGGCTATAGAAGTATTGAGATGGATACATTGCCAGTGTTGGCCAAACTCTGTGAAAGCAGTGAACCCTTTGTTCAACGGCCGTCAATTACCCAAGCCTCTTCCCTGTAATCATCTCTCTCAAGACTTCCACCCTGAACCTTCTGGCATTTTAGCAGTGAACTCATTCTACCCCAATTAGCCATTAAAGGACCCCACAGAATCCCACAGCACATTTGAAAATATAAACTTAAAGTACTGAAGTAGCTAGCTCGCAGGAGTTTTTGTCACTAGGCACAAAGATCTCTACTGAGAGTTTTGTGATCAGAGGCGGAGCGAGAGTTTTAGACAGTACATGGGGTGGGCAAGGCTAATTCAGGGGACATGACAGAACATCAGTGATTAACTCCAACCTGGCATAAAAAAGCATGAATAAATCCTACAATTGCTGATTACTTCACATCACCCCACATTAGCTATACATTCCTCCCGTAACTTCAAATGTTAGTCTATTGGAACGTATTTTTCTTATTTCTATCATCTGATTTACCAGCGGTTCTAGCGAAAGATCTAGTTCATATTAGACCATTTTAACATTATATTGGTCTAATGCATTTTTATTAATTACAATAAAAAAAGATTAATTATATGAACAAAATATAATACATGTATGTTTTGCTAAATTGTATATATCTATAAATTGTATAACATCTATATATCACACTGAAAAGGCAATAAAAGTGACTTTAAAGTTTTGAAATTATTATTTTTTAAAAAACATACTAGAAAGAGTACATTTATTACAAATAAATGTAAATATATCATCTTTGATTATATGACTAATTAATATGATCTAAATATATTTAAATATAAAACAATATATACATGTATGTGTTATATATATATATATATATATATATATATTATCATTCAAGGGTTCAAGGATATATGTTTTTCATTCATCTTTTCAGTTCTTTTTTATGAAGGGGGATTTCTTTTATTGTCTGAAACCAAAGGAAAGAGAAAAGAACAGCCTTATCTGTTTTGACAGAGCACCTTTGCTTTCAAACGGCATTAAAGTCGATCTTCTCTCTTATGTCTGCTGGCAAGATTAGAGAGGAAGAGCTCTATAAAGTGCTACAGACCATTTACTGCTGTCATTTTGGTGCAGAAAGGTTCAAAGTGAAGTTCTATTTGGATTGATTTTGCGTAAACTGATTTTGCTTCTTATTTCATCTTCGCTGATTGCGTATGAGACACTTATTTGCAGTGAATCTCCATTAGTGGTTGCCCAACTGGTGTTGCTTCCATAGCAAGCGATCATGTTTTTGAAGAATAACAAAAAGTACAGCTCAGTTGCACAGCGGGAGCCATTTCGTAAGTTCAGTCACTTAGATTTGCATGCCAGAATAATCAACAAGAGCAAAAAAAAAAAAAAAACCTATCAAGGATTCCGTACCCTCATTTGCACTCCATCTCATTTTACTGGAAAGCATATTTCCACCCTGTCAGGCCAGAAAGAATCCCTGGAGGCCAGATCAGTAAAGTGGGACATTCATCTCCAACCATTTAGTCAAAACTTTCAAGCAACATCCAGTTAAGTGTTGACCTCAGTCAGTGGGTTCAAAACTAGTGTTACACAATATCATTGTGTTGTTTTTACTAAATTGACATAAGTGAGGTATACAGAAACTATTTCTTCTGCTCGTTCCCGTGAAAGAATTTCAGAAAGTGGTGGCATGCCCTGCACATTTAAACATAAAAAAGCCCAGGAAAGCATTTCAGTCCGAAATTGCTGAAGTGTCTGTGTAAAACGACACTCTAGAGGGCCTTTTAGAAACTTATTTACTTCAATACAAACACAACGCGCTGAAAGATAGTGTATGTCCTTATTTTGTCTGCCTTTGTGCTCCAGACACAAAAAGCATGATAAACTTCTGGCTCACTCAACTCCGGAGGCAAAGGTTTACCTTTATAGAATTATAAATCATAGTGGACAAAGAATAGTGTCCATCTCGGAAGCAATCCTGTGCTGTTACAGTGGAAATATTGTGATGCACCATAGCAATAGATTCAATAACAGCTCTGAGGGTGCAACAAATTCTTTTCATAGTGATGAATACAGACTTATTCTTTAGGCTTGGGGAATCAGGATACAGCTCTAAATGGATTCCACTTTTATGATCTGATAAAATATCTTTGTAGATGCCTGTGTAGGAAGATATTTTAATTTTTTGAAGACAGTTCAATTTTTGAAGACAACTGTTTTTATTCATGCAATTAATATATATTGTTATATTATATTTATATATATATATATATATATATATATATATATATATATATATATATATATATATATATATATATATTAAGGTGTACTGTGAAAAAGTCTGAAGAAACAAGAAATGGTTTTAAGTCAGTTTTAACCCTCTGGAGTCGATTAACGCGGATACGCGTTATGAGTCATTTTCTCCTGATAACGCCGAAAAGAACTTAAATTACAATTTCAGGTTTAATCGTACAGATAAGAGCAATACATTAATCGAATATGTAAAGGGTCTACTTTTTTTGGATACAGACATAATAACAACAAAACTTTGTGCACTTATAAAATAAAGATAACAAACAAGGTGTGCTGTCTGCAGCCTCTTCATGTACAAACATGTAATTAAAGTGAACTGTAACTCCGTGAATACTCAACGAAAAGACATGAGAGAGATATCTATAGAAAGCTTGACATGTCTACTTTTAAACTGCTGCCGAAAACAGATATTCTGTGATAAAGTAATCCATATGAAAACAACGCGATGTCCGTTTTTCACGTCTCCCTACATTATATCTAATGTGACCACGCCCCCCGCGCTGAATACGCCCACACAGAAGAAAAAGCAGCGAGACTGTTCTTCAAGTTTTTTATTTTACTGTTTGCTTCGCGATGAGAGGAATAAGACATAAATCAACCTTTCTTGAAGTGTCTTGGAGACATTTTCACAGTTCTTCTGGATTTAGTTTGTCTCAGTTTGTTCTGTTTCTTCATGTTATTCCAAACAGACTGGATGATGACGGGATCAAATCACTGTGTGGAGCACTGTCTGCTGTCAGACTCCTTATAAAATCAGAAATCTCACTTGATTATTACAATTGGCTAAAATAATGTTTGGAAATGTAAACTGTTATTTCCTACTGACACACCACAGCAAAAGACAGAAAAGACTAATGACTTGTGTTGGTGAAAATACTATTGGCCTAATACTTTTGCTCAGTACTGTATATACAGTATATGTGTGTGTGTGTACACTATTTTTCAATATTTATTTATTGAAGTAGTTTTGTTCCGCAAGGAAGCTTTAATTGAATCTAAACTGCTATTACATAATATTCTATAAAAACAAAATCAAAGAATGTTGATCTTGGTAAATGTCCTGCTTGAGTAAATCCCATTAAGTTTAATGCCACATTACAACTTTTCATCTACTTTTCATTCTTGAGCATTGATATGACTCGACTTGATGACACTATATGAATCTTCACAAAAGCCACATTCATGTCAAATGATTGTTATAATACAGCACTTTATTAATATGTTATTTTGACATTTCCCTCTTGCCAGAAAAGAATCGAACCCGTCTAAAAGACTGATGATCTTCTCCAGTGAACCATGGGAAGCTTTGGCTGACAATAATCGTACTGATGGCGCGCACCTTGTGGTCGGCCTTCTCCCATTAGCTACAGGTGTAACCACCACAGGAAATTAATCCTTATTAGGGAGCGTTGAAGGGGGTGCGACTTTGGACACTTCTGCTGGCCTAATGACAGATACATATCTGCCCGAGGTCCTATTATTCCTTCAGGCCCGACTCTGCCTCCTGGCGCTCCAGTGCTGCCCTACTAATGAATCTGTGTTTTTATCATCTGTCAGTTGGTATTAGATGATAGCTTTAGATTTCTTGCAGGACATTAACGGAGTGCCTGTTTGGTAATGGGAACGCACAGTTCAGTGGGAATGATGGAATGCGAGTGTTGAAGGAACAAATTTCCAGTGCGCTAGGCTCTTTTATTTGAGTCGATGGTAATTGTTTTGCATGATGTTTGGAGAGGCCTTGAGTTTTATCTTTTGAACTGCTTCCCTAGGCTGTTTAAAAAGACAGTACTGTAGTTACGGCAGGCCTGAGTCATCCAGATAGAATCTGTTATTTGCATTCTCACTCCGCTGATCAATGTATCTCATGTGGGCTATAAAGCTATGTATCATTCTATTATTAAATAAATTATTATTTAATACAGTGTTTACTCCAAATCTGTAATTCTCCTTTAATTTCGTTTTAGTAGCCCTGCGAGGTATTGCATTATTGCATATTACCTCGATTATATATTACGTTTTAAAATGGTTCTCATATATATTAGGGCTGGGTTTTGACACAAATTTCAGAATTCGATTCGATCATCGTTCACAAGCTTGCGATACAATTCGATTTTGATTCAATCGATTATTTGGGTTATATTTAAGGTACAAGATGTGGCAAATATTCTCAAGTAAAAAATAAATAAATAAATAAATAAATAAATCTCTCAAATAATGCTTTAAAACAACGTGTGATGTGAGTTATTAATATGGATGGTTGAAATTTGCTGATTTGTATACAAACACTTACAATGTAATCAATTAAGCCTTTTTAATATTAAAGTAACTATACTAATTTAACTACAAATTATTTTTATTAAATAAATAAAAATATATATATATTATATATATTATTATATATATTATCTTATATTTGATCTACTTAATTTTAATTTAATTTTAATTTATTCGTTTAGCTGACGCTTTTATCCAAAGCGACTTACAATTTCTATATATGTCAGAGGTCGCACGCCTCTGGAGCAACTAGGGGTTGAGTGTCTTGCTCAGGGACACATTGGTGCCTCACAGCGGATTCGAACCCGGGTCTCCCACACCACAGACGTTTGTCTTATCCACTGCGCTAACACCACCCCTACTTTTTAAATAATACTAAAATGACACGGCAATTTGATAACCCTCTAAAACAATTTAACTACAATAATTATATAATAATAATAACTTAAAGTTAATCATACTTATTTAAAGTAATATTTAAAGTATACATTTATTTTCTTAGATGGTATTGATTAATTTATTGTGTAAATATTATGTAATTGGTTAAAATTAACTGCGAGCCCTGATTTTTCTTTTTTTTTTTCTTCTTCTTCTTTTTTTTTGTGATGCAGTCTGACTCCGTTTTAGCAGTTTTTAGTTTTCTGTGCTTGTAACGTTTCGGTTTCAGGCTTTTTGACATGTCATTTTGAGACCGTTGCATCACCTGAAAACAGGAAGCCCTCGGAAAGCAATTTGAGCCGCGTCTCTTGAGGTGTTCAAACGGCTGATCTGTGATAACCAAAAGATGCCTATTTGTTCTCCGCAGAGCGCACAATGTGTTTATTGAATTTTCGCTGTCGAGAAAATGCTGTTTAAGCTTTGCCGTCTGTACCACCTGTCAGAAAGCTCTTCGTCCTGAGGGCTGGCAGGAGGCTTTGAAAGCAGCTGAGTTTTAAATCGCTTAATGATCAGACAAACTATGACAGATGAGATCTTTATAACCGTGTCTGAATGAGATGCAAGTCGCCCGATCCTCTGGATGAGGTCATCATGGTCCTCTCCGTCTGCCTCAGTGTACTCTCTCTCACTTTTCATCTTCTCCTCTTTTCCTCCCACCCTCTCGCCCCCCTTTCATTCCTTCTCTCATGCTTTTTTCTTTGACCCATGAAGCCATAACCCCTTTCCATCCAGAGCCAAATGCCAAATCATCAAAGGAAAGGGTACAATGATTAGGACCATTAGGGCTATCTAAGACAGCGTCGGGTTCTCTGTTTAAAAGCGCCTCGCTTCAGCATAATTGATAGGATGGTATATCCCATATCCCACCGGAGAGCGATCGCCGCTCTTAAATCATGAGCTGGAAATGAATTTGCCCCAGATGCAATCAATATCAAAAGATTGACTTGAATCCGAGCTCTCTACCCCATCTCCAGATGTCATGCCCCCTTCCTCTCATCCATCTATGTCTTAATCTCTTCCTTTCGGGGCCTGGTGCATGAAATGTTTACTCGGACTGGGAGAGTTTGAGGCTTTCAGATCATGTGTTAAGCCGCATCAGTAATGACGGTCTCAGTTCTAGATCCAGTTGGCTGCAGTTGTGTTTGTCAAACATGAGGAATGTTGAATTGAGCTTAGTTGGTTAAAGTTACCTCAAAGCCTAGTCTAGACCCTGTTAAGGAGTCTCCATCTTCATCTTTCATCTTAACACCCCTAAAAATGTATGATTATATATTTTCGTTGCATTCTTAGAATGTATATATCACTCAAAATGGGAAATTATGTAAGCATTTTTGCATTATGTTGTTCCAAACCATTATGACTGACTTTCTTCTGTTGAACACGAGTTAACTTTTCAAAGTGTTTTCATTTACTTATTTTTGGTTACACTATATTTCACAGGGTCCCTGTTACAGTGTAATTATACATTTAAGTACTTTAATATTAATTAACTACATGCACTTACTATATGGATAAGGGTTTAGTTTAGGGTTGCATGTAATTATGCATAATTTATTGTTAGTAGTAGGTAGGTGGGTGGTTACTTTATTATTATTCTAACTTTATGGACAAAAGCAATTGAAACACATATTTCCTATGTGGTCTGTAGATGAAAAAAAATAATACAATTTTGAACTGACATGAGTATGAGTAAATGTTGACAGACTTTTAATCCCTTTACTGAACATAAAACATGGCACACAATGAGGAGCTAAACATTCCTAAAACCAAAATCCAACATTTGCCCCTGACAAAATATGAAAAATCTGGTGATATAAACAACTTAAGTCATGCCATGCTCTCTCTTTAGTTGTTTGCTTTGATGATAGCCTGCACCTCACTATAAATGCTAATGCATCCCCCGCCAATTCATTAAAAGACTCTAATTGCAACATAGTGGCACAACGGACATTTGCCAAGTGTATAACCTTCATCACTTCTCCTCATCATCCTTCCCTTTCCTCATCTGTTCTCCCACAATATGCTGCATAATAAAATCATTAGACCACTGCTGTTGCAACCTAATTAATTAACCCAATAAAGCAGTAAATAACTTAATAAAACATGTATGTGCCTGATGACGCTGTTTTGACGCTGTAACTTTTATGCATCGACATCGTCGTCTGTTGCCCAAGAGACAATGTACTAAATCACAATTACCTGGGGTGAAACATTGAATGGTACGCGTGCTCTGTGGATTAGCCTTGTTTGGTACACAAATTGGTTTGTATATAAATCTGGTTGAATTAAGTTTGTTGATTTCTGGCCCAGTGTGTTTTCAATGGTAATGCATTCATTATTTTCAGAGACACGACTCTTTCTTGTCTTTTTCTGCTTTTTCATCTCTCAAGAGCTCATCGGAAAAAGCCTATCACAGACCGTGGTACACAAATGTACACTTTCAGGTAAAAGATAATTGAGAGCACTGGGTCTAAATGACCTGTGTTTGTGTGTGTGTATGTGTGTACGTACAATGTTTACGCATGCACAACAAGAGACGACGTATATAATGAATGTAAATCTTGCAGGTTTAAACTTTAGATCGTTTGAAACAGGTTTGTGTGATTGTTTGTCAACTCCTTTGAGGCAGTATTAGAAATCTCTGCTACTCGCAGGATTTGCGAATTTCAAAACTTCTTAATGTGCTGGTGTGTTGAGTTTATGTACAGTACAGATCAATGCTTAGATATTTATAGTTCCCTCTCATTCGGTCACTCTCGACTTCACGTCGGATGACTGACGAATTGGGATCTCGCTTAGAGAAAACCTGAATATGCACAGGCTGCCAACTTATACTCACGCTGTGATCAGCAGCAGCTGGATGCAATCATCACATGCCAATGTGCATTGGCTCGTTTAGTTTACACCCAAAGTAGATCTGAAATTGTCAAACAATAAACACTTCTAAATTAAAGAGGTAAGAACTATCATCTGAAGCTAGCATTGCTAAATTATATTTCCTTCTTTAAATGTTCTGAATTCCTCTTATTAGGGCCTTTTGCACCGCTTTTGTTCCAGAACTAAATGTACAGTACTAAAGTACTGGTACGATTTTGTGCAAACTATTGCCCAGTACCATTTAAAGGGTTTCCTATATAAGGGTTTCCCATCGACCATGTGTACTAGGACATGACGTAAGCTGGTCGATAGCAATTTCATTTGTGCATGGCGTTCAACAACGTTAACAAAAAAGAATAACGTTAAAATGGATGGAGGATGGAGGACGCTGTGATCGGAGCTGTATTTTTGTTGTGTCTCGCGGATTTCACAATAATGGACATGAAATGTCGATGTATACAGTATGTAAAGCGATTGAAAGTATGGAAAGGAGGATTAAGAATCTTCAACAACAACTGGCAATGCTACATTTGCTGTAAGTTCCTGCACTTCAGCGTCCGTATATGTATCGCTGTTCATCATACTTGTGAAATAAGTTGACCCAATGTTTACAGTATGTTACTCAGCGTTTTAATTCATGGAGGGTGAAGCCATTTTCAAACGCATCTGGCCAATCAATGTCTACTTACATGACAGTTAGTACCAGTGGAGCTGGTTAGACCCCGCTCTGGAGTAGGAGCTAATTTGGTTCTCGAAAAAGGCAGTCCGGTACTAAAGACACACCTAGTTCCTGCGTTGCAAAAACGCCCAAAAGTGGCCTTTTCTGGCCTGGTTTGTTACTGTCTGGTAGTGCATGAATAACTAACTCATAGTGGAAATTGACACTCATTGCTCACGTTACACCACCACAAAGTGTAACAAAATCTCAGTCTTAGTCACATTTTAGTCACTTGAGCTATTCATAGTTTTTGTCTGGTTTAAGTCGACGAAAAGTTATTGTATTTTTGTCAACTTTTAGTCAATAATTTTAGCCAAACTGTAGTCACCAAAATTGATTTTGGTAGCTATTTTATATGTAGTTTTCAAATTAAAATAATAATTTAATAATAGATAAATAATAATAGTTAACTATTAAGCTTATTAGAAATTTGGATCAAGGATTGAATTTGGAAAATCTTGAATAAATTATGACAATTTTCATTTTTGGGTGAACTATCCCTTTAACAGAAGTGTTAGGATGCATTTTGAATGTCCGATAGTCCTCGAATAATATTATAGTCCAGTCACGTCTAGTTAACGGAAACGCGGCATAAATTTCGTCATAATTTCGTCATCAGATATTATTTTTAGCTCGTCAACGTCTCGTCTCATCTTAGTCACATAAAAAATGTTCGTTAACGAAATTAACACTGCGCCAGTGCCTGTTGGTTTGGCTTCATTCGTTATTCACATGATTGTCATGTTTGCTTACCATGTTTTTGTCGTTCAGGAATCATACATGGTCATGAATGCTTACTCTTATATATATTTATTTATTTTACAACCACACCTCCCAATCTTAAAATTTATGATAGTTTTACACAAATTCATCAGTAGCAAGGGTTTTCTTTCAGATAGAAAGATATATATTATATATATATATATATATATATATATATATATATGTTTTCAGTAATGTTTTACTTGAAGCCGTTATCCAGTAATTATATGTAAATGCAACATATAGTAAATAATGTAATAATAATATTCAAAATTATAATTAATATAATTAATAGTAGAGTGCATACAGATAGAATGCCGTTATAAACCATATTATGGACAAGATTTCGAGTAAAGTGTTTCCTTCTCTTGTTTGCTTGTGAGAGCAGCAGAAGCAGGTGATTCATCTCGCAGTCATGTTTTTGTGCAGTTCACATGTAGGCCTTTGAAATAGTGTGTTTGGATATGTCGTTAGGCTCTGTCTGAAATGCCCCTGTAGGAAAGACCTGGGGAGAGATATTTATAAAGTAATGCATACAAAGAACGCTAAATAAACTGATATCTCACCAGTGAATAACCACATGGAGCATGTATTTCACCTGCTGTTGACTGGGTTCCGTCCCCCACGAGCCATATTTTCTCACCTACATGTATCTGCTTTTTTAGATGCTCTAAAGCATGCTTTTTCCCGACCAGAGGGAAATGTAGAGCTAAGGAGATAAAAAGGAGGAAAATTACATGATTCTGCAATAGAAAAAAGCAGGCCTTACATAAAACTACCTGGACTGAGTCTGTTGAGACATCATTTCTCAACAGGCCTAAACCGTGTGCTGGAGATGCTTTGTTATGCGTTCTTGTGGGAGGAGAGTAAGGAAATGGCACAGTCTTGTGTATGTAGGACACATGGTTGTCAAGTGGGTGGGTCTATGTGCTGCAGTCTGTCTTCTGACAGACAGAAAGAAGGTGTGTGTGTGCATTTACTGACAGGAACACGTCCCACGGTCCCCTCCAACAGTCCTTGCGGGGCTGCTTCTGACAGCCGGTCCCGATAGTAAGCAGAAGATGTAAACACGCAACTAGGGATGCCGCAGCAGACAGGCTTGCATTAACCTTGCCTGCAAATGGATGCACACCCCCATGCTTTATTAATAGTATCTTGAGGGCGCTTGTATAGCACGTGTGCTCATTTAATCAAGACTGTGAAAAAGTAACACTTGGGCAGCTTTGCAAACACAACATGTGGCCTTGTCACATGGAACTCTATTTAGTGTGGGTGTTTTGCTCTCAAAGTGCAAGTTATTTTTAATTAGGCTGTAAAACACTAGCAAACAATATCTCTTGATGCACGTTTTACTTTCTTGGCTTCCATGTTTGTTTTTAATCGGTCAATTAATCAGTTAGACAATTATTTTTCATTCAAAAGTAATGGACTCACAAAAATTTAAACTCTGAAATAAAAATTTTGGGTAATACATATGTATATAAATGTGTAATATATATATATATATATATATATATATATATATATATATACATACATACATACATACATACATACATACATACATACACACACACAAGATTAATTTAGATTCTTAATTGAGGAAATACAATTTTAAATATAACAAAGAGTCCTACAATTGAATGTATATTAAGATTTTTTTTTTAAACAAACTATTTTGCATTACAGTGAACTAAAATGTGTTTAATTCTCATGAAATTGTCACATTACAAAAACATTTATCAATAAGTTCTTAATGTTGATGTTGATGTGTTTCTTCATGCTAAATATAATTTCCTATCTTTCTTTTTTTAAATTTGGATGTGAAATAATATTTATTTCTGAGGTTGTTGATGTCAAGTTTACTGCCAAGCAGGAAGTGATAGAGTAGATATGCATGAGAGTCCGTCAAGAGAAGAAAAGCAAGGTTACAGGATAAAGCCCCTTAGCTTATTATAGTACAGTCCCCAATCAGATAAAACTGAAAAATACATCTGTTCTTATACAGTTCTGATACCTAATCCAGACGGGGTTTTAGCAGACGGGATTTCATTTATTCCATTTCTGTGGTTTCATTTGTTTTGTCATGTAGTATAGAAATTCAGTGTCTGAAAAGATTGACTATTAGCAATAAGATTTCACTTGATAGTCTAATGCCAATTTTTACTTAAAAAAGAGATGTTATCTTAAACTGAAATAGTCCTGCAGGAATTAGGAATGGGATCATTTGGTGCCTTGTGATTTGTTTTGAATTTCAATAGTTGTGAGACACAATTACAAAATGATTCTTAAAGGAATGGTTCACCCAAAAAAAATTACATTTGCTAAAGATTCCAAGACATAGATTAGTTTGTTTCTTTATAGGAACAGGTTTGGAGAAATTTAGCATTACATCACCTGCTCACCTCTGCAGAGAATGGGTGCCGTCAGAATGAGAGCCCAAACAGCTGATAAAAACATCACAATAATCCACAAGTAAGGAAGGGATCCAATGGTGAGCAAGGGATGAAAAATCAGTTTTCCCATGAAGAAACAAACTCATCGTCATCTTGGATGGCTTAAGAGTGAGTACGTTTTTCACCAAATCTTGATTTCTGGATGAACTATTGAGCTATTAAAGCTTCAAGTTTTCAGCATCAGTGCTCCAGGAATATTCCATTTCCCGCTTTTGTTTACTCCATTGTTTCTCAGACTTCAGAGACTGTAGCACTTTCAAAGGAGTCGTTTACAAAAGAGTCGTGAGTGCATTAAGGCATCATACAGTAGGAAATGACTTTGTGGCTGACTGGAAATAAACAGGTGCTCTTTCAGGTTCATTTAGCGTAGCTTTCTAGCGAGGAAGGAAATTGCTGGGGGAAAAGTCCGGCCTAATCCTGTTTTTTCCATTTCTTTTTTTTTGGTTTTGTTTTTTCTTGCAACGATTTACATGCATTTGAACCCCGAATCAGCTTCGGTTTGGATCCTTGTGTCATTTTCAGCGAGTAAACGGAGTAAACATCTGCGGGAGAGTGGTGGGGGTAAAAACGGCTTAATGAGGACTGTATAAGTCCTGTATTCCCAGCTGCTCACTATGTTTAGACAGACGACGTCTAGTGTGGGTAACCTCTTCTCCTGAGTGCCCTCTCACAACGCAACCTGTGAGGTGAATGCAACACAACAGTTGGCGTAATAAAACAATTAGCCCGTGCAATTTGTAACTTTCTTAATTGCACTGCAAGCTGAAAGTGTTTCCAACGCGCCCGTCCTGCTAATTGTGAACCTATCACTCACTAGAAAATGGAGAATAGGAGACGGAGAAAACAAAAGGCTGTTCTCTCTCTCTCCATCTTTGTCTCAGGCTCTCTCTCTCGTCGTCTTTTTCTGTCCTGATTAAATAAATGCTTTTTAATTAGTTTGGAAGTAATGCATGTGTTCGCCATCCTTTGTCTTAATCTCCACCGGTGCCTTTAAAAAAAAAAAAAAAAAAAAAACTTCTGTGATGGGAGACTCGTACAATTGAGTGTGCTGAAATATTTACCATCGTTGTTGGACGCCTGCCATAATGTGGAATTGCCTCAGCAGCCCTAAATGAAATTGTCCCTAATATTTTTCTGCTGATTAGAGCCTCTGCTTTGACGATGAATGGGGCGTTTGCCAGCTAATACAAAAGGCTATCCTTGAGTGTTGTCTATTTATCAATATTAGCTTTTTTCCTCCTTTGAGAATTCGCCTTTGTGATGGGGGGAAATAGTAGAATGACTCGTAACTTTGGGCAGCAAGTGTTGATGTTGGACGGTGGCTTATCCAAAACTCCTGTTTGGAGTAAATAGCAGATGCTGTCGTGGTCGGCCATATGGAGCTCGCTGCCTCGCAGCAGACTGAGAGCTGGGAATGGAAGCAGTTTGAAGGTACAGAGATTAAAGTCCTGCTCAGGCCGCCTTACATCACTGTAAGTTGTGCTTTGATAATAATAATTAAGTGCATGCATTTTATTTATTAATAATGATGTAAGAGCAAAGTGACATAGCATTTAAAATACATTTATCTTATTTTTTATTGTATTTTTTTTAGATTGGAAAATACAATAAAAACTATTATAGGAGCAGTTAAGATTGTTTTATAAATATGATATTTATATATCCTAAATGTGAGTATTTTACTTGAATGGAAAATATACATTTGTAAAAATAAAACATACAAATATATAATTGAATAAATACTGTATAACATATATATATATATATATATATATATATATATATATATATATATATATATATATATATATATATATATATATATATATATATATACACACACACACACACACACACACACACACACACACACACACACACACACACACACACACATATATATATGTTAGTGTGTGTGTGTGTGTGTGTGTTTATTTTGAATTATTTGGAAAAAACATTCATGAAAATGTTTCTGTATGAATTAAAATAACTACATTCATTTGACATTCAATTCTTGAATGTATTTGTTAACGTTTTGTCGTGCTTGTGTTTCATGAATGATGAATACTTTTGTGTTATTGCCAGTTTTCCAAGTGTCTGTTTCTTGCTGAATAGAAGCTTTCAACTGTATCTATTTACTTAACACATTTAAAGTGGATGTTTTTGTTTTATAAAATTTTGTCTTCCTGATATAGTTTGCATAGTAATACCAGCTATCACCCTGTATGAGTTCAGCATGTAACACTTTACCTCAAACATACTATAGACAAAACATAACAACCCTCCTGTTGAAGAGCTTTTCTTTGTTGATTTTAGTTTTTTTCCGTGGTGACCCACTATATGTTTTTCTATAGATCAAATTTCTTCATAACATCCAGCGATTATCTGCACATCAAAGTCAGACAGGAGATGATCATCTCTAGATTATCACCTGCCGTCAGTAATGTTGTGGCAGTATTTATTAGGTTGTTTGAGGTTACATTCCTCACTCAAGGGCAGAGCCGCAGTAAAGCTCAGCAGGGACTTGAACCGGCAGCAGACTAGTTGCTGCTCCATTACCCTGCCCAGTGGACCAAGCGTGGTTCCATTCATCTCTGTATCAGAGGCAAATCCACCTGATCTCTTGTGTTTGGATCGTTCCATTCTGCAGCTCCCGACTGGCACTCACATGAAGATTTGGATGTAAAACTATGCGTGTGTGTGTGAGGCATATGTTTGAGCAGTCAGGTTAAATTAACTGCATTCAGAGATCAAAGCAGCTATCTAGGATAAAAGTTATGATGACATGAATGTTGATCAACAAATTACATCAAAGGGGTGTGTTTTTGCAAAGTGATATTACCTTGAATTACTTTTTATAAACTCATTTACAAAACATTTTGATGTGAGACTTTTAAGACTTAATATAGGTTTTAGTTGATTGGAATAGGAATGTAAATAAATACAAATATTCACTAACATTCTTTTTTTTATATAATAAAGTGAATTAATAATAATAACAACAACATTTTTGACTTTTTTACTTGACTGAAATATTAATTATATAATATTAAATATTAAATAAATACATAATATTTATTAACATTTCTAACATTAATGCATTTTTGCTAAATAATAACAAAATACGTTTTTATTATTATTATATTTGTTTTCTTTTACAAACTTTCTTTTACAAATTGAATTATTTGGGGGGGGGGGGTATTATTATTTATGACTAACACATTTTTGTGTGAATTGTTAAAAATGTTTTATTATTTTTAAAATAATAATAATAATTATAATTATAATAATAGCTATTATTATTATTATTATTGATATGTCATGCAAATTAAGTACTGTAAATAGGTTAAAAAATCATATTGCCTCTAAATTTCTTCTAGTTTATTTAAATTTTTGATTTCATGCACATTTTTCGTTGCACAGTTTTTTGTGCCATGTTCCTTCAACTTACCTGATCAGCCTGAGTGACAGCAATCCGACTCATGAAATGCACGTTTCTCAATCTCTGTTTTGCAGCACTGGCAGCGGGAAGACTGTTGCACAATCCACTTAATCTCTCTCTCTCTCTCTCTCTCTCTCTCTCTCTCTCTCTCTCTCTCTCTCTCTCCCCCTCCAGATGTACAGCACATTAAGCGCAGAGACATCGTGCTCAAGAGGGAACTGGGCGAAGGGGCCTTTGGGAAGGTATTCCTGGCAGAGTGCTACAACCTTAGCCCCACTAAGGACAAGATGCTGGTGGCTGTCAAGGTAAGAGATGATCCCTCCATTCCAGCAGGGCTGTGGTGCTCTCCAGTTACACGGGACTCATTCCAAAGGTCAAGCCCCCTTCGAATGACAAATAAAGTTGATCCCCCTGTGCCCACCAAAGAGGGCTTTCTTTGGGGGAATGATCGCCAGACGTCTTGGTGGTGGAGGATCTGTTGACTAAGATCAATGAGGGAAAGAGCTCTGCTGTGCTCCGAGGAGAGATCAGCTACTGTAGCATTTAATATTTGGCATTGATATAAGGTTTTGGAGTGTATTCAGATATTGCAATTCTGTGGTTTAGTCTTTATGACATAGACAGAGAGGAATGAGTCACCATTGTGGGCAGACGGTTCCTGGATAATGCTTTAACATGGTTTACCACATGGGACTATTCACCAAGGTCAAGGAACTCAGCGTCCAGTGAACCGAGGTGCTCTATTGAAGACTATTAAAGTGTGTCAGTTTGGCTGTCAGTTTAGAAATGTCAACGTTTCACAGATGCTGACTTGTTGAAGTATGGATTCAAACATATAGTATTCTGTTGTGAATGTATGAAATAAAGTTCTTTACATGGCAACAAAAATCTTAAAATAATTTCCTAAAGATGTCTTTGCCTTTCGATTGGGGACGTTTTAATATATTAAATATTAGACATCAGAGATCTCAATAAATAAAGTTCTGTTCTTGGAGGAACCTAAGAAATAAGTTTGAGCTGCAAGCCATTTAATGTTATAGCTCTATACTTACACTGTCTTTAAACAATGGTGTAGATTCATCTATTTTTATTTCACCTAAGAAACCCTAGGAGAAACATCTGGTCTGAGGCATAGTTGACACCTAAATTAAACCTAAATGTGTCTCCTCAGCTTGGAAAGAGCAACCTCTGAGCAATAAAATGTTCCTTTGGGAAGCTGCTTGGCTTTGTCTGCTTCATGGAGCTCTATCACAGCAGCTGTTGTTTGAAAGCCATCCAACTCGAATTCAAAGAGGTCAAGTTTTTCCTTGTATTTTGGCCAAAGAGCTGCCATCCTCTCTCTTGTACCCTTGCTCTCCCCCATCTCCACCTGATGCCCAAGACCTCCAGACCCTTATTACAAGTGACAGCCCCCCAGGTGGTGCAGGATTCGTCCTCTCTTCTCTCTTTAACCTGTGCAGGTGGCCAATTCCACAACACAGGGGTAATAAAGCATTATGGATAGGGAGAGATACCTTGCCATCTGCGAATTGGTTCCCTCATCCATCTCCAGAGCATGAGCCTCTTTGCAATTCCTGATATGGATTAACCCACAGTAGCTCTAATTAAAATTAAACTGTGAGCTCTGAGGGCGAAACGCAATTATAACATAATTGAAGGAGCGATTCCTCACAAACACACTGCGATGCAAGTCTGGCTGCTAGAGGGACTGGGAAACCAATTGACATATCATGGCCAAGGCTGCAGAGGGGTGTTGTTTTTTGTTTCCGTGAATGACGGGATATAAGATGACTAAAAGACGGATGTGTACAGGCAACTCTTTAATCTTTCAGAAAAGACAAAGACAGGCACAAACAAATCAGAGATGCCATACTAGTCATTTGTGCATCTTCCTTGGCACCCTGAGGTTAAGTCCATGAATATGTGCTTTGAAAATTTTGAAAAATATATGAATTGTTATTAAAAAAAAAAAAACAATGTTACATGAAAAAGCACTTTGGATCTACAATATCTGTGCAGTATTTGTGTCAATTCATCTACGTTTTGATTATGCATTAAAAGCTATGTCAACGGATCTGGATATTTACATTTTGTTATGGATATTTCCCTGATAGAATTTAAAGCACTGTGCAATAATAATATTTGTGTCAACTCATCTACATTTTGATTATGCATTTAAATATTTTGTCAAAAATAACTCTGCATGCTCCATTGGTTTGTGGCATATTGTATGTTTAGGATTCATAAACCATTAGAGACGGAACCGTTTAGATCCAGATTAGTTGGAGCGGTTAGTCTCATTAACCTGATTAATTGTTCACTTGAATTATTTATTACCAACTGACTCATTTAAGCTCCCTTAATTAATTTACTTGTACCAAGAGTATAAAAAAATAATAGCAATTCACATTTAATTCATGGACATACACAATATATCCAATCATATTAATGATTTGTTTTTGAAATGTGGATTTTAATTGAACTTTCCCCCAAAATAAATTTGGTTTCACCCAAAATGCTTTAGTATCTGGCTATTATTGTGATTATCAGATGATAAACTGACCATCTGTTGTATTCTAATGATGTCTTATGACCATCTTATGTACATCTACACAGACCCTGAAGGATCCCACCCTTGCGGCGAGGAAAGACTTCCAGCGGGAGGCCGAGCTGCTGACCAACCTTCAGCACGAGCACATAGTGAAGTTCTATGGCGTCTGTGTAGACGGAGACCCGCTTATCATGGTCTTTGAGTACATGAAACACGGAGACCTCAACAAGTTCCTCAGGTTTGTGGCTGTTATGATGCAGTAATCTTTGTGCATTGCTTGTGTAATGATCAAAAATAAAAAATGTAATCAGTTGTTATTGATTGAGGTCACAGAGCAAGGGCCCTATCATACACCTGGCACAAGGCGCAGCATAATTGCTTTTGCTAGTTTCAGCCCGACGCAGTTCTCATTTTACCGTCCTGCTCTGCGTTGTTTAAATAGCAAATGTGTGTTCAGGGGCATTGTTGACGCATTGCTATTTTAAGGAACTGAAAATAGACTGCGCCATAGACCAACTCAAACCTGGTCTAAAGTCTGGCACAATATTTTTTCTATGTTATTTAAAGAGCGTGTTAGTAATATGCGCCAATAAGTGGGTGTACAACACACGTACATTTTGCTTATTACACACACAGGGATACGCAGCACCACCCAAACATTTTTAAAAATTAAAAATTCTATTCCGCCATGTAAATAGTGAATCCATCATGGCCTGAGCACAACTGGCTTTTAAAGGGGATGAGAGATTAGACTTTGATTGGTTTATTGCATGTTATGGCCAAAAAACATTCATTTCTCATTAAGAGGATCGGGACGACCCATTTAGACCATGCGCCAGGGTGTGCGGAACGTTTTCCTGTCATTAAACTAGCAAAATTAGATTCGGACACGCCCTGAATGCACCTTCATTAAAATAGGGTCCCTTGTGTAACATAATTATAGAACCGCTGAATTCCGATGTGATGCTTTGGGAATTTCATAATTTTACAAGACCAGCATTCCTCAGCCTGAGGTTTGTGATGGAATTGTGGTGGGTTATGATTATAAACAGAGAGCCCAATTAATTTTATAATATATACAATTTTGAATAAATGTTCTGAATGGGAACACAAGTATGTGACACAGTATATGGGTAGTTGATCCTTTGGGTCTACTCTTAAGTTTATATAGGCCTACCCCTGCAATTTTCCTTCTCATTTTGTTAAAATTATTCATTTTGTATATTCTGCAAGACGTGTGTAAACTTATGAACAGAATAGTATATATTGCCGGTATAAATTTCAGTGTCTTTATAGGTCAATTTAAGGTTCTTGTTTTTTTTTTTTTGGAACTAAAATAGTTGGGAAGCTCTGCATTAGAATGTTGCATAAACCATTTTACATGCTTGTCATTTTCTTGTGGTTGTGATGTAAAATTCAGCGTTGTGATGTCAGCAGGGCCCATCTGACTGTGACTGAAAGGTTACAACCTTCCTCAGAGGTATTGTACAACCAAAAGGAAGTGAAACAAAGGTGTACATGGTTTCTGACAGAGTCCTGTCGAAAAAGCAGAAATTGCATTTTCTTTCGAGCTAGCAGGATTATGGGGATAACAGTTTTTGTCAAAACTACTTCATACTTAATGACACTATAAGGTGAAACATTTGTGAAAGGGCAGAGAACCTGGCAGGCATACTGAATAATACAGCACATATTTCCATTGAAGAAGAATGTAATCTAATGGTAACATTAATGTATGTTCCACTGACATATTATGGCGGCATTGGCTCATTCTAATTTCATATTGATTTGTTTTGTTTTTTAATATGTATTTATAAAAGCTTTTAGTTTGGTTTAATTCTTATATAATGCACTGCAAAATTACTTTTTTTTTTTAAGTGACAGAATTGTAATCCTTATTTTATACTTGCAGAGCTCACGGTCCAGATGCAATGATCCTGGTTGATGGACAGCCGCTGCAGACCAATGGGGAACTGGGTATGTCTCAGATGCTGCACATAGCCAGTCAGATCGCATTAGGGATGGTCTACCTGGCATCTCAGCACTTTGTGCATCGTGACCTGGCCACACGCAACTGTCTGGTGGGCAACGGGCTGCTGGTGAAAATCGGAGACTTTGGAATGTCAAGAGACATCTACAGCACTGACTACTACCGGGTAAGAGTGCTCTGGCTTTTATAAATGCTTGAGTGAAGTACACTACTAGTCAAAACTTAAGTTAGTAGGAATGTATAATGCTTTTTTGAAAGAAGTCCCCTATGTGTCTCACAAAGACTACATTTACTTGATCAAAAATATGATAAAAACAGTAATATTGTGAAATATTTTTTCAAACGTATTGTATTTTAAAATGTCATTTATTACAGTGATAGCAAAGCAACATTTTCCAGCAACCATTACTCCATTCTTTAGTGTCACATGATCCTTCAGAATCATATTACATATATAAATATTATCAATATTAAAAGGAAAGTTTTTGCTAAATATATTTTTGGAAACCATGTTACAGTTCTGTTCTATAGTTTGGGGTAATAAATTAATATTTGTATTCATTAAAATTATGAAATATCATATTTATTTATATTTATTATTGAGCATCAAATCAGCATGATTTCTGAAGGATCGTGTGACACGGAGGCAGTCTGAACCTGTATTTATCTCATTGATTACTCATCAGATGTCCACAAAACACAAATGAACCCTTTGTCAATTGGTGGCCTATGCTAGATCCTTAATTGCATGCATAATTACTCATTTTTAATGACTTTTGAAAAGTTATACTGATATACTGTATCCAGCTGCTTTAGTGCTTTGAAAGACGTTAATTAAATTGTTTATTTACAATCATTAGCTTAGTCATACCAAGTGTTAATTAAGAACAAGGTTTAAAACATAAATAGAAAGAAAGTATATTAAACATTTTTTAGCTTTGTTGACCATTTATTAGGCATTGTAAATGTACATTGGTGATGTTAAGAAACACAAATGATCATATTCTTGTTTTGCAAAAATAATTTTGATGATGAGGATTCACAACCATATAAAATTTAAATTGAATGATTATAATGATTTTTTTTTTTTTTTTTTTTAATGAACTATTCCCTAAAAGTTTGAGTGTGAATTCAGACTTTTATCCACAGTTCTGATTCATTCAAGCTGGTTGGCTCAATTATATGCTTCAGATCCATGTGTGCTTCTACAGAAGATCCTCAATCTGAATCTTGTCTTTTCTTGACAGACTGAGGCCTCTCTGTAGATTTGGCCTAGATGACAAAGGGCTCAATTTGCAAGCTGAGGGCCCTAAATGAATTAAAATGTATGTCTTCACTTAGCCCTCAACAAGAGGATGAATGAGGTGACACTGAATATACAGAGCTCCCCTTTCACCCGACTAGATTAAGTTGATTTGAACATGATTGTTCATCTCGCTGCTTTGAATGTGACTCCCATTTTTAGGGCACTGAGATTAAATGAGAAATTTTCACACTGTCAGAAGTTTAAGGAATAGCTCAGGAGCCAAACATAAAGCAAAAGGCTAAATTATCATATATTCAGATTATCGGTTATCGGTGGCTCGTGCTGGACTTTTGAACTGGGTAGACTAATGCCATACAATATACATAATTAGAAACAAGCCACTTGAAAAAATCAAAATGTGTTTTTATTAACCATTAAATTGAATGAATTAAATTAAAATGATTTGCATACAATATTTTTATATTTTATATATATATATATATATATATATATATATATATATATATATATATATATATATATATATATATATATAGTGTGTGTGTTTTTATTTATTTATTATTATTACATTGTGATGACAAGCATATGAGAGACAAAAAATAGATATCTAATCTTGGACATTGTGAAACTGACTGGAAACAAGAAAATATTTTGAACACTTTAGAGGAAGAGAAAAAAAAAACTAAAAAAGTATGAGCAAAAAGCAGAATCTGTTTACAGACTTATGAATCAGAAAATAGAATATTTGTAAATGCAGAACCTTCAGTAGACACGGGCTGTTGCTGTGCCCAGAGCATCAGTCCTAATTGCAATGGAGGAAATATGTTACATTAACAGTAAATGTCAAATAGACCATTGCATCTCATCTCACTTAATATATTCTGTGGCTTACTTTCTGTTAATGGCACTGTGAAATGGCAGATTGCACTCTGCAGCACAAAAGAGACAGCATTACATTTAAAATTCTCAACAAACAGGAAGTGACCCAAAACTTAAAATATACATAATATACAATACAATATATAAGGATTGTTTTTAGGATTATTATTGCTATATTTTCATTCTTATCATTTTCTAGCATTACCATAAAGCTGTATTGGATTCCTTTCAGTCAAATCGGCCATGCAGAATGCTTATGTGTCAGTTTTGCCGCCTAGGTAGAGTCACTTTGCTATTATTTAGCTGCATATGTACATGTACTGCCTATGCACATGCCTTTGTTGTAAGAGACCCGGGTTCGAATCCACTGTGAGACACCAATGTGTCCCTGAGCAAGACACCTAACCCCTAGTTGCTCCAGAGGCTTGTGACCTCTGACATATATAGCAATTGTAAGTCGCTTTGGATAAAAGCGTCAGCTAAATGAATAATGACTAATGGCAGCTCACTAGGTGTTGGAATCTGAGCTTTTATAGCTATTCGGATTTGAATAACATCACTTTTTACATGAACGCAAACCTGATCTGCAGGTCTCTCTTAGTAGCTTCCAATTGCAATAGGCACATACATCTCCAAACAGATATAAACCAAAGTGGCATCCAATAGCACATCTTCTCTGACACTGCTGACATTCTGACGCGTTCATACTCTAGAAAGAACCTCTAGATGTGGTCTCCTGGGAATGAATGCCTAGAGTCAGTATTTAGCCTGGCTTCCTCATCCATGTAATGATTGTGGCATATAATCTCACTTGCAGAAGGTGAAGAAGCTACAGACTTTTTGGAGTCACTTAGGTTTCCTTTGTCAGAGTAAATTTGC
Source organism: Carassius gibelio (assembly GCF_023724105.1). Taxonomy (NCBI): domain Eukaryota; kingdom Metazoa; phylum Chordata; class Actinopteri; order Cypriniformes; family Cyprinidae; genus Carassius; species Carassius gibelio. Next base: position 5,523,245 of record NC_068395.1, on the reverse strand, counting down.
GCTGAAGGCCATGATGTAGGAACCAGACACCTAAATTCCCTGCCAGCAATACCTGGCAGAACAAAGTCAAGCTACCTTGCTTCAAATCCATTCAAATGTCTAGGGCTTGCAGGTTCTCCTATGAGGTTGAAGGACTTGAATACTCCATTATTTGAAATAAGTAATATATAGATGTACGTATATATATATATATATATATATATATATATATATATATATATATATATATATATATATATATATATATATATATATATATATATATAAATATATACTTATGTATCTGTTAATGCATATAAAACATCTAGTGAGATGGAAAGGTGGTCAAAATTCCAATCACATATCTATTTCCTCGACACTCTTTCACTTTGATGAGCACTCGTTTAATGACATCATCTCTCATCAGCTGTTCATTGAAACAAACATGCTATTGATTTTAATATGCATTAATTACCACTATGTGATTCCAATCCTCCTCATTTCCAATTCTTCCCCCCTCCAGTCTCTAATTGTGTTGTCTTTCATCGGTGCCCTTTCAGATTGCGTTGGCATTTTTGTCACCACCCTGCCAGTTCTCATTCCGATCTCAACGAAGCCCCGCAGACTGATTTACATGCATCTGCAGTCTCGTCTTTCCACCTCGGAAAAGATGGCGGGAAGCAGTCCGGGAGAGGCTATTCAGATGAATAGAAGTTCAATCATTGCAATCGATTTCAATTTCCCAAACTCTCGAGCACAAACATATTCACTAAACAAAAACAATGAATATGTCAGCATTCAGATTAGCATCGTTACATCCTGCTGTTACTATTTCTGCCATGGTTGCCTATTCAGCGCACTTTTCTGTATGGATACACTGTAGTATACAACAGAGTACACTGTGCAGTGCACTCACTCGACCTGTATAATGAACGAACTAGAATTAAATCCGTAATCTAAATTAAATTAAATTAAAAATGGGAAATAACAGTGTTCATTTCCAATTTTATAACTGTATGCCACTCACATTTAACGTAATGTGACATGTAATGAAGCATACTACTGTTTAACTCTAAATAATTTTCACATTTTTAAAAGACAATCTAGGCTGTATAAAGTGTGTACTGCACATGTAGTAAGTACAAGGATAGTTTTTCATAACAAAGATAGTGTATTCGTTTGTTAAGTGATGACATAAGAAGCGCTGTTTCCGGGTCCAAGCCTCAACTTGCTTCACTTGAGAAAACGACCTCAGCAGCCGCTTATGACCACTGTTTATTCATATTAATCTTTTAAGCTAAACGCTTTCAAACTTACGGTGTACACTACAGTCTCTGTGCTCACAGCGTCCCAAACACAAATAATTTTTATATTTATTTATTTATATTTATATTTTCATTGTCTGGTTATCTGGGACTTCGGTATGCAGTTAAAGGTTAGGATTATAACTTTTTTCGGTAGTATTACAGTATATCACATTTCTAGTGTATATTAGCACCTTTTGTTGTTTTCTTGTGGTATCTGATAGAGCGTTTGGACCCCGAAGCAGTGGCATGTGACGTCAGACTTAACAAGCGAATGTCTTTTGGTTTTTATATATATATACAGGGGTGCACATAATTTTTCAGCCTGGGTTTCATAAGAAAACCTGGAGATTTGGTTTGGTCCTCACACTGCATATAGCGTGACCCATTTAATATATAACTATATATATAAAAATGAATTAATAATAGTTATAATATTATTGCACTTTATTTATTTAGTTGTTTTTTAAAATAAAATAATAGTAAATAAACTAAATAACAGTGTGTGATAATATTATTAAAAATAAAAGGCAGTCCTAGTATTAAATACAAATACATTTGTAGTAAACTTAAAAATAAAATGCTAACATTTACTACTACTTTCTTTGTTTGCCTCTTTAAGAAGAATCGCTTTATGTTTTCCCCAATTTTAAGCTGCTTTGGATAAAACCATCTAAAAATAAATAAACAAATAAAAGCGTTTTCATCATATTCATCATATTCAAAATCATATAAAAAAAAAAAAAAACTTGTATTTTGGCAGGTTGCCGGCAAGTAAGTATAAGCGCTTTCGGATTTAGCGCTGCTGCTGATTAAAGAGAGTCAGTGAATGAATATCACAGTTTTGCATTGTGCTTTGAAAACAGCATGGCATAGCCTAGATTTATGCTTTCAGGTTGAAAATAAAACTTATATAGCACAGTTTTATGTTACAAAAGCATTTTATCTAATTTCACAATAGGATACCACACTACTTTAGAATGGTACTAATGGTAGAAATAAAGAGTGCAGTTGAAGTTGGATTCTGAAAATCCCATGTAACTTATATGAAAACCTTTTAAAGATAAACCTTTAAAAATAGACCTGCTGTGAGCTTGATATATATATTAAGATTCCTCAAAAAAAACAAAAACTCCACCAGTCAAAGAATCAAAGCAAGCAAATCGTGCCTAAAGAAGACCACCTACTTCCGTCCTTTGAATGATGTAATCGAGTGTCTTTATGCTCTCTTACAAATTTGTATATATATATATATATATATATATATATATATATATATATATATATATATATATATATATATATATTTTTTTTCAATGAACTTGATATTCTTTCTATATCTATAATCAACATCTATAAATCAGTGGTTTAAATCAGTACGTACATTTTTAAGTTCGATTATGTCATTGACGGTGTTTCATGGGATTGTCATTGTTTCTCAATAAAGTCGTTATGTACATAGTCTTTTTGCCTTTTTGTTGGTATTTTAAATGTTTTTGCTTCAAATCAACCTTTTTTACTAGTATGCTGTGTCCTATTCTCTTCAATGCCTGATTGAAAATAGTAGCCTGCTATTGTTAGACGTATATTATTCTAGCTAATCAAAAAGCGTTAACCAGTCTGAAACAGTTAGCGCTATGCAGAGCTAATAAACTAAGCTCTTAGCTTTCTAATAGAAGGCTAACTAAGATGAATGTTTAATTTCACCCTTTTAGTTCTCTGACATTTAATTTAAAAGACGTTAGCATGTTTTCATGAATAGTAAGCTGTTTTCTATCACTTGACTGTGGAGTAAAGGATCTTACACAGTAGCAGAAGGCTGTTAGCATTGCAGCTAAGATACGTTAGCATCTTATTTGACTGTTTCAAACTCTCCAAACATTATTCTGTCTCTCTCCTCTCTGTCTTTGTCTATTACGGATGATCATACCTTCATTACCTTCATCCCTGGCTGACTTTTCCTGGCAGGGATGTTATGCGCTAACACTAAAGTGAGCCGAGTTAGCCAGGCGAGCAGCTCAGTATGGCCATAGGGAGCAGTTCCTGCCCACGCATGGGGAGCGCTAGCAAGCGGCCCAGTAGTACCCTGAGCTGCATCTCACGGAACAAGAGGAGTGTTGTTTGACCGCCGCAGAACTGGCGTATTGCTTACACCTCCTGAAGGGCAGAGGCGGGAGGGAAAGAGCGAACCAGCAAGGGGAGGGATATTTGCCACACATCACTGGAGCCTGTGAGACAGCTTCCTCCTCTGTGAGGAACTGGCTGCGAATGAGAATCACAGAAGCGTAGCTGATTAACATACACAGCCTTATCATTCCCTGCATTAAAGACATTACTGCAGGAAAAAAAAAACTCCCAGACCTTTAATTATAGTACGTCTCAAAGCCTTTATAATTTGCTAATCGTGACGCTCATATTTTTGCACTCATTATTCCGAGTCATTTACAGTTTGCACATTTAAACGCGTGCATATACACAACCCGAGAGTTATTTTTTGTTGTTTATTTGATAAACACGGATTTTTCATTGTCAGAAATCTAAGCAGTCGTATTTTCCTAATTCTTCAATTGTCACTGTGCTCTGCGCTTAGAGACACATCCTGTTGCCAAGGATATACTCTTGCCAAAGCATTGTGGGACGTGAGCCAATAAACATTTTACCATAATCTCATTTAGAGTTGTTTTTCTTTTGCTAATGCTCTACTATGATCTAGGTACATTCATTTCTGATAAAGAATAAAAGTACAATACATATCTTACAAAGCAAAAAAAATGCAATCTGTGGACGTACAGTATACCGCAGGCTGCTTTGTATTCCTAAGTGCAGTCGATACCATGACCCCCATGTGAGCAAACCAGTAATGAGCCTTGTAATTAATACACAGTGGCCACTTACGAGTTGAAAGCCGCAATAACCACGCGGCCGCCATTGAAACGTCACTCTTAGTTGTCATGGCACGGCTGTAATTAACACGACCCAGCAGACACAAAGAGGAAATAGATTCTAAACCAGTCCAGTCCGTTGGCGGGCAAGAGCAAAGATGATTAATTTCTCGTTGTTTTAATCGATTAATATCTCACTTAACATAGGGAAGGCATGGAGGGAGACTTTATTTATGGCCTTTGATGATTTGGAGCGGTCAAAAACCTTTAAAGGATATATTTGTTTTCCTTTTCCCTGTCTTTCCTGGTTTCTCAGATTTCCGCTCGACAAATCTTGTAAATCATATTTGTTATTTTTCATAGTAAATAAGGAAGATCTATTTACCAGCAGAAATTAGGATTAAAGGCCGCTTCACACCAAAAACGATAACTATACAGAAAGCTGCAGTGATCAAATCCAAAATCCTCTTTGTAAAAAATCTTTTGACTGATATAATAATATAAAAAGTATTATTATCTTTCGGAAGTGTATGCAAATGAGTGCATATTTGATTCAATCACACCATTTTTGCATATATAAATATATATATAAACATGAAACCTGCAGTACAGTAAATTTTTAGCAGTTCTTAATGTAAACAATTATTTAATCAAATCAATGTTATAATCAAATGTGTTATATATATATATATATATATATATATATATATATATATATATATATATATATATATATATATATATATATATATATATATATATATATAATTTTTTTTTTTTTTTTTTTTTTTTTTTTTTTATTCACCTAGGGTGTCTTGACTTTAATGCTCAAAGGAATTTTTAGTTCACAGAACAAAATGAAAATTCTGTAATTACTTATTTCCCAACCCGTTAGACCTATGCTCATCCTTGGAACACAAGTTAATATATTTTTGATGAAATATAATAGCTATGGATGACCCTCCATAGACAGCAATGGAACTACCACAGTCAAGGCACTGAGAGGTACCAAAACCATTAACAAAATAGTCCATGTGACATCAGTGGTTCAACCATAATTTTATGAAGCTATGATAATACCTTTTGTGGACAAAGAAATAAAAACTTTGTTCAACAGTTCTTCTCCCATGAGTCACCATCCACCATGATCGAGTAACATAATGCATACACTTGCTTTCCTCTGCTCATAAACAAGGTGTTGCAAAACAAGGATGATTTTTCTTTGTTATTATTTTTCTTTTTTTTTACATGGAGTGATGCTTGTCTTTAGTAATATTGAGTTCTGTGAGTTTGTGAAGGTCACTAAATAATTATGATTTGGTGACACAACAGGTGGGAGGACACACAATGCTGCCCATTCGCTGGATGCCACCAGAAAGCATCATGTACAGGAAGTTCACAACTGAGAGTGACGTGTGGAGCTTCGGCGTCATCCTCTGGGAGATCTTCACCTATGGCAAGCAGCCATGGTTTCAGCTGGCAAATAATGAGGTATATTCAATTTTACAGTTTCCATGAACAAAAATCCATCAAGAAATCTTATTTTTAGCTGTTTGCTAGCCCTCTGGCTAGCTTTGATCAAGGTTTATTAGTAAACCACCACTACTCTATGACTGCTGTATAGGTGAAAGCAAGGTGTAAAGACCCATGTGAGATAAGTGTAAAGGAGATGGAATGTCTGTACTGGACAAAAACTGGATCCGGATTGTGACTCCCACAATCCTGATAACTATGTATCAATATAAAGCCCCTTTCACACTGCCATTCCGGCAAATACAGGGGTAAAGTGTTCCTGTAATTGTTCCCTGGTCGCTAGATTTGGCACTTTCACACTGCCAGTGATGACCCGGGATATGTGCGTGCTTTCACACACAACCCTTGAAGATCCCGTAACGACACGTTACATCAGGGCGTGACGTGTAATGTACGAGTCGACAACGCTTGGCACATTATACTTTAACTGAAGCAAACGAACGATCTCAGCATCAGCGTGTAAAGTGAGGAACTAACTGATCTCTGCTTTATTACAGTTTGCACATATGTTTTCGTTGCGAATGTTGATCTTCCTTCAAAACAGCCGGTAAAGGAGTCGTGCGATAACGCGCGTCATCACTTCGATACGGAATTAGATCTGGCTTTTGTTCACACAGCGCTCGTTCCGGATCGATTACCGCAATGTTACTAGGTCCCCGACCCGGGTTCAATTCGGTAATCAATTCCGAGACGTGGTTGCTTTCACACACAAGGCGACCAGGCAATGTTACGGGAATATTGCGGGTCTGACGTGCAGTGTGAAAGGGGCTTAAGACATATTCACTGCTAATTTTAGTGTAGCTCTGGTGATTGTATGTATGCAGGGTCAAAATAAATGAAGTCTTTAGGCAGGATGACAAACAAAGCTAAATTAAAAAATCACTGGCTGTTATAGTGAGTCATTTGACAGGTATTGACCGTAACCCAAGCTCATCCCGAACATGACTTCCTTCTATAAACAGGAACTACACATTGAAATGTCATGTTGTTGGCATATTCATCGCACACACATTCCCTTTTGTGAAACGTTAATGAGGAACATCGCTGCTTAATTCTCGGCTATTGTTCACCATGTAACATTTCACAACGAAGGTTTGGATGATCTCCAAACAGTCATGCTCCCAAACTGTTGTGTCTCATGTGTCTGAACAGCAAAGATTATGATTTACCTTTTCACATAAACATCATAATTACCACTATTGAACTGAATGTTGTTATGGTCAGACAAGGGTCTTACAACATTGTGTTTGCTGTTGTTACTGGACTGGGCTTTCTGCCATTTATTTATGCCTTCAAAACAAAATATTGCAACCAAATATTCCCTTGTGCAGAAGATGCTGAAAAATTATATTGTGAGTGACTGTAGATTGTCATAATAAGACAAGTTTATCTGTGAATCTTAAAAAACTTATTTCCTTCCTGGATAAAACATAATATTAAAAATTAATAATAATGAAAAAGAAGGCTATATATAAATATGCCTAAAAAGCTTAAATTACTTTATGCAAAATATATTTTGTGAAATTTATACATACATATATATATATATATATATATATATATATATACACCATGATATATACTATGTATACACTCATTACAATAAAATTAAATAAGTAAGTGTGTGTGCGTGTGTGTGTCTATATATATATATATATATATATATATATATATATATATATATATATAAATTCAGTAATACTAATCTAATAAGAATCATTGTTGTGAAAGATGGCAATTACGGCAATAACTGTGTAAATTGGACAAATGCAAACGCTCATAGTCCTATTCTATGATAAAAGTTGATTTTTCTTTATTATATTTTATTCACATTTATAAACAAGAATCAGAAAAGAGCAGACACCAGAAATATAAAGTAGAGAGTCTGTGTGAGAAAGTGTGTTCTGCATTTCTCTGCTGACCAAACACAGCTGGATCTGCCGAAAATACTTCATTCCCCATTTTAGCTTTCCAAGCTGTGAAAAGTGAAAAAAGCCACAGCACCTCTCTTGAAGCTTCAAGTTGCAGCTTGTTTGAGCACTACTTCACACAGAGATCATCGATATCAACTCAGCAAACCATAATCTATAGGTGCTGTGAAATTTATGCAAGAAAGATGTGTGTTTTTGTATTATGCACTGAAAGGGCCTGAATACCAATCACATGCACTGCTTCATATTCTGTTGCCAAAGGGACAGTGGCTACTGTATTGGGTCAGAACATATGGTGTCATTTCTGCCAGTGGAAGAAACTAAATCAAACTTTCAGTCAATAGTACACCGACAGCCACTAGCTGCAGTCAGCGAGGGGAACCCGGGAGACCATGAACAATCATCTGTCTCTTCTAAAAGTCGATACGAAGCCATCCACAGAGGCAAATGTCTTCAAAAGTTTCCGGAGATGGCCCCATTTTCATATGGAGATGGCCCCGTATCATACCATACAGGCTGTAGATGGTTTCTCTACAGAAACAGAACATTGTTTAATGAGAAAATATGAATCTTGTACAAATAAAATAATAATAAAAAAATCAGTTCTTCAGACTGTTAGCAGGTTCTCTCACAGCATCGGCCTGCAACATAAAATACAAGAGACCACTCATGTAACAGTGTGGAGCAACACTGCATCAGATATTTCAAGAAAAAAAAAATATTCAGAGCGTGTACACAGAATTTAGAAAGGAACCTCTGAATTTTGATAGCACTTTTCATGACTTTTTCTTGTGATTTCAATATGGTAAAAAAAGAAAATAAAGAAAGAAAAATCAGGAATCTCAGAGAAGAATTCCGGTATCCATAATCCATAGTCCATTAAGTTTCCTTCAGAAATCATTCTAATATGCTGATGTGATGCTCAAGACATTTCTTATTATTATTGTTAATGTAAAAGTCATTTGCTTAATACTGCTGCTTATTGTTTTTTTTTTTTTGTTTTGTTTTTTTTTGGAAATGGTGTGGATTTTTTAAGGATTCTTTCCTGGATAGAAATTTCAAACAAGCGGCAATAGAAATTCCTATTTGAAATAGATTTGTTGTAACCTTATACAGTACATGTCTTTATTGTAACTTTTGATCAATGAAATGTATACAGTACATGCTGAATAAAAGTGTTAATTTCTTTACAAATAAATTAATTAATAAATAAACCTAAACAAATAAAATCTTACTGACCACAAACATTTAAACAGTGCAATGTAAAAATAGTACCCGATAAAATTAATAGTAGTAAATAAAACTAAACAAAAATAAAGATTACCAATGTTTTCTTTTTTCAGTCTTTCTACTTCAAAATTCAGTGTTACTTACCATTTCTTTTTTACTTGTGTATTTACCTAGCAATTTTTTAATATCTGAAAATTGTTAGTCATTCCTATACTGAAGTATTTTTGATGTAGTGTATTTACATGTTTAAATAGTTTGAAATCAGTAAAATGGTTAGTTTGGTTCAAATCTTAGAATAATTTTAAGAGAAAAATAAATTGTTACCTTTAACGAAAGCTAAAGTTCTAAATACTTTATTGTCCCTCTTACATGTAGCCTATATTACTGTATACAATAATTAATAAATAACTTTTTATCAAAGCATATAAATACTTATAGGCCAGACTTTAAATGCAATGCAAAAGTTTATAAAGTATGTAAGAGGAGACCTTGGCCTGGAAAAACCCCTGAAATAGAATATTTATCCAGTAATTCCATTCTCCTTCCTCCCCGTCTTTACAGGTAATCGAATGCATTACACAAGGACGCGTGCTGGAGAGGCCACGGCTTTGTCCCAAGGAAGTATACGACATTATGCTGGGATGCTGGCAGAGGGAACCACAGCAGAGGTTGAACATCAAAGACATCCAGAAAATTCTTTATACCTTGGGCAAAGCCTCACCTGTCTACCTGGATATCCTTGGCTAGTGTTTATTGGGAATATGTGTGGATGTCTGTCTATGTCTATCCATCGGAGGAACAAACGATCTGGGATTTACCCTGAACAACATGTACCTTACTGCGCCACTGTCGGACACCTGCAACATGGGGATGGACTTAAGTGCCTGCTACTCCTTTCGATACACTGGATAACAGTCTTTAAAAAGCACTTTTACATTTTGTTTACCTGCATATGAAATGTACAGTTCTGCAAGAAGAGGAGTCTCCTTTCTCTATTTCTTCTTTTCTTTAAGTTTTGGTAAGAACAGCCTACTTTCAAACTCTAACAAAGGAATAATGAAAAATTCCCCCTAAAGTATGGAGAAAATAGTATTTTTTTTCTTTCTTTTTTTTCTGACTGCTTGACAACTCTCCTGGTGGTTACATGTTTTTTCATTTTATAAATATATATATTTTTATTTATTTTTCTTTCTCTGAGTGTGGATCTATGCCATGTTTCTTGCTAAGGGTATATCGCCTTTCGGATATGACTGCTGACCTTAGCCATGTCAGATGATTGGCAAGGACTTAAAAAGAAAAGAAAAAGAAAAAAGCCTTACTGCGCTCTGATTGGCGGTTCTTCTCTTTGACTCTTCCTGTTGGAAGTATCCAACAGGGCTTTTCAATATTCTGAGGAGCTTTTTAGTGAACGGATTAACTTGAAGGATCCACAAATCATTACAAAGGATTTTATTTAGAATAAAACAAAAACAAAACAAGGAATGTATATAATGTAAATGTATGTGTCACAAGTGACAATATGTTAACTTATTTCATTTCCTTATTAGATGATTTTAGTTCCTTGGCGTGCTGTTATGGTGAGTGAATTCTATAAATATTTTGATAATATTTTAATGTTTTCTTTTGTTTTGTTTTGTTTTGTCTTGTTTTTCCAGATGTCCATAGAATGAATGCAAGTTGATATTTCTAAATGAACTTTTTTTTTTCTTCTCTCGTTTACCCCTTTGTTTGGTTTGGATGCAACCAAAAGGGAAAATCATGAGACATAACCTTGCTCCTTGTATTCCAGAGACCATTTGCTTCTGAAATGAATGTAATAGAAAAGGTAGATTTATTTCCCAAGCGAGATCTTATCCAGAAAATACTCATATTCCATTTATTAACCCTCATTGCATATATGAATTGTGATTTTGCTTCTTTGCAAACATATTATATCATCCTTTGCCATAGTCTGAGTAATAAAATTGAGATGGTTAGGCTGTCTGGAAGAACTAGCATGTGCAAACTTAAAAAATTAAAATAATAATAATAATAAAATATATATTTATGAGCTAAATTCCATAAGAAACACCGTCCTTTCCGAGTTTGGCAACTCTTTCTTTTACTACTTTCCTCTAGTAAATACTGTAGCCACTAGTAGAGTTATCAAAACATAATAGAAGAGAATCCATAACAATGTTTTGGATTCTGTCAGGTAATAAATATTATTTTCTCCCCAGTGTTTTACAATAGAAGACCGTAAACACAATATCTGCGATAACGTAATTGTGTATTCAAAATGGAACTTTCCTAGGACTAAAGGGCTTCTTTGGAACATTCTTCATTTATTCTGAAGTGACATTTGGATTTTATTGTAAGGTGTTCTCTCTTTCACACTCTCTTGAACAGTTTTGCTGGCTCAGTGTTTGCCTGATGATAAATCTGTAATCATTGCATGGCTGATTTACTCGACAAGTAAACTTTAGTTCAGCTTTTGTGAGAAAATGTTTGCAAACTATTCTTGAGCATAAAATCTGTGACATTTCAAACATCCATCCAGAATTTTGCTTAACCCTACAATATATTAACAGCGTCACATGTATTTCATGTGTATCCGAGTGCTCACTTTGACACTCACAACTTTATCCCAACCAAACCAAAGTAAAAACTGTCAGAAACGTTCCTGCTTTTCCCAGGTCTCTATCAGGAACCATGTCTTAAATTGCTATTTGAGCCAACCTGCCCATCACAATTTGACAGAACACATTTGTGCTTAACCATAATCTCACCCATCACATCAGGAAAAGTTCCCAGCACTGAGGAAGTGACTTGAACATTTGTTGATCTTGTGGTGTTGTTTCTTTCTGCTTCCCACATTGGCCAGATAATTCTCTCTACATCTACGACAAGGGGGAAATTGCAAAAGTCTTTCAATAACACCACCAGCGATGTGCTTGCGTGTGATAAGATGCTTCTCATTTTAATATTTTCGTCTATGGGGCCCTGTTGCAGATACTGTATTCACTGACTTTATCATTTTGCCCAAAGGTTTGAAGTTTATTAAAGAAACAGGTTCACCTGTATCCCGGACGAGCCCCCAATTCGAGACTTGATTTTAAGCACAATCCTCTTTACTGAATGTAATTTCTACAGATCGCTAATAGATGTAGCATTTCAGATTTTACATGTCAACTGTAGTACACAGTGAGTATTCACGCTGAATTAGGTTCTAATTGGAAGGAAACTTTCGCCAATGACGGCAATTCCCAGCTTTCCTGTAGCGAGACAACACTTGGAGAATGATTTTGGAGCATGATTTCAGAATATGCTGATGTGAACAGGCTATTATTTATTTGGTCTTTGCTCAACCCCTTCTTCAATGTGGGCAATTTTCTTAAAAAATCTAACTTGCCGACTCAGATTTCTCCAAAAAAATACTGGTTTATTAAAAAAAGATTATTGGCATTAGTTGCAGTTTTTAGCCATTTTATATTCATTTAATCATTAGAAAATTTCCTGGGCATTCGTTTTATGACTGGCCAACATTGTCCATCTTGTGAAACAAGCTTTATATCCTATTATATTGCTTCTCACCATGTTTATGTTTGTAACAAATAAATCTGTGTTTAGTTCCTACCTGTTTCCCGAAGAGGACTAAAGGTTGTCTCACTGCTGTGAATCAGTTGAGGCAGCGATTACTGAAGATTACTTGAGTCATCGGGTACATACCTGTAACTAACAAGGTTGAAAGGGTCAAACATTTCTCTGCGGTTTACTCAGTGAGTCCGATCTATGCTCAATGGCCTGTGAAAGGTGGATTATTCTAACATGGCAAAGAGAGGTGGGGTAGTGTTTGCTGCAGAGTGGCTGTATCTTTATCACCTGAAGCTGTTGGAGAACAGGCACAAACCAAATTAGTAGTTTCTGTAATGAAAGGATGCGAGTGTATGAGCCACAGTTGGTTTGGAGAAGGGGATCAGACAAGAGAGAGTGTGACAGCAGGGTGACGGTATGGTAGCTCCAGGGGTTGCCGTGACTCTAATGACTTCACCTTGCAAAAATGGTGGAAATTACCAGTGAAATGAGTTTTTGGCCTGGGCTTTTAGATATCCCTTAAATATGATGGCCAGTCTTTCGGTAATCCCCCTGAGGCAGAGTAGTGAGGTGTGTGTGGTTGTGTCAGTGTGTGCGAGAAAGCGAGGTGTAGGAGAGATGAATCAGTGAAGGTCAGACGCTAAAAGAGTGGATAGAAGTGCCACAGCGCTGTCTGTTGGCAGGCTAACAGAGTTAAGCATTCAGAGCTGTGAGGCAAGCAGAATCTCCCTCTCTCGCTTACCGCCACCATGGCAGGGAACAGGCGCAGGGCGATTGATGAGAGGTTTAAGACCTTAATCATGAGGAGAAGAAGCGAGGCAGGAAGCTGGAACATTACGTCTGGAATGAGCTCTCTTTCAGCACTTCATAACCCTGCAGAAGGGCTGCAGAAACCTCGGCACTGTCACGCTTCACTGCTGATCTCAGATCAGCCTCCTCCTCATCCATTTATCCTACCTACTGTGGGCTTGATTTACCAAAGCATTTAATGCATGCAAGACTGCCTTACTGGGGCACAATGAAAAAGAACGACTATAATTGGCAAATCACCCACTAAAATGTTGTTAAAATCAGACGCAGTCAAAACATCATGTGTTAACTTTTTTTACACAAATTACTGTCTTTGATACTGCTGTTTTGAGCACTCGGAGGCAATGCTAATCCAAGCGTAGCTTTTTCAGAAACCAGTAACAACCTCATCAAATTAGCCAACCAGCTTTTAGAACTTATTTAGCACCCCGACACATGATGTGGCCACCTGGAGCAATAATCTCCATGAGATGTAGTCACACTGAATATATTACTGATTGAATCTGTTATCCCAATTTGTTGTTGCTGCAGATCTTCAGCTGTCAATGTGGCTTGCATAAAACATGCTATCTGTTTTTTGCCTGCAGAATAAAACTCATTTTCATTGCCTTCAAAACATTTAATTAAAGATCCTTATCTGATTTTAAACCTCACTCCTAAATTTCAAATGAGACTACCAGAACAAGTCCTTATCTACCTCCATTGCATTGCTGCTTAAGTACTCTTAATGTACTCTGGAAAGAAGCAGTTCCAAACTTTTGGTCGATTCATAGCACCCTTTGCTAATGATATGAATAACAATAGTGATGTTTTTATACATCTGAAGCAGCGATATCCCTGAGAAAGGGCCAGCTGCATTTTGGAGAGCCTGACTCAGCTCATGCTGCAGTTGCTGTTTACTCTGGGCACACGGAAAAGCATGTGAATCTTGTTACTAAGAACCTAAAGTGATCTATAGTTTAGATCTCCTTTGTTTTGGGAAAAGCTGAACCCACATTCAAGGACAGTTGAGTATTTAACTCGGAAAGCCTGGCCAAATGCAACTCTGGTTTTCTTTAAAAGGGAGGTTAAAATTAACTGCGGCATTAAGACTTCAAATGGGGATGTCACCCCAGAGCAATCTCCTGCACTGTCAGCAGACTTTGACATCTAGATTAACCTTGCTGCTGTGAGTGTGCTGACAGCACTCATTGGGATGCAAGACGCATCTCAGATCTTCTATTCCAAAGGTATCTCAGCCCCCTCTTTCTTTGTTTGAAAAGGAAAGTAGGAAGCATGAGCCAGGACATACGCACTAATCTGAGGGAGGTCCTTATGTTTGTCTATGTGGGAGGGGATGTTATCGCTTTTGGAACTAAAGTGTTAAACAAATGGTGATCTATCCCAGCATTCTCTGAATTTGCCAGTCTGCCAGCGAGCAAAAGGCCCAGGTGAACATCTTAAGTCTCTTTTAAGTCTTTTTCAACAGAACTTTTTTTTATTTCTTAATAGAGACTACGGCCCATTGTTCCACAGAAGAATGTGTGTCAATCAGAACAAAAGGGAAGTGAGCTTCTTTGAGCTCTGGCTCAAATGTATTATTCAACCTTGTTCCACTCTCTGGACAACTGTGGGAGAAAGTTGTTTTACCAAGGTGATTACTACAAGGTAGTTCTGACTTTGAGTGGAAAGTTATTTCACCTGTGATTGTTTCTTTTCACTTGTGCCAGATAATGACTATAACCTTGTTGGTCAAAGCTCAATATCTAAACAGCATGATGATTAGTTATCAACCCCAAAAGTTTGTTAAATATACTGCCAATTGTCAACTCAATAAGGAGCCAATAAGTCACTTTTTCTTTCTAGCAGACGCATTTTCAAATCACTCTGTTGCCCTATGCTTGTGTATAAGGGTTTTGCTGCTGGGAAAAATAGTCTTAGCTCGTCACTGCCTTGCCAAGATGCTGTTTCTATGATTTACCTGCTGAAAACATCAGCTTAAACCAGGCTGGATCTCTGATCAGCTGGACCAGCTGAACTGGGAGACCAGGTTAGACTAGCAAACCACCTTAGCAGTTATTTTTTTTTACTGCATGAGTGTAATTCTAAAGGAACTGTTGAAAACTGCCATTAACTCATTGTATCCACAATCCACCAATGATCTGAAGTTTAAGAGGCAACTGCCTGTGAGCCTAGGAGAGACTCAGAGCTCTCTGACTGGAGGACCAACTGCTGAAAAACTGCTTTAAATGTCTTCATTAGTGGCATGGATACAGAAGAACACCACTGCAGTGCTAAAAGGGTGCTGGCAGGGACCAACCCATACAATAACCCGGCTAAAAATATCATTGCGAGAAGGATGGATGGAGTGGGGTGGTGAGTTTGTGACTCACTGCATGCTGCCTACGATTGCCTCAGAGCCTTGGTGACATTTCAGATCACAGCTCGTCTGCACTATAGCGCTGCCACCCACTACACCATACGTTTTAATCAGACTACTACAGCAAACAAGAGCATGTTTTAGTCACTATTATAATGCAACATCTGGCCTTTCAGTTTCTATGAAATATATAACGGTAGAGATGACGTTATAGTTCACAACATGTTTGCCACATTTAGTTCATAGCCTTGCTAACGCATTTCATGCAATCAGGACAAAACGTAAAAGGGAAGGTGGTGAAATCTGTGTCAGTGTCTCTTTGTGTTCTTTTATTAGTGCATGTAATGCTAATGCGACCATGCAAACATTTATTTTTTGACTACATGCAATCGCTAGAGACTCTTTTTAGGCCATTGCTTTCAGAGATTGTTTGATGCCTGAATGACAGCAAGAGAAAATAAGGTCAGAAATAATTAATTGGCCTTAGGTCACAGTGGAAGAAATGTAGGACACATATGCTTTAATAGCTTCAGCGGTGTTACAATCATCTAGCATGCTAACAGAGGGATGTTTCTAGACATTTTTTTTTTTTTTTTACAGTATGTTGAAGAGTTGGTAATAAGGAGATTTATATTCACAAAAGTGGGCTTGCATATATTTGAAATAAATATAGTAAAAAAAAAAACATAGTACATATTTCTAACGCAATATTTGGATAATAGTCACTTGCTTAGGTCCCAAACAATTTTAACTTGAGACTTGCTACGTGACGACTGATTTTCTGACTGTTGCTAAGTTTTGTGATTTGTATGTTTTAATCATACTTGCTAGACTAGTTTAAGAAGTTTTTTTTTTTCTTTTTTTGATGGGTTAAAGTAGCTTTTGGTGAAGTTACAGTTTCTTTCTATGAACTTCCTCTCACAAAAACATTCCAGCAGGTTATGGAATATGGAAAGATAATAATACAACAGAGTCATATTTGATTATGTAAACTACACTGTATAATTTATACAAGCATTAGCAATGGGATATAAGTTGACAGCATTAGAATTTCTGGCAAATTTAAAAGAATATTTATATATATTATTTTATTTTTTATTTAAATTTTGCAAGGACTAAAGACTTGATTAAAGAATGAAAATTTCGATGAGATTCTAAAATTTCATATCGAACATCCATCTTTGCTTAATAAATCTTGTGATGAAAGCCATACATTGAAATGTAGATGTCTTATTGTCATGGTGCCTGAGCTCTAGCAGAAAGACCGGACAGGGATCTGGAATGCAGGGAGAGGAGATCCTGAGCATATATGTGATTGGACTCTTTGATTCCAGTAACCCATATGTAGGAAGAGAAATATATTACCGAGAGGCTGTATTGCAGTTGCCTCAAATCCATGTCAACAACTTTAGTTCTCCAAATTTTTCTTTTAAATCAACTTTTTTTTCATTGGCGCCTTTGGTTTTGATGTCATATAAGCATTATATACCAGAAAAAAGGATAAGAGATTCATAAAAGCATTAAAAGAAACTCATATGACACATTAGCAATATATGTGTGTGTCAATATATTCTTCGTATCCATCTTTCAATCTAATATATTTCTCTTCCTGTGATTTGTGTGTGGGAAAAATCTGTTGCAATATTAAACTGTGGGAGACATTTAAGCTACACATCTGTACGCATGTGTTTATACATTATATGTGGTCTTTTTCATTTGGGCTTAATGCGAGAACAGCAGATCGGGCGATGTCGAGTTCAAATGTCTGAATATTTATGTGTGACGAGTGCAGATATTTTGTTTTCATTGCCATCGAGCTGTGTGTGGTTCGAAAAAGAAAAACTTTGTGACACCCTCTGGCATCCACCGTAATGTATTTTCCATCTGAGAAGTCCTAGCTGAAGTGCTGAGCTTACGATTTCTCCTGAGTATTTCTGTCATCGTGTCCGAACCCTTGTTAGAATGATGAAGGAACGGGGTGTGAAAAAAACGGTTCTCACAGTTCCTCTATTTGTAACTCATTGTTATCCCACCTGTGTTCCGTTTACTGATTCATCTATAAACTGAAAACTGCTGTAACTAACTATGTATCCTATGATGATTTATGTAGACCTATTCTATAAATAAAAAGAAAAATACACGTGTCTTTGTTTGATTGGTTTACGTAAAAAAAATATATATATATATATATATATATATATATATATATATATATATATATATATATATAAACAAACACGTATTTGACAAACTTTTTTTTTTTTTTATCTTCACCAAGGCTGCAATTATTTGATCAAAACACAGTAAAAAAAATTATATTGAGAAATAGTAGTACAATTCAAAATAACTTTGCAACTTCAATTACAATAATTTATTGATGAGATTGCAAAGCTAAATTCATCCATTCCTCCAGTCTTCATTCTACTGAAATCAATTTAACACATCCTTTGCATACTGTAAGTACCAAACCTGTAATTTTATATTTATTTTAATTTCATTTTATAAATGCAACTTCATATTTTTCATTTAAATAAGTGGTTGAGAAAAAAAAACAAACAAACAAAAAAAAAAAAACCAGGACCGGCCCGCCTTCATGTCTGTTCTTGGGAATATATTTATTAGATTAATGTCACTTCTGAAGCTGTACTATGCCTGAATTACAGCCTAAAGTCATCTGCACAAACAGAGCACCTATTCTGGCTCCTCAGAACCCTTTAGCTGCTTCGCCATCTGACCTTGAGAGAAATAACTGTCTCCTCATTCACACAGCAGGCCAGAGAACATGATATAGCTACTGCTGCCATCACATCATATATTATGTGCACCCAAATCACTCTGTCCATTGACAGCCTGTCTCCAGGGTAGAAAAGTGAAGGCAGTTTGCACCTCCATACCTGCAGTATGGAAATAACCTCTCTAGTCATGACCTTTCCAGAGAGCACAGTGTAGAGCACAGTCCTCTTTTAACCCCCAGCAGCAATGTGGTAAAGACAATAGCAAAATATACCTTATTTGATGACTGGGGGTAACTCACAAGACAGACCTATTTTCCATATTTATTTATATGGGATGCGTTAGAACACTGCATAATAAAGGAAATATTCATAGCCTTGTTGTAGCATCATCTCTATGAACTAATAGTTCAGCCAAGCATTTCTATTGCACTATTTCTTTTCTAGCCAATTAGACTTGATTTTGCATGGAGCAAAAAAAAAAAAAAAAAAAAAAATCACAAAATTCCATGGACTTGCACTGAAGGAAGAACCACCCAAAACACCCTAGCAAACAAATAGCAATGCATAAGAAATGCGTAAAACATCTTAGTACTGTCAAAACTCAGCAATGCCCTGGCAACTACTCGAAACACCCTAGAAAACATACTAATAAATAAATAAAAATAAACTTAAGAGTACCTCAGTAATGTCCAGGCAACAACAACTCATATTTATTTTCATTAAAAAATGTAAAAAAAAATTACCTAAAACACAATCTGTGCATCAAGTGCTTAATGTGAATTAATGCTGTTTGAAAACAAATCGTAGCTCAAAGAAGAAATTGTTATGATTGAATGTTTCTAATTGTATCTGGAAGTTGTATTGTGTATCTATTGTGGATCCCAATAGAAAATAATAAAACCAGGACAGTATCTACCATATTTCAGCACTGCTTCAGTTCTCTTCCCAGAGTGCTGTGGCTAAGCTTCACTTTAGCTGGACCTTGAAAGAGGAATAAAATGCAATACAAAGAGTTAGAAACAGTCTAACTCAGTTTAACATATAGTATTCCAAATGAATCATCTAAAATACGTTACCTGTCAAATCTTGACTGGTTCCTCGTTAATAAGGTCACCCTTCCCGTCTCTGATCTAGAGCATTAAGGCGTGATGGATAGCTGTAAATCTTTTTCTAAGGATCTCCTGCCATCATTCTGACCCAGCATAAAAGTGAGAGACAGCACTTTAATAGATCTCTAATTTACATGCAGGCTGTAGAGCCCTTTGTCTTTAATTAAGACAGTGTGAGACCGTCTTGAGGAATTAACATGACACGTCTCTCATGTTGCACACCAGGCGACTGAAGATAAGATTAAGTCGACCTGCCAGTCTAAATCCATAATGACCCCATTCCTCACTTTCACCTCTTGTATGCCACCTATGATTGGAAAGAGAACATTGACGGAGCATATTTGCAAAGTTTCGCTTGTAGCAGTCAACACAAAGTAAACACAAAGTCAGGAACTCAAACAAACACATTGCATCTGTTTGGTGGAACTAGTGGTAAATAAATTAAAGGCCTTTATAGAGTGTTGCTAATCAGAAAAGTTAATGTTGCATGCCATTTATCTCCGGTTTGTTGTTGTTTTCCTTGCAAGTTTTTCAATTTACTTTTCATTCACAGCCACTCCTTCTGTTTCCAAAAAAAGACTTTTGTTAAATCATCTCACTGTGAAACTCCCAGTGCAATGGCAGGCAACTGTGAATCAGACCAGACCTGCGTCAGTGCAATTTACAGATCAGACATTACAAACACCATTCAAGTCAGACTGGTAATGAATTATGCAGACAGGGTGAGTTGACAAGCCTTTGAAGGTTGGAAGGGATGGTGAAAGGCGGCTTCCTCCCGGGTGTATACTGCACAATGGAGATGGAGGTGCTGCACGCAAGCGACAGGGGATGTGTGTGCAAAGCATCAATGATGGTTTAGTTTAACGCAATATTCCCCCAATGATTACTGCATTATTATATCTATTACCACAGCATATTATAGTTTTTGTTTATAATATATGTGTGGGAATCTCTAGGAGGGTAATTTGCATCACTCCGTATTGATATCAACAGGTGAACAAAACCAAACCCCATTACCGTATTTTTCGGACTATAAGTCGCACCTGAGTATAAGTCGCATCAGTCCAAAAATCCGTCATGACGAGGAAAAAACATATATAAGTCGCACCGGACTATAAGTCGCATTTATTTATTACCAAGAACCAAGAGAAAACATTACTGTCTAAAGCCGTGAGAGGGCGCTCCATCTTTGGCAGCATAGAGCGCCCTCTGGCGGCTATAGACGGTAATGTTTACTCTTGGTTCATTTCTCTCAGTTCATGTCATATTAAATTTTGATAAGTCGCACCTGACTATAAGTCGCAGGACTAGCTAAACTATGAAAAAAAGACATATAGACATATAGTCCGGAAAATACGGTAGTTTCTTAAAGGGACAGTTCACCCAAAAAACATTGTGTACTTGTTAAGCCATCCTCTTGCAGTGTTATGCCTGAACGCGTTCATTGAACGATAGTTCATGAACTCGTTCATATTTTGGGAGAACGTGAACTGAACGTGCTGTATTAATGCCTGATGAACGTTACTGTCAACTCTTTCATTCTGGTGTCTGTGAACAGCATGCTCTCTCAGGTTAACTTCGTTCAGTAGGATGCCAGATTTCTATAAAGCCTTCCAGGCGAAAACCCGGCTAAAACACACCGTAAACGGGTCTTAATATGTAGCGGAAAAAACACCCAATCTGGCAACACCAGCCACCAGTGTCGCACCGCCGTCCGCCGCATGAGTGACGCGTCATCAAAAAAAAAAAAGCATGGAGGCGACAGCAGCATGTAGCAAGAAGGCGTATGATCATTTAAAAGAATTTTATGATGTTTATGCCAAGATCGGTGAGAATGGGAGACAAAGCATTAAAGCAACAATGGGGAAATGCTGTCCCCTCAATGCTAATGCAAACCCTGGTTGGATAAGGATTCAAAATTGGATATGAAGATGAAATCTGACGCATAGCTTCATTGTTAAAATTGATAAGATAATTGCTGTCTCTGATTCTAAATGGGCTGTGGCAATAATTGTGAAAAATAATAGCTCGCAGCAACATATGGAAGCAAAGAACTATGAACTAGTTCATTTTTGGAACTTAACATAAGGTGAGCCAACCAAATTAATCTTGCCCTCCACTGAGAACCGGATCAGTTCCATTAGTAAATTAATCATTCAGAGATTTGGATCAAAATAATTATTCTTTCATTAATCTGATATTGCTGCTTATTTTATGAACTATCATTAACAAGTTCATCATCATTAATAGACCTTGTTGTAATTGCATGAAAAAAAAAAAAAGTGTCATACAGGTAAAGACCCACATGACAGTAAGTAAAAGACTATTTCTGAACACCTCCTTTCATACACATTTTTAGAGTTCCGAAATACTTTGTGACACACATTTCTCACGGCATAGATTAAATAAAAGTCTGTAAATGTTTTTCCTCCTTTCCATCCCTCCTCATTCATGAAATGCCAGCATCAAAGCATTCAATTAACAGTACAATGACAGCTTTTTTAAGTTAGTAACGGGGATATTTTTCAAGAATTAAATTATATATCAAGGTGGCCAGGGCAATTCTTAGCGCTCCCTTTTTTTTTTTTTTTGCTGAAACCACGGCTGCTATATTATTTATTAAAAACGCATAACCTAAGTTTGATTAACATTTCCGAAATTGAGCTATTTTCTTCCCTCCTTTAATGTACCTTTTAATGTGCCACATTTATCCATGGGAGTACCAGGTGCTGCCGGAGATCAGGCACATCGTGAGATTCACACATCTGCCACCACTATGAGACCGGGCTGTTAGAAACATGTCAGAGTTGCTGGATATTCCTCTTGGGCTTACAGTCTGCCATGTCCTTTGGGAACATGAAAATTATTATGGGATAGAATGGCGGCCCTGATTCAGTCAAGCTATAATGAAAAACCAAAGTTCCATGTCTGCGAAAGGATAATAGTATTGACACATTTTCTTTTCTGTGTGATTTTAGCTCATTGCCATTTCTTGGCATTAATCTACCGTGGAGAATGGACTTTAATTGAATAGAGGCTACTGTGGTGCTTAAGTTGCACTGCAATTTTGGATTGATTTAGGCCCTTGTGCTGCTAAATCTAACATTATTCTTTTGTGTTATAAACAGCATGCTTAACCCCATGAAATATATAGGCTTTCTCGATTGGCTGAGAATGAAACATGGGGTAGGTTGTCAACAAAAACTACAAGCATATCGAAACCACTTGCACTTATTTATGGCGGACACATTTCTGAATTGCAAAAATGATTTCAAATGGATTAGGTTAGTAACTGGAAGAAATCATGTTTTGTTTGGTGTACATTTCAAGCTTGCAAGTGCCATGACCTACTGCTGTATTGATTGGCTTCCCATACAACAAGTGAATATTAATTAAAGATGTAACACAGAACCTCATAATAATGTTTGACTCATCCAAGTGGTCACTTAGTTTCTTAATGAGGGATGTAATAACATTTTCACACTGTATTGATCAAACAGTGGTCTCACCAATAGTGCATCCTCCGATTTCATCTCCAGATGGCCCATGGTCTTCTCCATTTATTGTTACTTCGCAGCAGTATTGCGTCAGACACTTAAATAGGGCGTATAACTGTGACCACTTACTCAGTGCTGTTGTCTTGCCAGGCTTTCTTGTGTTTCACAAGTGAGAGCATCTTCCCCTTATCAGAAGCGACGAGAAAGAGAGACGCTAGAGTTCCCCAAGGGGAGAAAGCGGGCTTGTCTGAGTGCCATGATCAATATGGGCCCTCCTCGCTTTTATATCAGGAAAATAATACAGTGGCACCATAATGCATCTGGTTATGGCCCCCCGGCATACGCTTAGGGAGGCTGCCATTTCTCATCCACTATAAAGCAGTACCTTTTCAGCACGTCCCTCGAGGGCCCATGACACACGGTATTCATGGGAAAAACAATGCACTTTTCACTGTTAGTGAAAACATGCACTATGGATTTCCAAGAAGACGAGACACTTAATACAAACTAATGTAGCGCCACATTGAGATAGTGTGTTTGTTAACATTTTTACAGTTAAAAATGACTTCTTGAGTTGGTAATTATTTGATTTTAAGTAAAATTCAGTAAAAAGTAACCCAATTTTTTAAATTATAATTTACTTTCCCTTATATAATTTCTATAATTTTATTTCTACTACTTATTTATATATATATACATATATATATAATGTATATATAAAATGTTAAACATATATTAAACTTTTATTTTATATATATTCAAAACAAAACAGTTTTTTACCCATACAGTTTTGAAAGTATTTTCGTTTTGTTTTCCACAGAAGAACAACAGAGTCATTATAAAAACAAGAGGGGAAGTAAATATTGAAAGAATGTTCATTTCTGGGTGTACTATCCCTTGTTTTCAGGGATTGTTTCTCGAATAAAAGTATAAACAACTGAAACAAGTGAAAAAATAAAATATATATATAAAAATAAAATCGAAGCAGACTAATAAAACCTAAGAAAATGCCCCCAACTCATGTCATTAGATGAGCCAGTGTCGCTTTGTTGCTGTTACTCCAACAAACAGAACAATGCTTAGATTGTGCCACATAGCACAATATTTATACTATTGAAGGGAAATTACACACAAATGAAAATTTAATCTGTCACGGTCTTCCATATTGACTCTGTATTCAAAAACAAACCTATTTTTCAAGCTCCCACCTTAGTCCCTAGATTTTAATGAGGCATTCTTTAGATAATTATGGATTATGTGTTTATCTATATGATTATGTGTTTATCTCCATGTTTATATGTTTCATGGATGGCATTACAGTAATGTGAGTGCAATCTTTGAATGTCAAGGAAGCCTTGAAGAAAAAGTATGATATAAGATGCAAACCACCCTTCACTCTATTAATTTACATTCCCAGAGGCCACTTCAAATGGCATAAATCTAATAACAGGATTCTAGTGAGGTGCATCATGGGTAATATATAAACCCCACTTTACGGTCCAGAAGAGCAGGAGGGGGATCTGATGAAATATAGATAAAGTGAGGAAACTCAGCCACATGATGTAGCAGGAAAACATGGTTGATACCAGATTTGAAATGTGATTGAAATGTGCACATAAACTCCCACTCCTGAAATATGTTTACTTTTCATTTCTCATCTGCAAGACTTGCTTATGTGTCCATACACAGCACACCTGCAAGGCCACAAGACAATATCCTCTCACCTACAGAAACAACAAGAATGGAAAATGACGATTCTTGAGGTCCCTTGAAAGTATCCACCCACAGCATCTATATGCTATAGTCACTCCGCCAAACCAGCAGCTTTGACTGAAACGACTCCGAAGACTGAAGACTGGTGCCTTCCGAGCAGACCTCTCATCTCGGGTCTCTGCTTTTGATCTGGATGTCTCTTGATATGTCACAAGTGCATGTCGGCTTCACTCCAGTATGACCTCATCAGACAGCAGAGCCCTCAGTTCTCCTCCAGCCCTATTAGCTGAGATGGTTGGAGAGGTTCCTCTGTAGTTATTTTTCAAGGAGTTCTCAGAAATCTCGAGCTGCCGCTGTGTCTGGTTCCATTGCCGGAACGGAGCAAGATGATGTAAGGAAAACTCATAAGAGGTCAGGCTAGGTGGTCTCAATACCCAGAGTATCGACAACCCAGTGGAACCACGGCGCCAGCTTGTTAAACTCATGTCCTTCGGCAAAGAGAATGTGGCTGCGTTTATCCCCGAGAGGACGCTTGCTGTTTCAACCTCTCTACATTGTTAATCTTTATTGATCTTCCGTTAGAAACATTTGCACTAGGTACAATCTGGATTCATTCTACTCTAATTCTGTTTGCATGTTTCAGCAGGAGAAAACAGGTGTGGAGGACTTGTTCATCGTATGTTTGGCTAGCCTCCAGCAATAGGATACGCCTTCCAGCAGAAACAAAACTGCTGCCGACGGTCCAAAATAGCAAATATCTGACATTTTCCCATAAAGAAACAGATCTTTTTAATCTTTGCCTGTATTAGCGTGCTGTTTACTCTCCTTGAGCTGTTGATACCTCACACCTGAGTACACCGATCTTTAATTAAGACTCTCAGCAAGTCTTCCACACTGCTCTCCCAAGACTACCTTTTCCATGAACTTCCCTAATGTTAATTTAACTTTATGCTGCCCCGAAGTCAATTTCATTTCAGGTACTAGAATAACTTGTAATACAGTATGTTTGTGTGGGTGGGTGGGGGGGGGGGGGTATTATTATTGTGGTATTATTATTATTGTGGTGTATTATTAATACCACAAATAGGTACTCTTAACATGCACATGTTGCAAAAAAATATTTCCACAGCTGTTCATGGAAGTAGAAACATTCGAAATGGAATCTCAGGAGGTCTCTTTGATCATCTTTTTGCTTTCTTCAACAAATCCTCAACTCACCACACTCACACATGAGCAATGTTTTATGCGATTTTTACTGAAGATTTCAGCCAAGGACATGGAATAAATGTAAGCCTCGCTGTTCTTCAAGAAGATTATTCATCGCAACATATGGGGCAGAGTTTTCACAGCACTCATGTATGATAAGTGACTTTGAATAATAGAATAAAAATGTAAAAAAAAAAAAAAACTGTGATTGGTCTTGCATTAATTTGCATGCTTCAGATTCAGATTAGGTTATTTCATTCGTTTGTCCATTTTGCCATTTGTAAAAGATAACAGACAACCAAAAAGTGGCCATTTCTGTTTTTTTTTTTTTATTCGCTTAATCATATTTTTTCTTTCCTTTGTGCCTTTTTCCTTCTCTCCTTCATTAATTCATCCATCCTTCCATATTTCCTTCATTTGTTCTGTCTTTATTCCTTTTTTTCCATATTCCCTCCCTTCAGGTGTTTTTCTTCATTCTTTCCTCATATTTTTACATCCTTCCTTGCCTTTATAATTTTTCTTTCCTTTGTTTTTTATTTTTTTCCTCCTCCTTCCTTCCTGTTTTTCTTTCCCATTTTCTGCCGTGTATGTTCGCTCCTCCTGTCATTTTTTTGTGTGTGTACATCCTGCCTTATTTTTTCTCCTCCTGTGTTCTTACTTGCTTGTTTCCATCTTGTGTACTTTCTTTCTTGGACTTATTTTGTTTCTTCCTTCCTTCTTTCCTTTCCAGTCTTTTTTTATTTTCTCCTTCGTTCATTCTTCCTTCCATTCCTTCCTTCTTTATTATTTTTTCCTTGAAGTTTTCCTTCCTTCCTCATTATACCCTTGCTCTCTTCCTTCTGGGTTATTCCTTCATTAGTTTCCTCCTTCATTTGTTTCCCCTCCATTTCTTTCTTACTGGTTTCTAGCTTTCTTTAGACTTTCCTCGTATTATCCCGTACTTCCTTTCTTACTTCCTGTTGCAATTAACAAACAAACACTACAGTGAGTGTGTGTCATCCTGTACCTCACAAGATTGTTCTAGCACTTCAGATTGTACATGTCAATGAAATGAGTTACCAGTCACATGTGAAGAACACACTGCTATACAAAAGTGCATCGTTTTTTTCCCTCATTTCCTTCTTCCTCTGTGTTAAATGCTCTCAATGTACAGAGATCAATAAAAATGTACACAATAAAGGATGTCCTTATAAAGACTATGTGGCAACTACACAACTTTTTTTCACCATGATACCACTTAATATATGAGCAAATGGAAGATATTTACTTATGTAATTAAATCTCCGGTAGAATAACAAAAAAGTGCATCTGCTGGTCATTATCTTGTGCTCAACAAAAAATGCAAAAAAGACTATTATTCCAACCTAGGTTTTCACAAAACCTCAGAAAAAATATAATGATAGCAGTTCACCATTGATAGGCTTTTAAACGTCATCAGTTTATTTTAGATACAGTAATTCTACATAAAATGATATGGCCAACATGGAAGGAAAGATGTAACTGAACCTCACTTATTAACACAACATACTCACAGGAAAGGATGACTTTAATGTTATATAGGACACTCACACGGTCTTCTCAGAGAATAAACCTCTTCCAGACTCACACTGTGTCTTTAGAAATCAAAGTGGGGGCATCTCAAGAATCTACATCACTGGACTCAAAGCGGTTTCTTGAGAGGAACTTGCTTGAATTTCTGTGAAAAGAAATAATACCACACTTATGGCCAGTTCATTGGCAGAAAAAACTATGTAAAATCAGTGATTGCAGTGTAGTGCTATTATAGGAGTTTTTTTGTTTGTTCAGATAAAAAGTTTGATTTCCCGCTGGATCTAGAATTTTTTTGTGCACCCCTGGGGTGCACAGACGGTGAATGAGAGTGTGGCTGTCACTCTGTCTGACCTTTTTACTGACCTCAAATTTCCGTTGTAATTGTTTTCTTTCTTTTTCCTGTCAGACCGTGTAGCCAACATTAAGCCCATTTTTTAAGCCTGAGTAAACAGCTTTTGACATATTTGCCTTTACATAATGGCAAGCAAGGTAATGGAGTTTAACCCATTAAAAACAAACATTTATGCATTTAGCAGACGCGTTAATCCAAAGCGACATTTTTTTTTTCTCCAGTATGTGTGTTCCCTGGGAATTGAACCCACAACCAAAAACTTAAAGGATCCATTAGGCTGTACGGTAACACTTTAGAATAAGATTCCATTAGTTAATGTTAGTTAACTACTTTCGTTAACATGATCTAAGCAAGAACAATCCTTCTACAGCATTTATAAGTCTTGGTTCATGTTAATTTCAACATTTACTAATGCATTATTGAAATCAAAAGTTGTGCTTGTTAACATTAGTTAATGCACTGTGAATTACCATGAACTAACAATGAATAACTGTATTTTCATTAACTAACATTAACGAAGATTAATAAATACAGTAATAAATGTATTATTCATTGTTTATTCATGTTAATTAATACATTAACTAACATTAACTAATGGAACCTTATTCTAAAGTGTTACCGGCTGTACTAATCAGTTTCACTGGAAAAAAAACTTTTCAGACAAAAATCACCTGATCATTTAGAAAAACGAAAACGCCTCCGCAAATATTTTAGATTTTATTAAATTAATTTATACATATGATTTAGGAGTCACATATGAAAGTTTTCACAATAATATAATATAATATAATAATACTTATTTATATATTTCTAATGAACAATTAGCAGTAATAATTATCAATAAAATGTTTATAAAAGGCTCAATGTTTCTTTTTCTTTCAATTTTAACTGACACAGCGAGGGCAATTGAAGTTTGTGTTATTTCTAAAAGTAAGTCAGGCACGGCCAACGAAGAGACTTGATCACACATGGCAATTAAACAGATACCTGAAATTGTAGATACCTGGAAATGTCTTTCCTTCTCCTAATTCAAAGCAGACAAAGGCACAGGCATATCAGCTTTATGTCTGAACATTCCTCATTACTGCTTCATTTTTCTACAGCTGATGTTTTGTGAAATAACTGTGAAATGACTGTGTCTTTTATGCGTGTGAAAGCGGCAAAAGCTGGGTTTGCCTATCAAAGTGAATCAAGTCAGCAGACCTCATCTAATTCTGCTTTATTGCATCTGAAGTTGTCCAGACAATTGCAATTCACAGCTGAATCGAGTCAAGCATTGGCTTCAACTGTGTTTCACACACATACACGCATGCTGACAGTACCGGTGTGGTAATCGGAGTGCAATGTCGAACATTTGATCCATCTCAGGCCTGGCCGAGCAGCTGGTGTGTGGCTGAGGGCACATCTAAGCTGTCAGGCTTATCAGAAAAGGTGGTACATCGGGGACAGAGACACTGATAAGGCATCAATTATGCATGAAAATAGGTACTCTACATCGCTCTCAAGGTTGGCTTTGCTTTTCTTTTCCAACCATTTTTATCCAGGAGCTCTCCGAATGCATGACATCTGGACGTGTAATTCATCTGGCAACACTTTTTTTTTCTTTTTTCTCCAGAGACGCACTCAATTTTCCAGTCGTGACCATCACGTCTTGGTCATAATTTTCTAGTTGGAAGCCCAGATAAGGCTCTGAAAGTTTTATGAGGACAAAGAAGATCTCAGGCTCATCTAAGGACTGGTGTCATGATGTCATCGGCGACTGCATATGTGAGCAGACATCGGATAAAAACCTGATACCTCAAAAGTGAGAGTTTTCATGCTGGGGAAAAGGAAAGAGAGAGAGAGAGAGAGAGAGAGAGAGAGAAAGGATTACTTTGAGCCCTTAATCTTATATATCAGATGTTCTCTTATTTCTATATTTTTCAATAGCCTTCCCTAGGGTATCAAAGATCCCTAGTATTGCTGGAACGAGAGAACCTGAAAGATTAGGGCATTGAAATTCCTAGATACAATACAATCCCTATTAATTTCTCCCATTTGGTGCACTAAACGGCAAGTTTAGTGGCGGCCAACATCCCATCGTTACCCGTATAATTTTAAGAGTCCAGTTTTAAAAAATCATATCTGACTGAAATAAGAAACAAGACCCCTTTAGCAATTATTTGGACCCTCCAGGCTTTTCTCTCTTTATGTGTACCGATATTTACTTCTATTGAGGTGGAAAATTGGGCCAGTGAAATTGGATGAAAACAAATTAAGCTGACAGGTAATAAAAGTGACAGTAAAAAATAATATCCCCGAGGTTCACAACCCAGGTGGGAAGAAACCCACAGGTGCTGCGTCTATCATCTTGCTTTTCAACATCTGCCACTGGAGGATATCCACCAATAGGCAGCACAGAGTGCTTTGAAGAGGCCTAAGAAATCCTGTTCCTTTCTGGAGGGCTTACTGGCACACGTGGAATGTCAATTTAAGAGCATCTGTGCCCATTTCTGCTTGGATTAGTAAAACGCAGGGCAGCGAGTGACTGTGGGGAGAGATATTGTATTTTTGTCCTGTTTCCATTCATCACTCTCTTGGGCTCTTTTGAAATCAGAGTCAAGAGTTTTCTGGCAGTTTAGTTCTGGTCATGACTGGTACAGCCACGTAGGTAGAAAATCGTGAATTTTAGTTTATCTGCACGTTGCTTGCGCTGCCGGTGCTCAGTTTTGGAGATTAACTAACTAAAAGTAGCAATGCTAATAACGGAGAAGTGACTTTGCAGTAGCTTTTTAAATAACAAGCTACTTTTTCTTTTTACTGTATCCAAGCAAAGAATCTAATACAGTCCAATTTACTGAATTATAATTGAATGAATATATTTAACAATATGAATAAATTTGATTCACAAGCTTCAGTTTCTTCCCGCAAAGGTAACAAAATTAAAATACAGAAGTTTGTGTCTTTTTTTTTTTTGTAGTAAAGTGTTTAACTAAATCTTGCTATTCATCACTGTGACATTGACCAAATTATGCATTTTATAGTTTTCTTCATTGTATTTATTGTTAATGTATTTTTTGTCGACCAAAATTAGAATTCCAAAATTTTTTGTGACAAATAAATGCTCCTCTAATTATAATATATATATATATATATATATATATATATATATATATATATATATATATATATATATATATATATATATATATATATATATATATATATATATATATATATATATAAAAGAAATATTTCCTAATTAAACAGCTTTGATGTAGTTTTTTTTTTTATAGCTTATGCTAAAAATTGCTTCATTTGTAGATTGTAGTGTAGCTAGCCTTCTAATAAAGAATAGTTTGACTGTAACTATTTTATGTATATATGAATGAATTTATGTGTAACAAATTACTTTCTTCCCCAAAAGTATTTTCCAAAACTAATTTGCATAATTTAATTAAATAATTCAGTTTGCCATTGTTTTTGATTATGTTTGAGCAGGTTTTTGCAAGGAGCCAAAAGAATCAGTGAATCGTTTTTTATGTTTACATTACTTAAAACAATCATCTTCCCAAGGCTATATACAGCAGATCCGCTAAACACTGGGACACTGATGATTCAATTACATGTGACAGGATTGTATTTATGAACAACATTGCTGTGTAACATCTATATCCTTTGTTTGTTGCTCGTGAGGCATTATTGCAGCTGTTAAAAGTTCAAACTTGTGCTCATGCGTTATTTCCGATGACATTTATAGTGAGGGCCTGATGCTCACTGGTTTTAGAGTGAATTATGGAAATTTCTAGATGACTTAACTCCTGAATAGCATAAACCATATGTTAAATAAAGACAGGCCACAAAGCTGAGCTCCTCAATTTAACCTTCTTAAAGATCTGTAATTGAGAAAGAAAAAGTGAATGACATTCGTTTTCAATCCATCTTGTCACCATAAAAAGTGGTTCTGAGTCCAATTTTTCAATTCAAAGAGATTCAACATCAGCAAACAGTGTTTAAAGCCAAGATAAATGAATACACTCCTTGCCACCTCTGACAAATCTCTGCTGGAAAATCTGTGCTGGCAACCACGGGAATGGTATATATCAAGATACAAGCCCTGAGATCTGAGTGAGTTATCTATATAATACATTATATTCCTTATTTTAACGATGTGTCTTTATCCAAATCATATTTTACTGAGAAACAGGAGAATGCTCTAGGCCCTTCAATTATTTGAAAAGACTTTTATAAGTGTCACAGTGTTGCTGTCAGAAGAAACTGCAGTCTGTTGTACTCAGCAGTTCAATCATCTGTGAATAAAGCGATCACTCCCACAGCACAGCTTAGAGATGAGATGAAATCCATTGTGAAGTCATGAAACTGGATCACTTAGTAGTAGTAACTTAATAGGGATAGAAATATTAAAATATCTAAAGATTCCTGTTCAGTTTTTAATTCGTCTTAATGAATTGTCATATGTTTTTAAGAAGTTGAAAAAATGAATGCAATTCCACTGCGAGATGAATTAATATTTATAAAATACTACTTCCAAAATGTGCAATGTGTATCTTTAACTACATGTTGTCAAACGAACATCGAATCAGATTTAAATCTAGGTTTCAATCACTAAAAAGAACCAACTAAAAAGAGTCATTCATTTGGGAATCAAACTACATTGGTTGTGCTGTATGTCTTTGATTCACAAAAAAAGTACTGATTCAAAAAAGTCATTCATTTGGGAAGTCAATCTTTTTTTTAAATTCACGATCATTCTTTGGGAGTCAAATTAAACTGGTTTACATTGTTTGTTTCGCAGGCAATAAAAAGAACTAACTCACAACAGTCATTCAGAATCAGAAAGAGCTTTATTGCCAAATTTGTGCAGGGGAGATGGGCACAGAGAGCTGACCTAATTTGGACAGAAGGAGGTTTGGGATGATAGTGTTGAAGGCCAAGCTGATGTCCACGAACAGGGTCCTCACATAAGTCCATGGTCCGTCCAGATGTTGCAGGATGTAGTGCAGTCCCATGTTGACTGCATCATCCACAGACCTGTTTGTTTACAAGCAAACTGCAGGGAGTCCAGTAAGGGTCCAGTGATTTCGTTCAGGTGGGCCAGCACCAGTCTTTCAAATGCCTTCATGGCCACTGATGTTAAAGCCATAGGTCTGTAGTCATTTAGTCGTGTGATTTTGGATTTCTTTGGGATGGGGGATAATGGTGGAGCATTTGAAGCAGGAAGGGACATCGCCCTGCTCCACTGATCTGTTGAAGATCTTTTAGAAGATAGGGACCAGCTGCTCAGCCCAGGATTTCAGACAGGCTGGTATAAGGCCGTCTAGGCCTGGTGCTTTTCTTGGCTGAAATCTGGATTCTCAGCTTTTCCGAGTAATTCCTCTTAGCCAATCTGATCTCCTTTGTCAGTGCGTATTTGGCCTATTCATACAAGACCCTGGCCCCACTCCTATAGGCGTCTTCTTTAGCCTGACAGAGTTATCGGAGTTTTGCTGTAAACCACAGTTTGTCATTGTTCTAGGTAAGATGAGTCTGGGGATACACATGTCCTCACAGAAACAAATGTCTAATGTTAAAGTATCTGTGAGCTTGGTCGGTGGCTCCAGCTTCAAAAACACTCCAATCAGTGCAGTCAAAACAGGCTTGTAAATCCCGCTCTGCTTCATTAGTCCATCTTTTTACTGATTTGCGTTTATGCCT
This sequence comes from Carassius gibelio, assembly GCF_023724105.1. NCBI lineage: Eukaryota > Metazoa > Chordata > Actinopteri > Cypriniformes > Cyprinidae > Carassius > Carassius gibelio. The sequence continues at coordinate 5,489,787 of NC_068395.1, read as the reverse complement.
GTAGGCTGATGTCAGATGAACCAGACAGCAATCAGACGGTGCCAAAACTGCCCGTGGGACTGAGTGATACGCATCCTTTATTGTGGCATAGCAGTGGTCCAGTATATTACTGTCTCTGCTGGGACACGTAAGGTGTTGTTGTTCTGTGTCTATGATTTGATCAGCCAGTTGTTGTAGCGTCACGCTCATGTGCGGTTACAAGAATGAACGAGGAAAAGTCCCACGGAAAATACAATGCCTTACAGTTGAAGAAAAGCGCTTCTAAATCAGGACAGCACATCTTCTATAACGCTGTTACATCTGTACACCACATTTCGTTAATGTAGAAGCATGTCCCACCACCATGCGATTTCCCTGTTAATTCTACGTTTTGATCCGTTCTGAACATCTGGAGCCCTGGCAAATTTAACGCGCTGTCCAGAATGGCTACATAGTTCCTTATTTATTCAGGTGAGCAGAAACCATTGTTTGGTTTTGTTGGGTAGAAAGATTTGCCAGATGGATTCTACGAAGCACCATTCTAAAGTAATGGTGCCTGAGCTAGATGAGCTGGATGGCTCGCTTTCCACGCGACTTGAAGTGCTTGAACAGCGCCGCTACTCCACCAACTACAACAACCAGCAAAACATCAGAATAGTCGAAACCCGGTGAAATATTGGGTGGTGTGTGCTACCAAATGTTCAACAATTCGTTCCTGGTGAAACTAATTGCAGGAATATAACTGAAAAAGGTGCAAACTAACAAAAACATTAAAACTGCGGTGGATCTCAAAACCGAGGTGGCCATCCGCAGTGCCATCTTTTATATTGTGTTCATTTTTTAATACAATTCATTTAGTATTAGACTACACTGGTCTGTTATATATCATATTTTTTATTTATTTATTTTTTACACAGAAACAGTCCAGGAATAACTAAGTACCACAACTTTAATCACTACGCAAATATTCTCCTTCCATACCTCAGTCAAACTGATATAATTTGTACAGCTTTGTCATTGTTCGGCATGTATTAATATGCTAGAGGACTGAACACCAGTCTCTCGATTCATGGATTTATGGGGTACTAAGAATGCAATTTCATACTACATCTAACGCTTAGGGTGGCCCAGCCCAGTTGATCATTTCAATGTAATTAATTTGTTTGTTGGCACTGACTGGGTCCTGAGTGCATATCCACTGGAATGTTAATTAAATGAGATGCAACTCCCTCCAAGTCGAGTAAAGAAATGCTTGCCCCGTTCCGCGAAGCCCTGAAGACTTAAAACTGATTTTCAAGCTATATACGTATGATCAGTGCTTGAAGTGGAAAAAAGAAGTGCCGGTACCTCAATCTAAACACCCTTCAGCTGACAGTCATTATAAAACACTCATGCTTTTAAACCAAATACATGCTGAAAAGAATTATTTACTGCCATATGGACATGACAAATATGGACACTATTCTCTCCCCCATCTCTGATGAAATCGGCCGTGTTTTCTCTGCATTAGCTCTGTTTTGAACTTATACTTATTACTAATGCATGGATCCTTGAACTTTGCAGAAGTTTATCACTAATGACCTCCTGTGTAGTGTCCTTTATAGTGTCATTTCTAATCACCCAGGCATTGGCGATTTTACTCAGTACTGGCAAACACGTCAGAATTGCCAGTATGCAAGAAAAGGTGAGAAAAAATATTGAAATGCTGGTACTTCGTACCGGTGCTTACCGGCCCACTTCAAGAACTCCACATGATATGATAAAAAAACAAAACAACTATGTATAGTTTTATATATGTAAATATATTAATTATACTTGCTCAAAACTCATGCTAAAGTAGTTGTTAGTGGTTTTTAAATGGTTGCTAGGATATTTTGGGTGGTTTCTTAATGATTCAGTGGTCCCTGGATACTGTATGTATTACTTCGTTAAGTATGAGCAAAAATAGTGATGTTTGCCTTAATAATTAATAACATATAATTACCTGTTGTTCCTCGGGGGTAATTTCTCCTTATTTTTCTGTATCCGCATCATTCCTTCGACACAGAGAGGTGGAGAGGCATTGGCTTCCATTACCAAGGTCAGAGGCAACAGCAGACTCATGTGTTCTCACCGTAGAAACATTGTAAGCCTTGTTCAAGGTGAACAAGCCAAATGTGGGCAACCAGCTCTATAGCACTTCAGCCTTTTCCATTTCAGGGTCACCTGCGGTAGATCAGGGAACCAATAAACGGCTCTGACCTCGTTATGTTTGCAGACTGCATCTGTAGACAACAGAAAAAATGAACCACACTGTTGAATTCCTGTTCATCATAAGACACACATAGTTATCTTTAGGCCATGTGTTTGAATTACACAATGGTAGGATGAAACAAAATTAATTCAAAATGAATTTATAAGCTATTAAAGTTGGTCATAGTCTCACAAGCAGTGTTGGGGAATGACACTTATATATCTGTGTATATACAGTATATATATATATATATATATATATACACACACACACACACACACACACACACATACACTTTGTTTCCCATAGGTGTAATGGTTTTAAAACTGTTCAAACTGTATATTCTATCACCCTTCACCAACCCTACCCCTAACCCTAACCCTCACAGGAAACGTGCATTTTTACTTTCTCAAAAAAGGCATTTTTACTTTCTCAAAAATCATTCTGTATGATTTATAAGTGTTTTTTAAAAATGGGGACATGGGTTATGTCCTCATAAGTCACCCTCTCCTTGTAATACCTGTGTCATACCCATGTCATTATACACAGTTGTGTCCTGATGTGTCACAAAAACAAGAGCACACACACACACAAACACACACAAAACAGACCCCAGAACATTGACTTTATCAGTTATATTTGGCAAATAAATAAATACAGTAAATGGAAAATGTATGTATTATATATTTTTTAAGTAACTTGAATTACATCTAACAAGGACCACACAGCTTTATGCATCACTTCAGTAAAGATAAATAAATAAAACTTATAATTGTAACACGTTACCTCCTGTACAATAGGAAATCGTCTCCCCCAGTGCAACAGGACAACATGGACATCAAACACTGTTCTTATTCTGATCCTTAACAGCAATTTCTCCCTGGTGCTCACCACACTGAGCACAGCTTTTTGCTCCCTGGCAGACCACCACAGTCTGCAGGCTCCCTGTTGCCTTTAATCATTTTAATGGACAATTCTGGGATTGCAGGAGATCTAGCAGCTTTTAATGAGATGGGCTTTTTACCTCATACACCGGCTGTGGTGTTTTATAGTTGTGTTATAAGGCTGCTCTTTGTTGTGATCTGTTTGTTTTCTCTCTAACTGCTGCCCCTCACCGAGTCGCCTTTTAAAACACTTGTATAATCCCTTAGGCGAGGGAAATGTCAATCAGGTTGCTCTATACATTCAGCATTTGATCCATGAGGTGTGAAATACGCTGAAAAAACATGATAAATATGCCAGTGTGTTACCTTGGGTGTTCTGGGAAGGGAATTGAAGCTTCTAGTCGAAAATAAAGTAAACTGAAATTCCGTTTTTCTGTTTGGTGATGTAAAACTTTTTTCAAGAACATCTCCGCTATGTCTTTTTGAATGTAAATTTGTTTAATTGGATACTGATGAAGAGATAGCATTTGCAGCAAACTATCTATCCAGTATGCTGGTAAAAAGTGACTGATTAAGACTAAGTTATTGAATCATTAATTCAAAAGAATTGTTCTAAAGCACTGATTCAGAAAAATAAACGGAGGTCTTTATTAGTGACTGCTTTGATTTTGCTTGTAAAAAGAGAAAGAGAGAGAGAGAGAGAGATAGAGAGAGAGAGACAGAGAGAGAGAGAGAGAGAGAGAGAGAGAGAGAGAAATAAGATGTATTTATCTGAAAAGCAAGCTATTATATTGTCTATTGAACTGTTGCATACACATATTCACCATATTTAATGCAAAAATAGAAAAGGACTGCGTATGAAATACAACATAACTGCTAATTTTGATTTGGGTCTGTTCTAATTTTAGATCTGGGACCCAGAATGAATCAAATCCAGTAATCAAAAATTTTCTTTGGTTTATCATTTTGTGTTCATCATCATTACTCTGCCCCACTGACGGTCATAAATGTGGCAAATAAATGAAAAAGTAATGTGACTGAAACAGATGAATATGCACAAAAGTAGGATATGGACAGGAATAGTTAATCATATTAACTGTGAAGTATGTTTATAACATTTAAATCCAAATAACAACGTATGCTTGATAAGTGTATATTTTGCCAATGAATTATGGCTTTACATGCATAAGGCATATTTTTTGTTATTGTTGTAAATAGCACATCAAAAGGTACCTTGCATCTTGTCAGATCTAATCTCACAAAAGGAAAAGATGAAATGAAAAGATCAAAGCTAGTTTATGTTATGTAATGTCAGGCTTTGGCAGACTAAAAAAAAATATATATATTTAAGTAAATCCTGAGTAATATAGTAGAATATTCTTCTTGTGCTATTTTCACGTCAACTTTATAACTGACTTCTGGAATATGCATTACAATACAGAACACCTTGCTGCAAAATGTCTGAGGTGCTCTTTTCCATACAATGGCAAAGGATAGAGACTATCGGTGGTTATGTTCTAAATCAGGGGTGTGCAATCTCGGCCCTGGAGGGTTTAGCTCCAACTTACCCCAAAACACCTGCTTGGATGTTTCTGGTATAACTAGTAAGACCTTGATTAGCTGGTTCAGGTCTGTTTAATTGGAGTTGAAGCTAAACTCTACAGGACACCGGCCTTCCAGGAATAGGATTGGACACCAATGCTCAAAACACAATAAAAGCAGGTTCATGCCATTTGTATACTCTGATCCAAGTTTTCTTTAGCTTTGTGTGAGGAAAAGTCACTTGAGAGTCAGGTTCACTGTTCACTTTCATTCTGTATGTTCTACAGAGAAAACCCAGACTGGTTCTCTGACAAATGAAATGTCATATTTGACTTATTCTGAACTCTTCTTAAATCATTGTGACTAGTAGATTAAATTGTATTACGAGTCTTGTATTACTGCAAATCTGTGTCCAGGAGAGGTCAAACTGAAGGCCCAATGAATGGATCATGTGGCACATCATATAGGATCTTTTGGTCGCTGTCTATCACTGACTTAGCCAGTTGCAGCTGTGCATGACTAAGGAAACTATACTTTTTTGTATGAATGAGTATGTGGAAATCGCAACTAAAGGTATTTGCTCACTCTGCATCCTCTAACCAAGCTCAAAACTGGCAAGTTTGTGATCATGAGAACGGATAAAAATCAGATTAAACACGGAGCTAGACTAAAACTAAAACTGATAAATAACGTGAACCTTGCAGAAGCACAAGTAAAAGGCCTACACACATTATAACTTCGCCCTTACTGCTGGATTCCATCGTTGGGCCAATTGGGTGGACCTTACACAGCGTTTTAGGATACTTGAGGCTGTTATGAAAATTACATGCGGTTATGAAAAAAAAAAAAACAGAACTGTGCGGAATTTGTCCGTCAGGACTCATCTCCTTCATGAATGATGACGCATCAGAGGGTTATGATAACAGAGCTATAACTTTACACATTCATGATCTCACATCTCAGACCACCTGCTCATCACAATGCTGTAACTGTGCTAACACTTGAAATTTTAGTAATAACCTGTGTGCCAGGCAGATTTAACCCAGTATGTAGCAATAAATATTATTTTATAGTTTATTTGTGAGACTGTGATTTGTAACATTGATCGTATATAGTAAAACAATATATCTTTTTGTACAATTACTGAAAGAATTTAGAGGCAGGGAACCTTGTACTGCCTGACACCGAATTTTGTGTTAGTTAGATGGACACAACTAGAGTCTGAGTGGAGAAATAATGGACAGAGAAGGTCCAACATCTGAGGGAGATTAAATGACAAGACACTAAGTGGCTTTAAAGATTACAAAGGGGAAGCAAATGGACACACACATACCCTTTTACAGTCTGCTTGGAACTGATATCATAGTCGCGGGGCCAGGGCTGGGTGATAACATAGGATTTAACAAACATTTCCACCACAGTCAAGATTTTTGTCTAATTGTTTTATAAAATGTTTGTGTACTGAACACATATACATTGAGCACGCATACACTGACACACACACACACACACACACACACACACACACACACACACACACACATCATATACATACATATTCCTATGATATATTTAGACTAGATAACATTTTATTAAGGATATCTAAAATACTAGCAATAAATTAACCTTGGCAATAAATAAATAAATGATTACATAAATAGTCATCTTTTACTCGCCATCAATTCAATCCAAATCTGTTTAACTCTTTCTTCTGCAGAACACAAAATACTTTTGAAAAGATTTTGAAAATATTCTCTCTTTTTTTCCTGTGAAAGTCAATGGGGCCCAAAACAATGTGAGGAATATATGAAAAAAGCATGCAAATATTACTTTGTATTTTACCACAATCCTAAATGAATCCGTGTTTTCGAACAAAACGAGTTAATAATTCAATGCACACAACTGGAGGATCTTTATGGCTCACTCATAAAGACAGTCTCTTGTTTTGTTCTGAAATTAAATGTTTTTTTTTGTTTGTTTGTTTTCTAAAAGAATCAGAAGAGGGGATAATTCAGTGAGTCATTTGTTAAGACATTAACTTGTTTTGTTCCTGATTCTGAAAGAAACAGTTGAGTAAATGATTCATTGATTAACTTGTTACCACCTACTGGCATATAGATTAAACCTGCAGAAAGAGACACTGAAAAAGCACGTAAGCATGTTTATCTCCAGCCTTAAATAATGTTGTAAAGTAATTTTGCAGCTACTTGGTTATTACTTCCACTTCATTGTTACTTTTGACTGCATTATACCACCATAAATATAAATGAGCTGCACTCTGTTTGGATTGTTTTATTTTAAGCTTTCCAGCAGAGCATCACACTAGCTAAAGCAGTGTGTTCAACAGTCTTGCTGTTGTTTAATTAGCACCATCTAGCATGTAATTACACACATGGAAACACTGGAAACTTTGTGCCACTGTTTTATCCAAACTGAATCAAAACAAGAGAAAGGGGACACAATTATTTTCTGCCTATGAGTATAACACAGAATTGGATTATTATGGTCCTTTACTCAAAAGAGATAAAGGAGCTGTATAGACTCTCATAATCTAAAACTCTCATCCTATAAACATGGCCACTAAAGCTGACAAGCAAGGGCTGATGTATTCTAAATTACTGTGATTGCACATTGCACATGGCACTTTTGTTTATGCTGTGGAGTTTTATTATTATTATTAAGAATTATTATTATTTTACACAAAATCTTAAATTATGTTTATAGAATTCTGGTATGCAAACAACATTATTCATTTTTTAGATAAAAAATTACCCAATTGTCTGTCTTGCTAAGGCTAATTTATAGCTAGCATTTAAAGTGTCCTATATACAATTTACATTTTCACATGTATTTGCAAAAATACTATTGGAAATCATAATTTGTGTTAACCGGAGACAAAGTCAGAAGAAAAAAGACTTATAGGTCATGATGGAAATGATGCCTCAACTGGGACAAATTTGAATTACATTTGATATTTAATTGTAAAAAAAAAAAAAAAAGAAAGAAGAAAAAAAAAAAGATTTAAATGGTTTTTGATGATAATTATGATGGATTTTGATTAAAGTATTTTATAGTAATTTCTATTATTATTAAATACTAAAAGTTATTAATAGTTTTATGAGGGATTTTCTAATTTATTATTATTATTATTTTGCTGTATGGGGCAAGGGGAAAAAAAAAACTAGACCAATAAACAAATAAGCTAATACATAAAATCACACATTTGATATCTGTAATGAAGTACATATTCAAATATTCTGCATATGTGAAAATTAGGGATGTCAAATCAATGATGTGTGTGTACTGTACTGTGTTTATTTATCTGTATATATAACTACAAAGGCATACATGAATATATTTAAGAAACATATTCAACATATATTTATATATAATATAAATCATATATAAACATGAATATATTTCTTAAATATATACACGTATGTGTGTGTATTTGTATACATGAAAATACACAGTATGGACACAATTTAAACACAAATTTTAATTTTATATGCAATTAATTGTGATTAATCGATTTGACATCCCTAGTAGAAATCATAAACAAGGTAGAAAGTTTCTAAGAATATCAATTTTTCTACAATCACTCTTGAGAAACTTCAAGCAATTTGTAATCTAAAATGTGCAACTAAAACTTGCAAAATGCAAACCAATAAATATTAAGCATAAGTAAAAAAAAAAAAAAAATGAAGCCAAAATGCATAAACAAACTGTGAAGGTGCCAACTAAATAATCATACCCACCTCCATCAATCTAGATCTACTGCAGATCTTACAAAGAAAAGAAAAGAAAAGAAAAGAAAAGAAAAGAAAACTGAAAGCCAAATTAGGAAGCAGATGAGGTTCGACTTAGTTACACTAAGCATTACAGCTTCTACGAAGCATGTGGTGGGAACCCATCATCCACCTCATCTGTCAAAGTGACAGCCCTTCATTCTCTTCACATGTTGGGAAAGAGGAAAATAACACACTAAACAAGTGACAGTGATGAAGAGCAGCCTTCCACAACTGACTCCATCCCTCTCTACTACATATCAAACAATGTCTGGCACGCTCAGGTTTGATGGAAGATACTCCATGGCTTAAATGACACATTCTTTTCAATAGAAAAACACATGTGATGGCCTCCCCTGTCATTTAACATCAAACATGCTCCTGAGAAAGCATAAATGTATTTATATCAGTGGGACATCTGAGATAGGACAATCTCAACTATCCTGAAGCACATTTTCTGATCCTCTCCTCTACTGGGACTAAATGAAATTGTCAGGACTAATACTGATTTCTGGGTCGTGGAGGAGAAGAGCTGGAAGGAGTAATGCAGACATTTTTTTCCTAAAGAAAAGCAAAGCTTGAGAGGAGTTACAGTAGGTAATTTTGTTTTAGTAAATTATTGGCTTATATTGTCATAATGCAATGATTTCTACAACTACAAGACCTTTGATGTCCCAGCAGGGGTCGAATTATTATTACTATTATTTTTATTATTATTATAAAAAAACTTTATAATTTGTATTATATATATATATATATATACATACATACATACATACATACATACATACATACATACATACATATATATATATATATATATATATATATATATATATATATATATATATATATATATATATATATATATATATATATATATATATATATATATATATATATATATATAATATTGGAAACTAACTAGCTAACTAAAACTGGTAGACTTGGTAGAAAGTTTCCAAAACATCTATATTTCTGCAATTGCTCAACTAAGAAACTAAAAGTAATTTTTAATCTAATAGGTGGAAAATAAAATAATGAAATAATTTATACATTTAATAAATGAAATAAATGTAATAATTTATAAGTTATTTATTAAGTCAAATAAATAAATACATTCCATTTATTTTAAAAAAGCACATCTACATCAGTTGTAGATGTTGCTTTTATACAAAAGTGCTAAATGAATAAAGGTAAAATAAATAAATGCAAATACGTATACATAAATACACACATACATAAAAGGCATTCTATTATGATGATTAAAAATAAAAAAATAGATTCATTTTGTAAAATTGATTGACCAATTGTTCAAAAATTATGACTGTCACACAGTTTTTATTTCCATAATGGACAACATATTTGTTTTTTAAATTTATATATAATATAATGGGGAGATAAATATATCAGTTGTTGAAAATGTGTGTGTGTGTGTGTGTGTTATTTCTAACCAAACTGTCGTTTCTGAATGAAATAATACTATATGATATGACTATATGCATTTTAGTCATGAAATTAACCTTAGCAAAACACGTTATTCAGATATATCATTTGAAAGCGATGAAAGTGAAAGTGATGTGTCATGTGTCAAGTATGGTGACCCATACATGGAATTAGTGCTCTGCCTTTATCCAAAGTGCACACACACAGCAGCGAACACACATACACCGTGAACACACACTTGGAGCAGTGGGTGTGGGTGTGAAATATGGTAAAAATAGCCAAAGGGCCAAAAGACCCACTCTTTCTGACAGCTTTACTTTTTTGTGTGTGACAGTTTCATCTTTCTCATCTTCTCCATCTGTCGGTTCACTGTCAAGATGAGAACGCATGGTTGCACTTTGCAGCTCTTCTGGACCTTTAGTATTTCAGGATGTTGTGGGACATGGTTATGGTTGTTCAGAGAAATGTCTTGGGTAAATAAGGTTCTTCTATTTCCATTTACATAGTGCCACTATATAAAACATAAAAGGAATTAATGCATACCTGATTGGATCAAGTGATGATGTGGAGGGAAAGAGATTCTAGTCTTCAGCCCATAAGCAGCTACAGATAACATGATCTGAAACATTCTTCAAGTAATGCACGAAGCCAACTTGAAGCTTTTCAATCTTTGTGATGAGCTCGGGACAGCCGAAATGCCTTCTCAAGAGGCTCTAACAGAGATGCTAGATTCCTGGCCATCATGTACAGTGTGCGTGTGTGTTTGGTCGCTGTCCGTGGTGCTGAATGGATGTCTGCGTGTAAGCTGGCCTGACAGCTGCCTCACTTTGTTTAAATGTGAGTCAGTTCCAGTTAACACAAAATCCCAACTAACAGTTTTAATGCAGCTTGCTGTGCAGGAAGAAGCACGGTTCACTTCGTGCATGATAAGATCTGAATGGCCAAATAACTGCTGCTGAAGAACAATTTTTTGGGGTGGGGGGCTCATAATGTGAAGGGAAAAAATCTGTTGGCAGTGTTTCACTGCATTATATACAGCAGATGTTCATTCTAAAAAGTTTTAAAAGTTTTTATTTTTTCTTCTCTCCCTAAATATTTGAAGAAACAGTGATGAAACTTTAATATGTTGATATTTTATCTATTATTGAAATAAATATTTGTATGTCTTTTGAATCTTTAATATATAACAGCAGTGAACTTTATAATCATATGTGTGTGTGATTTGTGGCTATATGGAAATTAATATTTAATTAAAGACTGTAATTAGGTCATCAAGGTTGAGAATATTGACACACACAAAGCGTTAATTCCATAACTATTCTGCTGAGTACTTGAAAAAACTACTTCAGCAAGAAGTAAAATTACCTCAAATAAACGAATTAACCAGCAGCCTTATTGGAAAGTTTGTGTCCATTTTTAAAAGTTTATTCTGCAGACAGCTGTGAAAAACAGGAAAAGGGAACGTATTACTTCCCCATTACTTTTTGCGATATGGAATAATTTATAATATGGTATGACATTCTGTTGAATTAATATTAAATAATTTGTATAATAATTGTATCTTTAAAATGACATATATTATACATGTAGATATATAATATAATTTTAATTACAAAATAATATTATTCATGTACATATATTCATATACATATACATATTTGTTTAACAATTAATGGGGAGAAACATTTAATGTGCCCTATTTGTGTAACGTTATAAAAGTAAAAGAAAAATGAAAAATCTCCTGCAGGAAGTACTTATGGCTTCAATCTGTCATGAAAAGAATATTAAAGTGCCATGATCATCTTGTTCATGCAAGTCTTTGAATTTAGCCTTTTTTTGTATTATTAGGAGGAAAAATTCACCTGAGACTCTGGCGCTCTAATTAAAGTGGATTGCAAGCCATTTCCTCTCCAGCGCTTCCTCTCGTGGACTTCCCTTTGTTCCCTCCATTCTTGGCACAGTTAATACTCTCTTCCTTTGTAATCTCCATCTGTCACTCTTGAAACCTGACTAAAATGAAAGCTGGAACAGAAAAATATTGTTGAGGGAATACACCAGTTTTTCATGGTTGTGACTCAACATTGACTCATGCAACAAGAAAAGAAGACGAGGATGTACTGAAGCATCTGAGTCTGAGAACACACAGGATTCAATATTTTATTAATTAACTTGAAAATAGAGATGAAAACAAATAAAGTTTTAGTCAACATTTTAATAGTGAAGATAAAGGTTATACATGGCACTTATCACTTACTACTGTTTTCCAAACAGTCTGTCAGCCTGAACATTGTGATTTTTAAATTGTGATATGTTTTTTTTTTCTCACATCACATTATCAGCTTTTAATGTGAATTAAGTGGGGGTTTTACTATTTTATTTTTTATTTTTCTTGCTGTTTTGCTTGTGTTGATTTCAAAGGCAGCTGAGCTTTTTATCACCAGATGCTGAACTGATTCAGTCAATAACAGTGAAGCTCCTAAATCCTCAGGAGTTTGTCCATGGTATATTGAAGTCATCTTCAGAGGAGACAGTAAAACCATAAAAACCCTGAATACTGATTAGTATCTTAACTAAAACCTGCACTTTTATAGGGGGGCCAAACTACAAGACCACTAAAAGTATTTGTACAGTTAAGCTGCTCACAAATTTGTTTGACTGTCATAGCATAGATGGGAAGATCTCATTATAAGTGACATCTGCAAACAAATGATGCTAGATTAGATCTTTATAAATCTTTTATTATATATATAAAAAAACATTTTTGTTTAATGAATACATGTGTTGTTTTTACAGTTAATAACTAATACCATTTTTATATTCAGTTGTCTACATAAATGTTGTGTTCACTGTATATTTATGCAAGTTTCTGTGGATGATGGGGTGATTAGCATTTATGCATATCAATTTAAATGGACTGACAGAAAAGGACACAGTTAACCAGAAACTGTGCAGGCTTTTAATTACTGTAGCCACTGACCTAGAACGTTCTCAAGTCTTGGTAGACATCAGCTCATTTATTTTAAGGCCTCCCATTTCATTATTCAAAATAAATAAATAAATGAATAAATAAATAAATAAACACTAGCTAAAGGTTTTGCAGTTTAGCTAAGCATAGGGTTTTAACATGTTGATATGTTTCAAATGTAATATTTTTATTTTCTTAATGTAACCTATCTATCTATCTATCTATCTATCTATCTATCTATCTATCTATCTATCTATCTATCTATCTATCTATCTATCTAAATTATAAAATTATAATATTAATTATAAAATGGTTCTAATTATTGAGTTATTATTTTTATTAGGTAATTCATGTATATTCTCTGAAAACAAGTATTGTTTTTTTTTCGAATGAAAATGTGTGCACTTGAGTAAATTGATCTTGTTTTAAAAATTTGTAATACTGATGCTGATTTTGAAAATGTTTGCTTTTTAATTAAACATTTATTTGGACACATACATGTATGCAACGTTCTGGCTCTGACATTTCCAAATGCTTGCACAAAGTTTGGTGTGACGAAATGTCAGTGGCAGTATCAAACCTGTACAGAATTAGAATCAGTGGAAAGACAGGGGAAAATGTCTGTACTAAGACTGTGGAATGACCTATTTAACTTTTGGGAATTAGAGACAAAATCTTATTATATCTCTGTATTGGACGATGTAGACAGCATTCAGTTTTTTTAGAATCCAATGCATACATTTTTTTTTCAATCTTCACAAAGTCACAACTCCACAAACTCCACAGTAGCAGTTACCAATTCCATTTGAGGGCATTCACTTTTTGCTTCTTACTTTTTCATTCTTAAAGCTGAAGTGTGCCATTTCAGTGCATTTCTTTTATTAAGCTAACAATAGGATTTAACCAACCCCTCCCACCAAGTTAGCCATTGGTCAGACAAATTGATAGCCCCACCCACATTCATTCTACTGGATGGGCCACGGTTGCCCTGTTAGATTGGCTGGGACAAACTGCAAAAGCACCACAAAGGAACAGTGTTTACGCTTTAAAAAAAAGGTTGTCTAAAGTTGTCGGTTTTAGACAGGATACACCCTAGAAACCCACACTGTCCTCTTTAGATTTGGCTGATATCTGCAGTCACCTTATCACCATAGGACACACCAGTTCCTGGAGATCCCAGCGGTGGGTTGTCACTCAAAAAAACAGCCCTCCACCGAAGTCAGCTGTTCACGCAGCATTCACATACCTGAACACAAACAGATATTTGGCTAGTCTTTGGTAAGTCTTAATAATCCTCCTAATACTGCTGCTTTAACTCACAATGAATGCATTATGGTAAGTGCCAAAGGCCCGGTCGTCCCTGTGGAGCAGATGGGATGAGAGGGTTCACAGCTGGCCATGTTTACCTAGCATTTACTTTCCTAATGGGAGAAAAGAGAGAAGGAGATAAAGAAAAACAAAGACACTGACTTTGGCAGGAAGTAGCACACAGCTCTGTCAAAGACTTTTTTTTTTTTTTTTTGGCAGAAACAATGATGCAATAAAGGAGATATTCAGTGCTTTTAGGGAATAGGATGCAAGATGAGTTCATCAAAATATTAATCTAGCTGGGGGAAAATATTGAGAAATATTGTTTTGAATTATTTTGAACCTGCTAATTTTTCATAGGTCATATATTCAATGCATACCCACGCTTCTTGATGAATCAAAAAGCTTTTTGATCTCAGTTATCTTCTCTCTCTCTCTCTCTCTGTGATAATACATTGACACAAAATATACAAAATTATATATATATATATATATATATATATATATATATATATATATATATATATATAGTTATATAGATGAGGGTTTGCGATTATGAATTTCCAATTTAAAACTGCTTTAATCTTTCAAGTTTTAATAATGATTGAAAGCTGTTAATAATATTTGACTCTGTTAAATTAATAATATTTATAATAATGTTATATAATTCATATTTGGGGAAGTCATGGCCTAATGGTTAGAGAGTTTGACTCCTATCCGTAAGGTTGTGGGTTCGAGTCTCGGGCCAGCAATACCATGACTGAGGTCCCCTTGAGCAAGACACTGAACCCCAACTGCTCCCCGGGCGCCGCAGAATAAATGAATGTCCACTGCTCCAGGTAGGTGTGTGTGTGTGTGTGTGTAGGTGGTGTGTGTGTGTGTGTGTTCACTGGTGTTTGTGTCCATTTTGGATGGGTTAAATGCAGAGCACGAATTCTGAGTATGGGTCACCATGACTGAGTATGTCTCTTCATTTCACTGTATGATTTATATCACTCACTTATTTTGATGTATCTAAAGTTTTCTTTTCTTAATGGCCTTTTTTTCTGGCTGAACCTCCTTTTTTCTGAAATAATAATAATAATAATAATAAAGTAAAAAGTTACAAAAAATTAATAAATGGCAGCACATTTACAGAAAATAAATAATATTATTTTTTTTTACTCAAGAAGGAAACTTTAATGAAAGGAAAATAATTTAAACACACACACACACACACACACACACACACATATATATATATATATATATATATATATATATATATATATATATAGTCCACTATAACAGCAGGACATGCGCACAGCTTCCCTCTACCTGCCTCTACTAGCCACTGTGTTCTGCTGGGTAGCACACATTAAACATTTATTGTGCCCATCCCGAGCAAAACTCCATTATTAATTTACAGGAATGGTTTCGTCCCAAACCCTTGATGGAATACAAATGAAACATGGCTATTTGTATTCAAGACTGCTTTCATTCCCATATATATGTAAAAGTAATACTTTTGTTTTGAGGTCGATTTAACTGTGTAATGAGTGTCGAAATTGTGTTAATGTATTCGTAGGGTGAAATAATTTGAGTTAAATCTGATGTGGCATGATTATAAACCAAGTATGACCAGAGAACAATCTGTTCAAACTCATAATGCGACAATCAATTCTCAACAATTTCAGGTATATTCAAAGTGACTGGAAATTTGGGATGCCAGGGCGCAGCTGGAGACCAAGGTGGCAGAACTTATAATTGCCATATGAAAAAGTTGTTGGGTAGATCTGAAGGAATAATATTATTTAGTTCTGAGGAACCACATTGCAAACCTCAGGGAAAGATGCTGACCTTGAATTTAGCTTTTCTTAACTTTTCCAGTCAAATATTGAGTTTTCTAAATGTATTTTTAATACAATGTCAAGACAAACCTGGAATTACTCTGTGTGCTAGGATTTCCACTGACTTTTTTCTTGATTCTTAACTCACGCATCTTGAAAAAACACATAGAATCCAAAGATATACCCATTAGCTGGGGAGAGAAGAACATGATAGCCAAGGGGGAGAGAAATGCTATTTCTACAGCGTTACGAACAGGAAACTAAACAAGAGACAGACGATCATTCTTGTGTGGCTCTGTTGCCCACAAAACATATAGAGGCGCTAATTTAATTTCATGTTTCATTTGCCGCTGGTGCCACAGACAGAAAAGTTAGAATGGCATCCCAAAGGTTGATGTTTGACTTTGCCAGCTGTAGGAATCTACTGATTTCCGGATTTTTTACTTCTTATCAGCTGTCTGCGACGATGCACAACAATTTACAACTGAAGATGCTTTCAACTTGTGTTCTCAAATATTTCAACATGAGTAGGTATTCACATGTAAAATTTGATTTATTATTAACAAATTGACAGCATGTAAACCACCTAGCCTAACCAACTTTATAGAAGCACAAATATTCACAAATCCTTTTAGGTTCATACAATTTTGAACATATATATCATAGCCTAGCCTAGCATAGCCTAACAGAACACAACACAAAACACTAATAGCCAAATAATTATTACCTATTTATTACACATTTACAAAACTTTTTACTTTCACAAAACACTGAATATATATAACTTTCAAATATGTATCCATTATAGTATGCTGTACATAGCTATAAAAAATTGTTAAAATGTTTCATCTAATTAAATATAAGATAGTAAATTTTTATTTAAAACTGTATATATATATATATATATATATATATATATATATATATATATATATATATATATATATATATATATATATATATATTGTTAAAAATATTCTGTACAATATACGGTAAAAAAAAAACAGCAGCTCTGGTTGCCAGAATTATACCGTAAAAAAATAAGTTAAAACCGTTTTTGGTTTAACGGTTTTATACCGTAAAAAATATAGTTACACTGTTGTAGGTTTAACGGTTTTACTTTATATTTACAGTTTAATACCATAATTTAACTAATATAATATTAATATATGAACTTATTGAAGCACTGAAATCTGTTTTGTACCTTTGTATTACACTGGTAACCACCAAAAGCAGGTGGTGATGAGAGAGTCACGTGATGAAACAAAGCCCATCACAAGCAGCTTTTAAATAATAAGATACATAGAAGGTGCACGTGTCATTCACACAAGCACTAAACACCATTATGGTGAGACTCATTAAACTGAAATATGCAATAAACATTAAGAAGAAACATAGTTATTTCAAAGAAAAAACATCAAATTCAAACAAAATTTGAAATGCAACGCATTGAAATGGCAGCCCTCTAAATACATCATTAAACTGAGATACATTTTATTTGATAAACCTAAAACTTTGGGGGGAAACCATCAAAATAAAGGTGCATGATCATAGAAAGCAGAACTTTGGAAAGTAAATGTGTTTTTATACTCTAAAGGTTTTCTTCAAATAAATCTCCTTTCACTTCTGTATGTTGATGTATGAATCTTGCTTCAAATAAAAAAAGAAATACGATTTTACAACTGGAATATAAGATTAAAAGGCCTTATTGCTCCATGTAAATGTATTGTATTATTTACAATTGATTGTTCATCCTCAATGAACAATATTTACTTTTCTTTAAATGAGTATGGACAAGCAAATCAATAAGGACAGAGCTTACTAATATTACTGACAGCCCGCATTTAAGATGCTGAAATGTCACCTCATAACCATAATGAAATTCTCTGAAGAGAAACATTATGTGTAGGAGGGGAGGCGTGAATGAGGGGATATTTAAACAATTTATGAAAGTACGACACGAGTGACTGCTGTCACCTTTTTCATAAAGCAAAACTGATAAAGACTCGGACATATAATAAACCCTCAGATCACCATTAAACCGACTGTTAAAGATGAAACAGTCTTTTTGTGTATCTCCCGGCAGACGTTACTGACTGAGAGTGGGATTAGCTGCATTTTATTTATCACAGATAATCTATTGCTGAGTTCTTGCTCATCTGGAAATATCATGTTGGAAAAAGCAACCTTGCAACAGGCTGCAATCACGTAATGGCTAAACCGGCCATGAAATGTTTTTGTCTGGACGTGGGTTCGATCGATCAGGCTGTTGTTGAGGTCTGTGTTCTACACATGCGGGTTAGAAACAACCTAAAGGTGATATTCAGTACACAAAACGCAAGCCTTAGGCTGCTAAACACAATTACACCAATAACATATGCAAGATTCAGTTTTTTTTGTGCCAATCAACATGATGCTGTCAAACTGTTGTAATGAACTTAAACAGTGCAGTCAAAAAAAAATAATAATAATTTCAAGTCTTGTGTTTGTGCTGTTCGTGGAGGATTGGTGATGCTTTCCCATTGGTTAGCGACTAGAACAAAACAACTGTGCTCAAATTCCCAATGCTTCACTCGAAACCAAATTATCTGGCAGAACTACTTCTACTGTACAGTCACACCACAAGCGGTGTTGTGAAAGCTAATTAGCTACTAAGCCAAATGCAGCTGCAAGGTACTCATGATTTGGATTTAAACTTTAATCATGCTTCTCCTTTGAAAACGAGTTCAACTAAAAGCTACTAATAAACAGCTAAACTACATTAAAACTGTGCTCAAAACAAAATGACAAAAAAAAAGCCTGTTACAGGAAAATAAACGCTGTTTTGTGCTGAGCTACTGGTTCTTTTCTGAAAAAATAAATAAATGTAGTTATTAGCCATGGCATCTTGCAGTCTGTATTGAGCAGCAACCATATTTGCGTCACAAGTCCATCAAAGTGGCCATCCGTCCTAGGCTTGTCAAAAGAGCTAGCTTTCCTGACATTAATTGTTAGTAGTGCAGCACATTTTCAAAGTTGTGCATGCCTCCCTGAGAGAAGTGCATTAAATCCTCCACGCAAGAGCACAGAAAGTGGCCAATTATCCACTACAGACATATTTAACACAGGTAATTTAGTGTCACACTCTTTTTCACGACACTTATCTGCTATGACAGTGACGCCTGGGGCAAAAACAGACTTGAAAGCAAAGTGAACAAGAGAAAGGAAAATTCTCTAAAAAGAGCTTTTTATTTAAATATTTATGTATTTTTAAAGGTGAGAACGTTTGCTCTGTAGGGAACAAGCTTTCTAGTTTCCAAATATCTTCCAGTTTAAAGTTTGGATGTACCTGCTCTTTCTGACTTGTATAATTTTGTACAGTTTAAAATTATAGTAAACAATATCAATTTTTTTTTTCCATAATACCAGGATTTTTATAGTTAATATGATTTTTTTTCATTTTAATTTAGTTTAACTTTATGTACTAAAATAATTAAATCTGTAATAGAAATTAAGAAAAATCATATAGTAATACACAAAATTACTGAAACTTTCAAATTAAAACGTAAACCAAAAACATAAAAATGGATTAAAATAAATAGAAATAATAATTTTAATAAAGCTGCTTTGAAACAATTTGCTATTAAAATAAAACTAACTTAAGTTGACTTTACCAAGTGCTTAAAGTAATATTCCAGTAGCCTTATGAACATGCATGAGCTCAAAAGTCTCATGTGATCTCATGTGATCACATCCAAACCGGTATAATACTCTACAATGGAAACCAGTGTCACTATACAAGAGCTACATGGCTCAGTAAAGTTATTTTTCAACTGGCAAGACCATAAATCAAAAAATGACACACAATATCCAGACGGCAGAGTTAATGATCAATGTAAACAGGTTTCAGTTTGATAGGAAGATGTACCACACAAAGCATCCAGCAAAATCTAATCAAGTTAAAAGGGAATGACACTCATTATAAACAGAGCTTCTGATCAATGTTTTATTCATAACACTAAGATGCTTTTCAATTCTATCAGATTTTACCATTTTGGACAGTATTAGGCTTCTCCTGAGGAGTTAGAGATTTAAATTAATGATGAACTGGCGTCTTTTTCCCCAATGAGCCTCCTGTTGAAATTTCATGTGCTTTACATGCATGGTTTTAATGAAAAAAACACCTGCTTTTCTGAAGCAATTGTTACACAGTTTTTTAACGGAAGGAAATGAAAAAAATGCATGAGAAATATTCATATTTAATGATCAATTTTAAACCGTAAACTTCATATATTCAGCTGGAGACAAGCATGTTTGTTAGACTCAAGACAGTCTATGGTTTGCACTGACCTCTCAGTCCTGAAACGCTTCTTGAAGGGGATTGAATCATGAGGAACCACATTTCCTTCATCTCTTTAGAACTGGTGAGCTTCAGAAGTTTTTAACTAAAAACCTAAAATGACCACTGAAGAAGAAACCCAAAACAACGTTATGTAACCTTTAAAGAAAATCTGTCGCTAAAATATAGATTTTGGAAAGTGCAAAGTGTTTTTGAAAGCTTCCTACATCATACCATCCTTCCCTGTGTTCCTGTGTCAAATCCGAGCTCCCTAAAGCTATTTAGACAAAAACACCTGCTAGTTGAATGTATGCGATAATGTAGTAATCACTAGCACAGGCATGAGAGCTCCAGGAGGGTCATTTGTTGGGGAGGGGACAGTAATGCCGCGCTCGCTACCGTTTCTCCACTCCGTCTGCGCTGGCTAGAGCCGAGCAGCAGACAGACCTGGAGAGAGACACAATTAAGAAATGCAGTGGTGTGTGCCATGCTCGGTGTCTGCAGCATACCAATGAAGACCTGCCCACCTCTCCCTGCTCAGGTATGTTGCCCACCCTGCCAGGATCTAATTAAACCATCTCTTTGTAAATGGGAATGAGATTACAGGACAGTACAGCATGCCGTTTGCTGCAGGTTGCTGGAGGTCACAGCTAAGTCATTACCTACCCCTAGATTGAGCCCCGAATGACACAGGGAGAATGAAAATAGAGTCATTTCCCATACTGCCTTTATTCAGAGAAACACACTGCACTTCCCCTTCTTGGTTATTATTCTGTTGCAGCAGCACTGTTTACTGATTTTTCTCTAAGTATATACTTCACGGATGTTTTAGGTCCTGTGCAGTGTTTGTTTGATAAAACGTTATATTATTATTATTATTATTATTATTATTATTATTATTATTATTATTATTATTATTATTATTATTATTAGTATTAGTATTATTATTATTATTATTTTATAATAAAAATGCATTATACATAAACTCAATATTTTCTTACTGCATTAATAAGCTATATTAAGACATTATATAATAATAATAATAATAATAATAATAATAATAATAATAATAATAATAATAATAATAATAATAATAATAATAATAACAACAACAACAACAACATATTTTGGATCACTTCCGAAGGCTTTCAGCTGAATTTTTTTTTTAACTTTTCTTAAAGTAATGATTTACGTTATTTCTTAATTATGTAGCTTAATAAAATAATGAGTATAAATATATGGTATATTTACTATTATTTTATATAATAATAATAATAATAATAATAATAATAATAATAATATATATTTTTGGATAATTTGAATTATATCATCTAAAAGAATACCGTTTCTGAATGTAATAATTTAGTCAAGTAGTAATCTTTTAATAAACTAGCTTGATAAAATAGTGAGTGTAGCTATGTAAAATGCATTCACTATTTTAATAATAAAAATAATTTGAATAGGCTATTAGCTATTTAAGAATTTGAAGTTTCGAAATGTAATAATTTAGCAAAGTAATGATTTCTTAATACCAAAAAATAATGACCGTTTGTAATCTATTTACTATTATGTTATGTATATGTGTGTGTGTGTGTGTGTGTGTGTGAGTGTGTGTGTTTATTTCTTATTGTTTAATTAAACTTCTCATTAATGCTATCATTTTGTTTATTCAGCCACTATCCAATTATGCCTGTTGACCAAATCCACTATAATTTTTAAAATAATACTGTCTTTGTGTCACAGAATGTAGTTTTTTGTGAGTTTTTTTAGGCGAGGATGTACTTTTTTAGACTTCAAATATGTGGTTTGTTAATAAATATATTGTATATTTTGCACTCAGCATAACGACTTTTACATTGAAAGAGACTGAAACAGGGCTGTAAACAAGTAAATTATATTTACTTTCAACAACAAATTGTAATATGCACTGAGTAGCGCTGTCATTAGAAATCACCCTTAACAGATGAAAGGACAGTACAACAAAGATATCGCTTTCCTCAGCAGACATTCAAACTCACATTTTACTGTGAATATGAGATTGAGTTGAAGAATGAATTATGCATCAGTCCAGCTCTCTTTCAAAAAATTCTACATGAGCTTTTACTACAGTAATACAATATGCTTTTCAAGAAGCAACTCGTAACTACTTTTAATGAAGCAACTCGTTCCTTTGTTACTAGTTGTTAAATGATGGATTCTAAGTAGTAACAGAGGCTCGGGCTCAGCTGTGAAACTGTCAAACCATGGCGGAAGGAAGTATTGTTGCACAAAGTAGGGTTTTCTAAGGAGGGACACTGTTGTTATTTATTATATATTTACACACTTGTGTCCTCAAACTGTTGTATAAGTGCAATATTGCACTTGTAGCAGTGAGATATGTCCATATATCAGCACACTGTGATTACCTACAGCGGAGCTGATATACAGGCATATCGCACTGCTACTCGTGCAATATTTATCATAAATAAATATACACAACATACAACAATTCATCTGAAAGAATGTTTCTTATTGTAATAATTTCTTAATATTTTGTAGCTAAATACAATAATGAGTATATAATGTAATACAATGTATACACCCACGCACACAGTTTTAATTAATTCTGCTTGCAGCTACAGTATAGGATACTCAGGGTTGTGATATACTAGTAATACAGTCTTGGCTGAAAGGACTGCAGGCTGATGCTACATGCTGCACTTAACACCCTTTAGCCAGGATTATATTCATAGTAGGGGTGCTCCGATCACGATCGGCCGATCGTTATGCGCATCTCGTCAGTAAAGCCGGTTCTCTAATCAGCGGTTAATTCCATCAGGTGCGTGATTTCACATAGAGCAGCTGTTACTACACAGAGCCGTTGTTAATAGAGAAGATATTTTGGCGCATCTTCTCAGTTAACAACTGAGTGATTGGAGCACCCCTAATTCATAGCATGGCTATATTCATAAAACAAACAAACATTTATGGAAATACAATAATATTGTTGATTATCAAACTTCTGTCTGATAGACCGAAGATGAAACTGCAAATTTACTCCGGAATGGCACAATTCCCTGTGAGCAAAAAGTGTCAGTATCTAATTGCAATTGCAGGCTTCTATTGGATCCTTAATTTGAACATGGACTGACATGAGTTAGTCTTTTTTAGCTACGGTCCAAACCAATGGTTGTGTGAATCCAATTGAGCGGAGATGACGGAACTCATTATACAAAACATTCTGGATAGAATTTGGATGAAATCTGGCTCAAAGGCTGGCTTTTGTAAAACACATTTCTCCACCGAAACCTCTATGTCTGCATAAATTGGATAAGATGGGAGGAGGAGGGAAACAACATTGATCTGACAGTATTTTACTTTGAATTTAATTTGGTGTCTCTTTATACTGTTTCATATATATATATATACACAGACACACACACACACACACACACACTCACGAAACTAAGTCATACAGTTACTTTTTATACACTAACATACATGTATCACTTTGGAACTAATAACCTTAAAAACACACATGATTACTGGTTTTCACAATCTAAGATAATAAATACATATTATTAAAGGTAAACTTTATATGCAGTGCTATCTTGCAATATCAAGTGTTTACTTTCG
The DNA here is from genome assembly GCF_023724105.1 of Carassius gibelio. NCBI lineage: Eukaryota > Metazoa > Chordata > Actinopteri > Cypriniformes > Cyprinidae > Carassius > Carassius gibelio. Next base: position 5,465,880 of record NC_068395.1, on the reverse strand, counting down.
AGTTTCAGCAGAAGACCACTTATACAGCAGAGTACTTTTGTCAGCAAGCTACCAGCCTCTAGTTTAGAATAAGAGCGATTCGTAAACCAACCCAATGCATTAACCAAAGCATGAGCTCATCACGCCATTAGGATTATGCAATGCGTATTCAAATAGTTTATATCAGGGAGCACAGGTAAAGGGACTAGTAAATGTTCTGCAGGTGTGCATGTCTTATTTAGTTTCTCGGACTAAATACTAAATGTTTTGGTTTAACAGAACAGACAAACAAAACAGGCCTAATGTAAGTAGCCATTACTGATGTCAATGCCATTACACTGTCCAGCCTCGATTGTCAGAGTCTCCAGGGCGTCCTGTTTCAAGCAGTGAGGAACGAGATGAGACTTCCTGTCATTACACCGCCTCCCGTTCCTACAGATTTCTGCATCTTCTTCATCCTCTTCCTCACTGGAGGTGTTACCGTTCACCTCCATGTCTAGTTCGTTGGCACCAAATGGGTCACTGCAGGATGAATATTCAATCTCCTCCGTGCAGGGTGGTTCATCGTCCTCGAAACAACTGAGGAAGCAATCACAATGTTGTTATCATTAAGCCAATTAAAACAAACAATTAAAAACATTTTGTTCATTTTAAGCTATCATTACTGTACATACATATTATAGGATTATAATATTAGATAAAAAAAACTAATTCAATTTAGAAAAAAAAGAAATTAGACATAAAAAAAAGAAATCTAACTAAAACCACTATTTTACTAAAATCTAATTAAAAACACAAAAGTACATAAAATTACTAAAAAAATCTATAAAGTGCCAACTAAAAATATAAATGTTAAATAAACCACATGAAATTACTAATAATAATAATAATAATAATAATAATAATAATAATTCACAATCTTAAAACAATACTAATAAATAAAATTACTAAAATACTGCAGCAATGCATTTGGAAAAAAATAAATAAATAATAATTCAATGAAGTGCTCTGTCTTCACTTCATCACGGAGGAGCGAAATTAATTTGAAAGGAAATGCACTGCTCTGTCTCCACTGCTGGATCCGCCGAAGGATACTGTGACCTTGAGTCTGGTGAGCATTTTGATTGACAGTAAACATAAAGCCCAGTCACACTAATCAGATCAAAACCACAGGGATCCATGGAGAACGTGGATGTGACGAGCAATCCGATTCGCCCCTCCTCACCACTGGTGTGTGTGTGTGTGTGTGTGTGTGTGTGTGTGTGCACATATGAGTCTGTTTATCATTTTCTCTGCCCTGGGTGAAAATTAAAGGAAAAACATAACATCTGCTGTGCCACAATGTGAAGAGCAACATTGTATTTTTCCCACTTCATTATATGGGAAAGATGAGATGACACTCTGGTTGAGAGACAGAGCATGTGGGAGCAGTCTCATGAGACGCAGGAGACACATCCCTTTCACAAACAAATCACGTCCTCTTGACTCGCAAAATGAACCAATTTGTTATGCGGTTGTCAGTGCGGCAACAGGTGTGAGTTACTCGTCTATTCTTCTGGCTGTTACTGGGTGGCCAAATTCAGTGCGGGACACATAACAAGCAGGGATTTTAGCGTCTGTTTTGTGGTCAGAGCACCTGTTGATTGTAAGGGGAGGTGATTTGCATATATAGACCACGTGACGTAGGTAAATGCAGATTTTTGAGGACTTGAACTGGTCTTTTAAAAGGATGTTAAACAGAACAGGTGTTCCTAATAATCCTTTAGTTGAGTGTATATATATATATATATATATATATATATATGTGTGTGTGTGTGTGTGTGTGTGTGTGTGTGTACATGGAACAGGTGAAAAGGAAAAATACATCTCTTATGGCAACATTTGATGTTACTTTACTTGTGAATGAAAGACACCATAAAAACCATTGACCTCTCTTTTAACTTTATAATGTTTTTGTGAATAATCATTTGTTTCATTTTAAATTCATTCTGCACCAGTGAACCACAGATGTGTGTACTGAGCCTGACATTCATTATATACTTGGCAGAAAAACACGAAACACATCAGAGCCAAATTTGAAATATGTTCGGATAAAATTATAAAAAGGCAAAAAAGTTAATAAAATAATATTCATTAGAAAATTATAGTCAATTTCAATCTAAACAAATTTTATAGTCTACTAATTACTAGCAATTATTTGATGTTCAAAATATTTGGAAACCATTTTCAACTAAGATCATGTGAGCTCTGGAGATGCATCATGATACTGCAGGAAGGACAACATCAATATCAACTTCCAAAGAGTTATTGCATACATGCATCAATAACGTTTTAATGTCAGAACAGAATAAACTTCTAACGATCAGTTTTAAGGAAACAGGGCACCTTCATCTGTTTAAGCAACACCACCATGATCGACAGTACTGTTTGTAGCTGCTCAACAATGATGCAGGTTTCTGACTTGATGAGCTTCATTCTCTGAAAGCAAAGACTTTGTGTACTTGTGCAGAGTTGCTTTCAATTACTTTAAGTGGCCTCTGAGAGCGTGAGCCGTTCATTTCTGTGCCACCTGGCCAAAGGGAGTCCATGCATCTTTGTGCCAGTCAGCAGGTTGAGTCATAAAACACAACATCACACATCTCGAAAGATCATAAGATGAAACAGAATGTGAGATACATATAGGAGAGACTGGGGCTAGTTGTCACACTCAATGTTTATTAGGGAAGGTGCATTCAATTTCTGTAGGAAGACATCAACTTCCATAGTATTATTTTTTTTTTTTACCATGCTATGGAATGTAATGGCTACCGTCAACTGATTGACAACTTGAGGTTGAGTAAATGGTCACAATTTTAATTTCAGGGTAAACTATCCCTTTAAATGTCCATTAGAAATGGACCAGTGTCCACTGGTGTTATTTTAGAATGATGTATATTTTATTAGTATTTATCATTATTTTGTATTAGTTTTTATTTATTTATTATTATTATTTTTTTTTTTGAATTTCAATATGTGACAACTATCCCGCTCTCCAAGAACAAAACAGAAAGAAAGAATGAAATCTATAATTCAGTTCCCTAAATTCAGTGGTGTCTCAGGAGAAGCTGAGTGCGGCTAATTTGCTGCAGGTTTCCAGAACACAGTCACCTGCCATTTCAATTACGCCAAGATCACTTGTAATTCAGTGTATGGATGGAAGACAATCGATGACTATCAGGAGGATTATGTTGCTGTGGCTGGAGACTGAACACAGGCACTCTGGGGGATATATAAACAGACAGTCGCAGGGTTTGCGGTTGACCACTCCACATAGTCGTGAAAGGGAATCTTATTAGCTATAGCACTTGCTCCTATAAAAGCTTCCGGTGTCTACCAGCAGGGGCTAACTAGAGCATGCTAAACAGCCAGACATGTGTTGATTTCACTATCGCCAGAAGCAGAAAAGGAGAACAAACAAGGGTTTCTTTTCTTGTATACCAACATATTTGATATACTGCAATCATAATTAACAAACATTACAAAGCTCCAAAAAAGACACCCACACCAATTATGAAAACAAAGCTGAAATAAAAAATTAAATTCAGAAATCACAATTGTTATGATCCCCAAAATATTGATTCTTACCGTATGTCCCCCATATTTATATATCAAAACTTATTCAATAGTCAGCATCATTCTGATGCATCAGAACTTATTTCATACACAAAGAGAATAGCCTTAAATATAAATATATAAATACATATTACAAATATTATATATATATGTGTGTGTGTGTGTGAGTGTAAAAGTCTTAAACACAATTAATATAATATAATATAATATAATATAATATAATATAATATAATATAATATAATATAATATAATATAATATAATATAATATAATATAATATAATATGTTAAGTAAAAAAAATGTTGAATGCACTATAAGTTGCTTTGGATAAAAGTGTCTGCTAAATTAACCGATTAATTTAATTTAATTTAATTTAAAATGTAAAATTCTTAATTTCACAACTAGTAGATTAAAATGGAAATTAAAGTAAAAATTTAAAGTAGCAAGATACTTTAACATTATAAATGAAGGGGGGAGGGGGGTTCACAAAATGTTGTATGATATATGGTGATCATTACGGTGTGAAGCTCTTTAACTGCTATTTTGAACCATTTAGGGTGTGATGTCAAACCCACTATTTTCTTCATGACTGTCCCTTTATATATAATTATATTTTATATACAGTATATCACGCCATAAATTCAACATGACTGACAGTAATGTTGATGAGCCAAATATGTCTGCATCAGTTTAATCTTCTATTGCAAAATACAGATCTGTAAGTCTCTTAAAATACAACATTATCAAAAACAAGAATTTTTATAATTCTTTTCTTGGGTAATAAAAAAGCTTACAATATATAGAACCTTTCCACTGTTTGACTTGTCAAGCATTTGTTTGATGTAAGATATATAATAACAAAAAGTTCTGCCCTAATTTACTTCCCTCCTCCAGTGTGTGTTTACCCAGCAGAAATGACACCCGTCTTCTGTTTTGCTGTAGTTTTGATGGTTCAGAGACTTAAATATCTGAATTGTGCTATTATCAACTCCAAATGCTGGGAGTAGTTTCTTAGATCCGGGAAGCAGCTCGACAAATCCACTATTTTGGTTTAATGATCTACAGAAATCTCTGTGGGCTCTGCTAAATTGGTACACGTGCTTATGAAACACTAGCACATTCTCCATTTGTCATCTCGCCAGAGCCAGCAGAAAGAGTTTGAATTCCACTTTGGGTAGCTGCTAATAAATATATCATTCATTCAAGTATTATGCAAATATTTACAAGGCCTGTGCCACATCTCGATGAATATAAGAACAGAAATGAGGCAAAGACTTTTTTTTTTTTTCCTGTGGAACACAAAACAAACCGACCCTGCAATCTACATACACACTGTAAATGCAGACAATTGATTGCATTATTATTCCGACAGGCGGTATATGGCTGCTGAGAGGATGATTTCAAAACAAGCATTTTATTTTTTTGGGGGGGTGCAAAAAGCAGCACAATGCTTATTATCATTAACTTGTCTAGATTCACTGGGTTATACATATTCCTTAGCATTTATGCTGTTTTCAGCAGGTTTTGCAGTAACAATTCAAAGCCAATGGCAGATCTTGTCAAGAATGATCAACAGACAAACTGTGACTTAGATATCATTAGGAAAGCATATTTTGGTTTCCACCTACGAAAACTCAACGGATATAAAAAAATTAAATACACAGAAGAAAAAATATGGACAAATATTTTTAAAGCTGGTATAATGTACATATTATTTACATTATTAATTTACATAAACATAAGTTTCTTATGTTCACCAAGGCTGTATTTCTTTGGAAATATGTACAGTAAAAATAGTAAAATTATGAAATATGATTACAGGTTGAAATAGCCATTTTGTATTTTAACATATTTTAAACTGTAATTTATTCTTGTGATAGCAATGCTAATTTACAAAAGCTATTAATTCTGCAGTGTCAAACGATCCTTCAGAAATCATTATAATATTCTGATTAGTAGTAGTAGTAGTAGTAGTAGTATTAATGTTGAAAACAGCACTGCATAATATGTTTGTGGAAACCATGAAATACATGTTTTTCCCAGGATTTATTGATGTACAAAATTCTAAAGAACATTGTCAATCCTAATTTTTTTTTTGGTTTTGTAATTCAACCACCAAATATTTTATTTACACAAGTTATTTGCTCATATAGTCTCCCATGGTTTGTCTATTGTGTTTGTACAAGAGCAGTAAAACCTTGTCAGTTTTGTAATTGTATGCAGTCTCAATCGAATTATCTTTGTCATCCAATCGACAGATTCCAGTGCAATTAGAATCAACAATCAAAACACAATGGAAATGTGAGAGACGAGGGCCACTCCTCCCTTCATTACTTCCTGACCAAAACCAATCCACGGGTCACTAGAATTCTCCCCTCGCGGCTTTGATAAAGTGTCTTAGCAGCTTGAATTTTAAGAGCCTAATTTATCAGTGAGGGAAAGAGACAAAAAAAAAAAGAAATTCATTTGCAACTGGAAAATATATTTTTCACATTTCTGCCGTATTCAAATCAAAAAGCATAAGCAATGAAACAACCAGCCAGCTCATTCAAACATGAAGCTGCTTTTCTGACACAAGCCGAAGATGCATTCAAATCACTATTTTCATGCATGTCGCTTTGTGCCATAAAGCTGATTTGACCAATTTCGGTTTCAGTAAGTACAGATCCAGACACCAGATCCAATAGAGCAGCTTTGGGATGCGGTGGAACAGGACATTCGCATCATGGATGTGCAGCTGGCAAATCTGCAGCAACTGCGTGATGCGATCATGTCAATATTTGATACTTGCTGAACTTTATCATAATAATGATGTGCATTATTATGCGCATTATGTGCAAGTTTGTCTTGTCATTGTGACAAAAATAGACACCCCTGTCAGTCACTAAATTAAACTAATCTCATCTATTATAATGCAGTTTAGAAAGAGTATGAAGAGGCAGTAAGATGATTCATGTTGATGACATCGCTGCTATTTTTTTTACTAATAAATAACGTATTTATTAAACTTTTTTTTAATTTACTAATAAATAACATATTTCGATAAATTTGCTACAATATACACACATACAAAGTTTAAATAAATACATTATTTTAATATTTAATCATTTAATGTTTAAAATATAATATTTGAAAGGTAATATTATTGTTATTATTATTATTATTATTATTATTATTATAAATATTATTATTATATAATTTTTTTTTGCCATTTGCAAACAACAGGTTTTGGCATGCATTCATTTAAAGAAAATGCACCATGAACCTTTTACCCTTAACAAAATGTCTAGCTCCTCAAAAAAATTCTAGTCCAAAGTTCCAGAAATAATTTAATTTGCAGATTAGAAGGGCAAGCTGCATGCCGCATGTTGGCCGAGGGAGTGTGCATGTCTGCGTGACAGCAGGGGACAGCGATTCAATCAGCTCTCTCCTGGGAGACGTCCATCGCTGCACAAGGATACACAGCTCTTGTTTACAGAGTGTGCTCTCACAAACTATTACAGACACCTCATAAGTGATCTGCCAGCAAATATCTCCTAGAAGGCATTAAAATCAACGCCACTCAAAAGCTGTTTGCAGCCCACTTTTCAAGCTCTTATCTTCCTCACTTTCCTCTGCCTCTGTATCTGAATGCATGCTAGTAAAAGATGTGTAGAGGTAGTTTCATTTTATAGCACAACCTTCTATCAACCCTGTTCATGTCGGGAAAGTTACACAGGGAACAGCAGCTCTGAATTTTAGGTATGCTTATAATGATTCTTTAGGAGAGTCTGTCCAATTGTGCATTAATAATTAAACGTGCAACTGAACAACTGAACAATATGAATTTCTGGAAAACCTTCAGAGGTACAGAACAATTAGTGCAGCTTCCCTATGGTCGATCGTTAAGTGATTTTGGTGGAATATTTAGAAATTAATTCTGATGATGCCAGATTTATCACATAAATGTAGAATTAGATTAAATTAAGTAAGAAATGTTGCTGCCTTTAGAGCTATAAGAACCACTTTCATGTTTTTGAATAAAGAGTTATCACAGATTACAAGTACCACAAGGCTCAGTACTAGGACCATTGCTTTTCACGCTTTACATGCTACCCTTGGGAGATTCTATGAGGAAACATGGTGTTAGCTTTCAGTGTTATGCTGGTGAGACTCAGCTCTATAATTCTTTGTGGCCATACGAAACATACCAATTCCCAAAACTAACAGAATTAATGTAGAAAATTGGATGATTAGTAATTTCCTACTTCTAAATTCAAAATAAGGTGTTAATTATTTAATAAACAAACTCCAGCTGGTTCAAAATGCTGCAGCTAAAGTTCTTACCAGAACTAGGAACCGTGATCATATTATCCCGGTTGTGTGCCGGCTCCCTTTTGAACATCATATACATTTTAAAATCTTGCTAATTACTGAAGCCCTGAATGGTTTAGCTCCCAAGTACTTGAACGAGTTCTTATCACATTATAGTCCTCAAAACTCTGGCCATTATACCTAGAATATCAAAATCAACTGCGGGTGCCAGATCCTTTTCTTATTTAGCTCCCAAACTCTGGAACAATATACCTATTTGTTCAGGAGGCAGACAGAATTCGTCAGTTTAAATCTAGATTAAAGACCCATCTCTTTGACCTGGCATACACAACACACTATCACATTTCTATAATTCAGATCTTTCAAAGGATTGTTAGGCTGCATTGATTAGGTCAACCAGAACTAGACCAGATGGTCACCCAGATCCAGTCCATATCCAGCCCAGATGGTGGACCTCTATAGTCCTTAATGTCAGTGGAGATCATGTCAACTATATGAGACCTTGTCAACTAGACAGTCGTCAGCACAAGACCACGAGGAGGCTATAGAAGAACAGGCCCCCCTACTGAGCCTGGTTTCTCCCAAGGCTTTTACAGATGGAGCTTTGATTCCTTGCCACTGTTGCCTTTGGCTTAGTTGAGGGCATTTAATTTTTGGCAATATTGTCAGCTTGATTAAACAGAGACTATAATAGAGAACTGAACTGAGCTAGATGATGGCATCACTAAATCAACAATGATTTGACATTATCGACACAATTTCCCATTTAACCCTGTAAAACTGCTTTGACACAGTCCGTATTGTATAAAGCACTATATAAATAAAGTGACTTGACTTTTGTGAGTCTGCAGTCACAAATAGATGAAGGCTTTGCTTTCTTGATAAATAAAATGACAAAAAGTGTAGTACAATAAATTTAACATTAATCTAGCATGTATATAATAAATTATTATATAACGAAAAGTACGCAGTTAACAAACTCTTACTAAACTATATGTAAAAAAAAAATTATAACATTGGTCTCTGGAATAATGTAATGCATATTTATGTGTGTGTGTGTGTCTGTTATACAAATTGATCATCAATATAATTGCACATATTAACTATATAGAACAAGAATTATCATTGACCAAATAATTACTTCATAGGAATTATACTTGACCAAACAATTATTAAAAGTTGTAAGAATTATTATTGAGAATTAATGAATGAATGAATGTAGAAATGAATGAATGAATAACGGTGATGATTCTAAATTTCTAAGGTCCTTGTTTACAAAGATTTTGGGCAGTTTAACAACAACAACAACAACAACAACAACAAATATTTTCCTGAACATACTGTAGGCTATTATCAACAAACAGCTCAATGACACTGCTTAGACTCATTGAAAATTTGAGAGTACAAGGAGCAATCTGCACACAATAAATGTTAAAACTGGTTGTAATAAGTTAATAATATCTAATATATAAATTAAAAAAAACATGCTCTCCCTCAGACAAATAAAAGGATGAAGACTGCCTTGGAAACCAGTGTAATGAATGCAAGAGTCTTTTCTCTCTAAAGACTTCTTAAATGGTCTAAATAAATTGAAATGAAGCAATCTGGCAGGTTCAACCTTCCTCAGTTTCCTGAAGGGCGACCGTCATTTCAGAGTGGATTAACAAGTTAATGTAGTTTGTGGTAACTTTTGATGGAATAAGTTTCACAAGTCGGCTCAATTCTCTTTGTTGGAATAGCTGGAGGTGCTGGATGAATCTGAGAACAATTGCAAACGGATGAAACGGACCAACTGGCATGTAAATTTGGTTGGAATTGTTGAGGAAATTTTTAGAATTATAATAATCAACTGCAGTTCTTCTTATTTAGCATTATGTGTTGACGCTCTTGCCAGTTTGTATGTTTGTTTACACTTCTAAAGATCTCCTTTGTGTCTCACAATCCAATATGTTCCTTGGTTTACTAAGCTTTCAGCTTCAAGACTTTGGCGAACCGTTCTGATGTGAGGGATGAAAAGAAATCGAGCTCCGGAGGAATTATAGAATTACCGCAGGGACTCATTTCCAAACTGCGTAATGAAAGAATCCAACAAATGTGTCAAACCGTAATGTAAGATGTCATGAAAGGTGTGGAGTTTTAAGAGAGCTTGTTATCTTCTGAAGGGTCCAGCATCTAAAGCTGCATTTGGCCGTCCTTAGTTTCAATAGATAAGAAAACACTTGCTGTTAAGTGACGTCACTAGAAAGCGTTTCTAAAGAGACTAAAATTGGGGTCAGATGATTTTTTTTTTTACCTTTTCATTCCGACGCATGGCGTTTGAGAGAAGCCCATCATGGAAACTATTGAAAAAAGTCATGCTTTATTATAACAAAATCAATTCTGTGGTCTTTTAGGGCAAAAAAGATGAACTTTTGACACAAAAGATGGGACAGACCTCAATATGAAGCAAGCCGGAGTTTTCCTGTGAGCCGTTGGGCTTTATTTGACATCTAGCTGGTATTGAGCATTCTGTCGGCTACTTTTCATTCGGAAAGTGCATAACCAAAAGTGTCGGGCAGGAAAATAGCATCCATATGAATGTGAATTTGCTTCCCTCACAAAGAAGCCACAAACAAAAAAGGGCTTCCTGTCAGCTCCTGAAGTGCTCGCTTCTCTTTTGTGTCTGGGGGTTGAGGTGAATTAACCGTCCGCATGACTTGAGATGATTTTGGATGCGTGGCGTCAGTACAGCCGGCTGTCCTGGACTGACTCACATAAAGCACAATGAAAGCAGCATGGAGAATAGAGCAGAGGAGAGTGAGGCGGTGCATAATACGCCGCTGGACACTTATTTTGAGTGGAAAGTGATATCCATCTGTTGACATCTGCTGTGTTGGCTGTCAAAAGAAACTTATCAAATCGCTACAGATCTTAAAGCAGAAAAGACGTCTTTAATAGAGACACTTTCTCTCTCTCCTTCACACACATACACTTACAAATGGATTTCCCATTGACATTTATATATCTATAGTATCTACTAAAAAACAAAAACAAACAGCAATATCGTATAGATAAATCATGGAACCCAAATTTGACACGATTCGTCAAATGTTGAAGTTATTTCAATTCAAATATGTTGTTCTTGGTTCGTCTTAAATGTTTATTACTCAATGAAAGTCTACATTCTACATAAATCAGACAAGGCTCGTAAACAGCATTCTGCAGTTGCGCATAATTCAGTTACGCAATACTCTCGGGTAGGGCCAGTCAAGTTTACCGTTTTCTCCTCAGTGATATAAAGAAGAAGGGGTAACAATAGAAACGTTGTGAAATCCTGGAGAAGAGAGAGGGGTGGGATAATCTCCTCAGAACACTGAGCGCTCTGTGTGGACAAGATGTAACAATTCAAAACGCACACAAAGGGGATTTAATTGAACTTCGCAGAAATCAATAGCTCAGCTTTGGTCCATTTCATTCCATGACAGAGATCAAGACTCTAAGTGAATTTTAACTTGAGGATGCTTGGGAATGGAGAAAAGGGAGGGGGAGAGAAAGAGTGTGTGTGGAGAAGAAAGGAGTTGGAGAGACGAAAGGAAAACAGAGAAAGTGGCAGTGCTCCCAGGAAACCCCTTTAGTGGTAAATTGAAAACTTGAAAGGCAGCTGATGCACTCTGAATGAATCTCTGTCCACGTCCCTCAGCTCCAGATCATATTTAAAAAGCCAAAGTAAAATGGCTGCCTCCCTTGGCTACAGAAACTCTGCAATATGCGACATCTGCATTAACGTCTAATGTGCCGTTTTATTTACCCAAAACCAAATCATCAAATTTGTATTAACATTTACTCTCCTGAAGTCGCTAACCTAGTACATCTTCCTACAAATTTCTGCAATTAATTCAGCTCCAGACAACCTCATTTAGTCCATCTACAGCCTTGCATTTAGGTATTTTTAGTTTTTACAAACTTTTAATAATCTTAAACTCTTTAGTCTCCCATTGATTTACACTGACGCTCTACTGACATTCATTTAAAAGTAGACATTGTTAAAAAATTATACAATAATAAAAATAAAAAGCAACTTAGTCAACATAAAATGTCAAAAAAAAAAAAAAAAATCTAAACAATGACATACTGTATACAGTAAAAGCAATATATAAAATAACTGTGCCATTGAGATGAACGGCAATACTAAAGCATTGCTTCCTCCAGTTATTGTAGACCTTCATAGGTTTTTATCGAAAATCTGGCTCTAATAATTATAGAAAGTGAACCATAATAGCACAACCTCCATCAACTTTCCAAATGATAATTTCAACAAAACCTTGCTATTCCTTTGCTGCTGTGGGCTTATTATTTCAGGAAATGTACATCTAGCTTTTATTTTCATTCTGCTCCACTGAAGCAGAAACGTTATCATAATATAGTTACAGACAATTATAGTTATCAAATATAAATCCCACAAGGCCAGCTGAATGTGCACATTATAGTAAAAAGTGTATGGTTTTTTAATGTTTTACTTAATAAAAAGGAGCAGAAAAATGATTCAAATATCCTTTGTTTTTAAAATTTTCACTATCTGAAGCAAACACAGTATAGAGGAGCAATGTTTTAAAGTATTGCCTTTAAACCTTTGATTTAAACTATATATATAGTGGTCTCTTTTGATGAGTTTTGAAGTCCTAGATGTGTCTGTGGTCAAAAAACATTAATTTAAAACTCACTTATTGGATTTGTGGTTGAGTAGCCTGTCGTCCACGTCTAACAGGGCATATGTGTGGTGAATCAGATGGCTGTTATAATGGATGGTATTACTCCTGAGGGTGAGAAGACTCTGGCTGAACTTCATTCCCATCTCCTCCAGCTCCCGCGTCCCTGTCTGTAACCCCTGCGAGGTGAAGACATTCGAGATTGACAGTTGAAATTTGGAATTGACAGACTGACTGATTGGGGCTGTCAAACTACATTTACAGACTTGTCTCTTAATTCTGGAGATGTTTTGTGAACACTTGTACAAGAAAATATATGAATGAAACTGAATTAAATCACAAAACGTCAGTAAACTACAAGTCAAGCTAATCATTAGACAATAAGTTTGATTCAAAACAAACAAATGAAAAAAAAAAGAATAATGCAATTAATAGATAATAAATAAAAGCAAAAAAAATAGCAAGCAAAAAACAAGGCAAAAACAAACACAAAAAAAATAAAATAAAATAAATATAGCAAACAAAAGACACGACAAACAAAAAATGAAAACAAAACTCAGGACAAAAATAAAAACAAAAACACACAAAAAACAAAAATGAAATAAAAAGCTAACAAAAACACAAGCCCAAAATAAAAACAGAAATTTTGCAGCCTGTCGTAGCAGTTTTAAAATTTGATAAAAGCAGCATTGAGTTAGGTCCCAAAATGAATCCACTTTGACACCACAATGTTATTGCACACTTCATGCTGTGCACAGACTCTCCTCTCATATAATGCATTGTTCTGGAAACAACGATTAAATGGAAATCCAGACACTAATATTTTCTGCCCCTAGTAAACAAACACAGCGCAGGTATTGAAACGTTCACGCTTTTCTAGGCACACAAAACCCTGCAATAACCCAAAGTCCTGACCCAGTGGTTCAATGAGCTGTGGAATACTGCAGGTTAACAAAATCAATAAATCAACAGTGTCTCCATGTTTCTTCAGTGCTCCACTCACCAGTGAAACCAAAACAAAAAGCTTGTGGATCATTATCCTCCTCATCCACGGCAGTATTCTTGTTTCCATCAAATTCATGTTTCAATCAAAAAAAAACAAAGCATCCATATGCATTTATTGTATACAATAAATGTCTGGAAATAAAGGACATTTCATAAAATATAACAAGTGTCCATGGCTTTTACACGGCATGATTTCGTTTTCAGTGAGTAGTGGACATTCAATATTTTTTGGGGAAGTTGACACAGCCTACTGTACTCCATCTAAAACTAGTTTAATCTATACTTTATCATTTATTATAATTATTATGCATGCAGCTTTCATGGTTTCCAAACATTTTGGAGAATTCCATGATATTTCCATTACACTTTCCATTCACTCATAATAACTATTTTAATTAAAAGTTATTTATAAATAGATTTATAGCAATACTTTATGGTCCAAATGTCTCCAACAAGTCATAATTGTAAAATCTAGTAAATAAAAAGCATCTGTAGGTTCCCAGCTAACACTTTCATGAATTTTCAAGGCCTAGACCATTTTTAAAATTACTTTCCTTGATGTGTGTTAATTAAAAGATACATAAACAATTCGCTGAAATGTAACATGTAAATGAAATGTAAAATGATTGGGAAGATTTTTGGTAAAAAAAAAAAAAAAAGCTAAACTTCAGTAGGACCATATGATTTCAGAATGCTTAAAAAAAAGTAAATAAAATAAGAAGTCATAAGACTCAGTAAAACAAACTAATAATGACAAAAATATTAATAAAAATTGTAAAATAAATAAATAAACAAATAAACACACCTTGGTGCCACTGAAACAAATATATACTGTACATATATACACACACACACACACACATATATATATATATATATATATATATATATATATATATATATATATATATATATATATATATATATATATATATATATAGGATATATAATTAAAATATATGTACACACACATACTGTACACACAGACATGCATCAGTGAATATATGCATCAGAGCAGTCAGTCATAAAATGAACAGTCTAACAAAATGAAAATGGTTGTAATTACAAGCTGTTCCTTACATATCATATCGATTCTCACCCAAATAAAGTCTTTAACCTTGCCTGTTTCAACGATCATTTTACTGTCAGATCACGCCTTTCAGAACAACATACTGATTGCAGATTATTTCACCAAGAAGCAGCTGCACCTGCTCGCTCGAGCATGTTATTAGCGTGTGAATGCTGCACGCTTCTCCTGAGAACATGCTGCGGCGAATTCCCAGGAGCCCTTCATACACTGCAACCTCAGCCTGGTGAAACTGAGCCCTGTCTCACTGCAACACAATCTCCATTAGAGACAATTCATTAAGAGCAACCATGGCTCGCAGGGTCATGTAGAAATCAAGTGAGATAAAGGTGTCATAACTTCCCTTATTTAGTCTGCATCTTCCACCCTGAGTAATGCCGACATCCCTTCTCTCTCTCTCTCTCTCTCTCTCTCTTCCCCCATGTACCAGCCTTGACGCTGTAGATAAGTGAGTCTTGGTTGTGAACTCAGCAGGCCAGATGAGTCAGAAGGGAGTTGGCGTCAGCACTAATAACTTCCGAATCTCGCCACACTCTGGGGAAGCGGCCAAATTAATGGGAAGCTGTGTAAGTTAGAGAATGATGGCCGAGCAACACCTACCCGTACCTGACATTTCTGTGATCGAGAGACACAAAAGCATACACATGTTCATACTGCAGACTCAAACTCACTCTGTCAAGACGGCCGCAAACATCGCAGCATTGCTGTAACCTGTCAACGAAACACTAAGGTGCCAAAAGGGAGGGAGAACTGCTCAGTACAAGTTCTGAATTAATTACCATAAAATTGAGTAAAAAAAAAACCACTTTTATTTTCAGACTGTTTCAGGTTTTAGTATTAACTTTTCAGACTGTTTCAGGTTTTTAAAGGGGAGGTATAATGCTATTTCATGTATTCTGACTTTTTTACACTTATTTAAAAAAAAAATCGAAGTTTCAAAAAACGAGCGAGCACTCCCATCAACATGCTTCATTTGGGTTGCTTAAGTCGTCGACAGAACTGCACAGGACTGGCTGGAGAAGGATTTGTCATTTTGTTTTTAGACCACAAAGTCAAAAATGCCCCCAAAGAAGTGTGTTTTTGATTGTGATTGAAAGATAACCTTGTTCAGCTTTTAAAAAACAAACCGCTTTAAGGGAACAGTTTGTCTCTCAGTGGGCAGTAAGTGTGTTTGATTGTTTTTGGCAATTAGGTGAAAAATGTTTTATAAATAAATTAAATCAAATCTAATTCAGTAAAGTTTTTGTTCCCGTTTTATTTAAATAGATTTCACAGCATGCAGACAATTACTATGCAAAAGCTTTGCATGCTTTTGAGTTTTTAGCTCCGCCCACGACACGCCTCCAGGAGCTCGACAGTGTTACGCTGTGTCTCTTTTATAAATCAGAAAAAATTCAAGACTCTACAGAGATATGAATAATGCAATACTATTACTCAAGTTTACCATGAGCTTGGAAGAAACTCCCTTTAAGGATTGTGTGTCAAATATTATATATAATATTTTGCAAATATTTGCAGTTTTGCAAATAATCTATATTTATTTATTTTGATAACAATTTGAATTACACTTGTTACTGCCACATATGAAAATGTATGTTTAATGTGAAGTGTTCAATTCATAGTTGGCCAAGCATTCCTGTCTGAGGTTGTGTCCTTGCATATATATATATAATTTTTTTTTTTCATCAGACCCAATTAACTTGTTGATCACATAAAGTAATCAAGTAAGTTTTCAAGCAGTTAACAAGAATGTGAAGCACTGATATAACTGCTGGGGCACTAAAGCACAACAAATGAAACAAAAATATGACTAACATAACAGATGACTCCCTAACACAGACAAATACACACAGTTTGCATGCTCCAGTGTGCAAATTAACCAATCTAAATCACTGTGATCCTATATTCTATTTCTGTGTGACAGGGAGAGGGAAAAAATAAAAAGAGCCACTCACTCACTTATGCAGCAAAGCGTTTCGGTCGGCGGGGGCAAATTTCTTGTTTATTGGAGTGACAGTTTTTCCCTTTGATAAGGCCAGAGTTGAGGAGAGCCAAGCGGGCAGCAGGAAGACTGCCAAAACCGCACACAGGCATAGCAGCTATCATGCCCTTTCAGAGGGCCCAAGCCATTAGAGAGGTAAATTACCCCTCCTGATAGCTCTTATTAACTCTAAGCTAATCTCAGTGGCATACGGCTTGATCACCATGGCTCTGTGCCACTGAATAGACTGGTATCAATCACAGAAAATGGCCATATGGCAGCACATTATTATTATTATTATTATTTTCTATTTTATTATTGTTACTATTATTACTGCAGCATTATTGTTGTATGGATGAAGGCATGGGATGTGAAAAAAATTCTATATATAATTTTTATGGACTCACACCATGGACAATAACTATAATGACAACTTTATTAAGCGAGCACATTAACGCACAATAATTTTCTGTTTAGAGTGTGTGCTGCTGTTATGTTGGCTGTCACTTTAAACGTGCAAGCTCTTTCAAGTCTCCTCTGATTGGCTGTCAATGTTTGTATCATTCATCAGCTGGAAAACAGCAACAGTATTTTTTTCTCTGTGTCATTGTTGTTATTGCTACTATATGGTGAGGAAGGCCATATTTCATAGAATTAGAATGATTATAAAACATAGTTATGTTGTGAATGAGCTTTAGGCCTACAATAATAGTTTATATTTTGAATGGTCGAGTCAGATTTGGTGGGAAATATCAGGTTTACAACATTCATACTTGACAGTTTACATCATCCATAAGTATAGAAAAGAAGATCCAGCTATTATGGTGGCGGATATGCTAATATTTTGATCAGATTAAATATTTTTCACATAGCCTAAATGGAGATCACAGGCAACCTTAAACCTCAACTCCATAAAAAACGTTTTTCTTTAACCACAGATGGTGACAGAAAAGCTGAAGCACTGTTGTGCAAATAGCTTTACTCTTAAAAATAAAGTTTTTAAAACAGGGTTTTCACAGTGAATGCCATAGAGTAACCATCTTTATTTTGCCAAATAAGCTTTTAATAAACATTAACCCTGTTTTTCTTTGTATGAAGAATATTTTAAAGTGGCCCTATAATGTTGCCTTTCATGCAGTGTCTCATATACAAACAAATCAATTGAGAAACACTGGAAAAAGAAGTGATCTCAAAGGCATATTGTGAGAAAACTAAAGAGTTTTTTGACCTTGCATGCATGTAAACCTATTGTAGGAGGCTCCCAACACAATATTAGGAACCTTAAAACTGACACAATAGGGTTTAAACGGTTGTAACTTGTTATTGAGGTGCATTATAGGATCGAATGAATGCACTCAAAAAGAGAACTCAACACCCACAATGGTTTTCAGAAACCACTACAAATCGCTGTCCATTCAAGAAGCACACTATATAAGGCCATTGGAGGTGATTTTGACCCTGACAGAATAAGAAAAAGTGGATCAGAACACATGGGTCTTGAAGTAAAAAATATGTCAAAAAAAAAAAAAAAATCTCAGACTCATTCGACAAATATACATTCTGACTAAAATAGACAATGTAAAATAGACGGATTTGTGTTTTGAACAAATTCATTTAGAGGGATTTCGAAGTTTAGCATGCTAACAGCATAGTACAGCTACTTGTCAAAAGTAGCAACCAATAGCAACCGCAATCCAAAAGTTCATCTTTTAAACATCTAGACAAACTCTAAATGACTAGTTGTTCATCCTGGCCCATTCCTATTCTACCTTTTGTGAATTTCTATTATCCATTTTTGCACGCTCCTCTGTGTGATTTTGTACATTTCAATGATTTTTTACACCGTAACTTGACTAATTAGCACGTCACATGCTAATGCCACTGTCGACATTTCAGATGACATTGATGTATTGCATATAAACTTTCTGGTCTTGCACCACTTTCCTCCTAACATATACGCACAAAACACACCTTTCTTCCATTCAGCCTGCAATCATAAATCAATGACAAGTCACACAATTGCTAACTAGTAGCTACCTGGCCACTTTCAACCAAGTGCTTTATTTCCCTCGAGGCTTCTGTAGTTTAGTCCTGTGGTTTAACAATCTTGCAGGACATTTGGTAACACAGAACTGTTTTTCCAATAGAGGCCCAAGTATAACAGAGCTCTGCTAGCAAGCCTTTGTGTCATTGATGAAGTGAGTCATGATGGGACTGGAGTTTTGACTCAGCGGCTCTCTCTAGCTTTCAGCTGTTTCACTGCACCAATGAGAAAAAAAAAAAAATGGCACGTTTTTCCTCACACAACCCCTGTAAGAATAACAGCAAATAACGTACTGTTTTTCAGTTAAATCAGGCTAGCGGGTTGAGAAATATCTGAAATATCTTTGAACGCATAGTACATGTATATATTTTTAATCACAATGCTTCTCATTTATTTTGACCTTCGTTGAATACTGTGATTAAAAGTCAATTTTCTCATTGAGCTGCCTCATGCACGTTCATTATATATTTAGGCCTTTTTGCCAACGTTTCGGGAAAAATAACAGTTGGTCAAATCCCAGACAGTCCTGTTTTGCTATTCTGTCTATGCATAATAATGTGATAGGCTGCAATTTATTATTAACATTTATGTAGCATTGTTTTATCACTGCTCTCCGTGGCCCACAACACTAACACAGTCAATGCAGTTGCTAGCAGGATTTTGTTACTTCTTTGTCAGTCTTACAATCAAAAAAGAGGCTGATGTATTTTACGATGCTAAATAATAAACCACTTATAATTCAATGAAGAATCTTGAAAAGAGCCTTGTAAAAAAAAGTTTGTTTTTCATGAAATCCTACTAAATGCAAGGATCAGAGGAGTCCTGTTTCATTGGACAGAAAATCTAAAGACAGCCAGAGCTGGTTTTGATAGGCCATGCGTTCACATGGCCCCCAGAGTTCAGCTAGAAACTTTTGAAGAATGATAGTTACAAACTAAGCGGTATTCAGTTGCTTTAATGAAGGTGATAATGAAATTAAGCTCAGGCAAACATCACCTGTTCATTCAAGCAGTTCACATCCAGTTCACATCCAGTAAACACCATGCTTTCTAATCCAATCCCATAATTATGGTTTGCACATTGTGTCTAAAAATACACTAAATAGCCTAAAAACTATATTTAATAAATTAGTTCTTATTTCCTGAACCTGCTTTATCAAATTAGAAAGCTGTTGCGTATTGCAAATGAATTATTTTCTTTGGAAATGTTCACCGTCAGAAACACTTAAGAAGAGTCATTCCCTCTCTTATCCTTATCTATCAAAGGCAAGGGCATATGAGGTTGATAGCCTTAAAACATGTTCTTTTTTTCTTCTAATTTTATAGTTATTTAGTAAATTATATCTTTAATATATTTACAATTGCTTTATGTATTCACACAATTTGCAATCTTTTCAAGATTCTTTATGCTAACTAACCTTCACTGTGCGTCATAACATTTATTTTTTTAAATATTTCAAAATACTAAAAATGGTGTTTATTTAAAGATTTAAATTATATTTCGAATTTTTAGATTTGAATATGCATTATGTGTTTACTTCTTGACCCTTTGAATTTTAAAAGTACTTTCTTTAAACTTTCTGAAACACTTGATGTCTATCTGTGTGTGTGTGTGTGTGTGTGTGTGTGTGTGGGCATGTTTTTGTGACATATCAGGACACAACTCTGTATAATGACATGGGTATGACACAGGTATTACAAGGAGAGGGTGACTTATGAGGACATGACCCATGTCCCCATTTTTCAAAATGCTTATAAATCATACAGAATGAGTTTTTTTGAGAAAGTAAAAATGCACAAAGTTTCCTGTGAGGGTTAGGTTTAGGGGTAGGGTTAGTGAATGGCAATAAAATATACAGTTTGTACAGTATAAAAACCATTACGCCTATGGGATGTCCCCACTTTTCACAAAAACAAACATGTGTGTGTGTGTGTGTGTGTGTGTGTGTATATATAGACGTGCTGTGCATCAGTGTGAAATGAATCCTCATCTTAAATCCATGTTCTCTTCCAGTAGACCAGGCAACTGACATTTCCCTTCGTATTCCTGCGTGACAGCATCATTTAACATCAGCAACCGATGAATATCGAATGCAAACAGAGATCCGATTCTAAAAGCCTGACCTGCAGAAATGATTTAGAGAGGTCTTTGGCGTTTGAAGTGCTAGCTTTCCCTTCACCTTGGAGAACACTGAGATGGAGATCCTGGAGGCATCCAGAACATACAGTATACTAAGTGTAGGGGAGAGCTGGGTGGAAAGTAACGTGGGACGAAAGTAACAAAGCAATTTTTTCCGAGCCTCTTTCTGCATTTGCATTCCCAGCTATGACAGCATATTCAGCATGCAATCCTTGACGGAGCTGAGAAATATCATGTGATTTCCTCATCGTTTCCGGAAGTTAGGTCCGTAAAACTGTTTTCGAGTACAAAAAGTAAATTGTTGAAGTGGTAATTTTTTTTTTTTTTTATTAGTCGTGTTGTTTTTATGTTTCATGTGTCACAGTAATGATCAATCTACAGGTTATTTAGTGCTTTAACACATCCTTAAGTTTGCATTTTCAGATTTTTTTTTTTTATATATAAAATTAAATCGATTTTAAATGTCAGGAGTTCCTGTCAGGACGAAAGTAACAGTTGTTACTTTTGTCCCGCTACAGTCACAATTTCTTACAAATGTTTATGTCATATTATACCAAAAGAATATGTCTGAGTGAGGTTCAGAAAGACAGAGAGAGGTCTGGTTTTATCCAGATGTTTTTGAGAGGGTGTTTCAGGACGTAGAGGAACATCTCTCTCTGGGCAGCTGCTACGTCACATTTATATTCAGGTTTTAGCCATTTCTCAGCCTTTACACCTCCACCTATGAATTTTCCAGATGTTTTAATGCACATTTTCAATTCATGCATAAAAACAACTGGATGGAAACATAAATAGGCCTACTGTTACATTATGTTTAGAGTTTTTTTTTTTATTTTTATTATGCTAATGTGAATTTTTATATTGTGCATTCTGTAGAATTTTTTTTTTTTATTATATACAAATACATTGAAATTTACAATATAATAAAAAAATACAGTCAGGTTTTAAGACATCTGATGAAACTAACTTAAAATGAAAATATGAAAATGTAATTTAATATTTTTTTGCAAAGATTAAGGACAAAATATGTTTGTAGTTATTTATTAACAAGGTCACAATCTGGTATACTTAAGAAAAAAAAGACTAACAGAAAAAAAATCTAGCTTATATTGTTGTGTTACTTTCGTCCCAACCGATGGGGTCAAAAGTAACAATGTTCAACTTATGTTCAAAGTGAAATTATACTGAAGTCTTTCTACATTTCTACAAAATATCACCTGGTATTGTTAGACCACACTTCTGAGTTACTGGCAACAGCAGAAATATATCTCTGTCTACAACATTATCTTTTAAAATGAAGTTTTTCTGAAAAATGGTACTTTCGCCCCTGCTCTCCCCTATATCACAAAACCAGGTAAGGAGTCGTCTAGATGAACATCAGATGAACATCAGCTTTACAGAAAATGAATATATTTACATTACATTTATATTTAAATGTCATCATATTTATTTAAAATATGGTATTATATGACAATATATTGATATGTTGATTGTAATATTATGAAAAAGCAAAAAAAAAAACTGGGTGGTTTTTGAAATGGGACTGGTCCGCTTTTACACAGACTCATCTTTGGCGTAGAGTTTAATAGCTGTTCTGGGCTGATTGTCAGACTTGCACACTCAGCACAGTCGGTGTCCTCAGTTTGCTGTGTCTTGCGAAATATTACTGTGGCCATAATTAAAGGCGTCCTTTGAAATTAATCACATATTATGAGAGTTGCTTTAATCAATTTGCAAACATCAAATTAATGTCTCCAGCATATGTTCCTCAAAATGGCTGTAGCCATCATTATTTATTTTTTATTTTTTTTTACATTCTTTTCTTTTTTCTTTTAGAGACCCAATTAAATTTCTGGAAATCTGATGGGTCATAACTCCACTTACTGTCCTGAAATACAATTATCAGATCAGTCATCTTCTATGAAATGCCTCTCAGCGGCAGCCATAGAGCGGCCCATCCAAACAGTCAATCTAATTCATGTCTCCGGCCTGTCGCAGTTAATCCAAAATTCACCTTATATGACACATTTATCCCAAAGTGAACATGAAACTGCACTCACGACCTATATTACTTTTATAATGTCACATATTTTTGCAGAATTGGATTGATTTGAATCGACTGGATAGGTAAAAGTTTAAGTTATGAAGTGATTGGAGGGACTAGACTGAAAACTGGTGGCCTCGATGATGTCATCAATAAAGGAGAGTTGTTTGAGATAATCAAAGACTGCAAAAACTAACATTTTTGTTGTTGTTGTACTACTGTGGACTGATGTATAATTCATAATAATAGACTTGCATTCTATTCATTTACTAACAGCTTGTTTTCTTTAAAAATATATTGCTCTATTTTTTTTCTATTCTATTTTCTTTTTATTTATTATTTAATAAAAAATAAAAAAAACCTTGCTACGTGTACTGCGTAATGCTGAGGATAGCAATTGCATTTCATTGCTCTCTTGTTGATTTTGATTCCTTCTTATTGTCCTCATTTGTAAGTCGCTTTGAATAAACTGCTAAATGAGTAAATGTAAATAATAATAACATAAAATATGGATTAAGATTTTGTTTCTCTCTCAGTTATTATTTTATAACACAAAATGTGTATGCTGAAGCTTTGTTTTCAACCTTCAAACTGGAAAAATCCCACCCAGTCTAAACATCTGACATTGAGTCAGACAGTATTTACAGCCCATTACGTGTTGATTTTTAGATGAGGAGTGTAATTACCCACTAAAAATGTTACACTGTTGCTCCAAACTCCCTTTAGGACTCACTAAGCTAAAATTCTAACTTTGCTTCACAGTTTCACTTTGAGACAAAAGTGTTTATCACAGCTGCGACTAAATTGAACCTAATCAGAATGTAGCACTCGGCATTCTTAATTAGACGAACTTTGTACCAATTTCATCAAGCCTCTCGTTTATCTTAATCCATGTGTTTCCTTCAAAAAACGACAATAGTTGATTAAGTTCAGAGGAAAAAAGAAGTGCAAAGGGAAGGAAGTGGAGAATTTCATTCGGCAGTCTGAAATTGCAAAGCTAAGGTGATTAAAGGTTCCGTCTTTGTGATGCAAATGCGATTCTTTTTGAAGATTATCCTTCGTTTGGCAAAAGACACCTCTGCTTTGAGTGGGAGACCATCAGTAAAGGTCCCAGCGGTGTCACTGGCAATCTGGGAGAATGGTGAAATTTCACTTCACTTTCTGTCTAGAGCACACACACACACACACAAAAAAAAAAACTAACAAAAAAACCATGACATACAGGTTCCCACACTCCTCATGAAATCAACAACCGCAGGCTATGTTGTTTTACAGCTGACTGATTTGGCGATGTTACATCACTTGCTTGTCCATCAAAATATGCAAAAGCATAAACTATTCATTGGCACCGACAGCCAATGCTCAGATTTAGTGCGACGTTTCTTTTATGGTACACATGTAGCCGTCTATCTGATCGGGGATTCCACTAGGCAGTGATGCCATTTCAGAGACGGCATTACTCTGAATGACCCGGCTCTGATTTACTGACTAAGAATGTAATTAAGCTTCGCTCCATTCCTGAATCCCAGAGCTCGTCTGAGCTGCTAATTGGCATGAATTAGCTGTGAACAGAGGGAGTGTTTCTATCTATTTCCCACTCTTTTCTCTCTTTTTTTTACGTTCCCACTATCGTCTAACTCACATTAAAGGACCCACTTGAATTGGCTCCACAGTCTAATGGTCTGCCAAGTTCTTGACATCGGCAGTGAATATTAGTACAGACTTTTTAATCAAGAGACTCTCGGGCTGCCGCCCATTGCTAAAAGTACATGTACCAAAACATCTGGCCTGCCAGCTGCACTTGCATGCACCGCTCGTAATGAAATGTCTGATTTTCTGATCCATTAGTCCATATCTATACACATTTAGAAGCTCATGTGTCCTGCATATTGTCCGAGACGCTCTTCAAACACCAACATGGATTGCGGTTTACTCTGACACTGGCCAGTCGACTAGGTTTGGAAACACAATAATTGACTTCAAATGATGTGTAGTTGTCAATAAAATATAGATTTACAATAAAAAAAATAGTGGTGGAAATTATGATTCTTTCTAGAGATTTGTTCATTTTCAGTTCGTTCACCAAAATGATTCGTTCAGAATCGTTCACTGATTCGTTCAGTGATCGTTTCTTCATCACACACAAAATATGCCAGCAGGTGGCCAAAAAAGAGTGTATTATGTGTCTTTATTCAACGAACGTATTCACTTGTTACAAAAACTGATCTGGCTTTAATTAAAATGTGTGTATAATCGCATGCAATATATAAAGTCTAATTAAGTTGTTCAGATGAACAAAGCACAAGGTTTTCTTGCCTAATTAGCATTTTAATTGTTTGGTCAGACAGTTTGTATATTATATATTCACATTCATAAATCGGGGATTAAACGTGGAGTTGCTAAATATCAATACAAGCGTATGTGCACAGTACTGTACCTATAACTGCGCTTTGCATTTTCTGAGATTGACATGCTAAATGGCAGACTAACCCAGTTTACTCTAATTCATTTCGTTCACGAACGAGATAAGCTATGTACCAGTTCATTTCATTCACGAACAACATGTATCTGTTCATTCAGCTCGTTCACGAACGACATGGGTACCAGTTCAGTCATTTCGTTCACAAACGATCTCTAGATCTGGTTCAGACTCATATGAAACTCGTTCACTGAAGGGTGTATTCGTTCACTTCATTCAACAAATCACATACTCTGTCACATCTCATACTCAAAGGCTATTGGCTCGAGGTTGAGTAATTCTTTGACAGGATTAAATTGTTTTTACCCATTTCACTGAGCTGCGCATGCAATGCTTATAGCGCCGCGCTGCTGTGGAGGGAGGAGCTTCACTGAACGAGAAATAGGAGTTAGTGGATTATATTAAGGAGAAAGATTCGTTCACCTAAAAGATTCGTTCAAAAAGAATGATTCGTTCACAAATGACACATCACTAAATAAAAATAACATTAATAATAATACGTCTGGTTAACATTTGTAATTATCTAAAATGTAAAATATACTATTTATATGATATTTACTTTGTATAAGCCCCTTTGTGTGTGTGTGTGTGTGTGTTTTATTAAAATTTTTATTAACATTATATTCATCCTCTACTGATGAGGTTTTCTTGTATATATAATACAATGGCACATAAGAACAAAACAGTAGATTGAGCTATAACAGAAATTGGATTGCAACCACAGTTGGATAAATCCAAGTCGAAGTTCTTGTTAGTCAATCCTGTTTTCCTGAGGAAAGAATAGGGCTGCTCTCAGCTTACGTCCACTTGTTAGCTGGTGCAAATCCTGTCTCTGTGAGCTACATGTACAATTTTGACAGGGAATAAGGATTTCAAACTTAATAAAATTTCTCCCTCTAGAGCTGACATTCTCATATCAGACCTTATTCCTTAACCATTAGCACATTCCGAAAACATTTTTCTCACTTGCAGAACCTTTAAAGGTGGTTCATGGTCAAGAGTAATTCGGCACCCTGTCCTTTATTAAAGGGCTGCCAGACCTCCCAGAACGTTTGCAAATGTCACTGCACTAGAATCACTCTACTTTGACTAAATACCACCTGCCAGTATCTCTAATGTTACCAAGTCTGGCCGTGTATAACACTATTGGTTGCTAAGCTAGTTTGAGTTCCAAACTTTAAGTTCCTTTGAAGGAAGAGTTTTCTAAGACTATGAAAGATTTTCTAAGACTATGAAAAATTTAGCATTACATCACTTGCTCACCAATGGATCCTCTGCAGTGAATGGGTGCCGTCAGAATGAGAGTTCAAACAGCTGATAAAAACATCAAAATAAACCACAAGTAATACACACGACTCACTCAGAAATGTTTTGGACTGTTTTCACTTGTAAATGGTCACCTTTCAGAGAAAGAAAAGTATGTATAAAGGACTTTTATTAGCTTTACACATTACAAGATGTTAATTGATAGACCGCAGTTGTGTGGATTATTGTGATGTTTTTATCATCTGTTTGGACTCTCATTCTGATGGTACCCATTCACTGCAGAAGACTTTATATTTGTTCCCTCTGCTTCTCATACTAGCAACCAAACCAAGTAAAACATCTGCATAAAATGTACATAGACTTAAATGAAAAAGAAGAAACTTCTGAAAATTAATTCTCAGGGAAGCTAATACACAGGTATCTGGTCTATGATCGGAAAACCGCATGTGGCTAAATAATCAGGTTAATGAATGATTATTAAACTTGTAAATGGAGGAGAGGATGAGTAGATACTGAATACCTCAGACAGCATCATTAGAGAAGACGAAGACTGTGAGAAGGCCAGATGGAGAATGCCAAGGGATGAAAAGAAGGTCGGATTTAAGCTAGGCTTGAGATGGTGCTCTTGCAGCTGAATAGTTCAAAAATAGACTGTGGTATGCTTCAGCAAAAATATAAAAGTTACATTGTATGAAAATAAATGAAAAGGTCTTTGACTATAATGTAGGTCTCGATATGAGAATACTCTTCTCCATCATTTGATGCCATGATAGCAAGAAAATATGTACTGGCAAAAGTCTGGGGTCACTAAGATTTTTTTTTTTTTTCTTCAAAGAATACAGAAGAAAATTAATCAGATTCCACCAAAATATTAAACACCACAACTGTTTCTGAATAACAATGTGACAATGAAGACTAGAGTAATGGCTGCTGAAAATTCAGCTTTGCCATCACAGGAATAAAAGACATTTAAAAATATATATATAAAAAATAAAGATTTTTAACATTGTAAAAATATTTCACAAAATAACCGTTTATACTGTGTTTTGAGAGCCCTGCCTCAAACTTCTGAATGGTAGAGTACACAAGTATTTTTTAATAAAAATAAATAAATAAATAAATAAATAAATAAAAAGACTGCCCTTTATATTAATTGCATGCAAATTGGGTTTTATTTTGTGAATTACGATCTTAATTCACATATAAAATAAAGAAAAGAAAAAAATGGCACAGTTAGCATTTAGCATGTGGTTAGCAACGGTTTTATGGCAGGTTAGTGAATAAGACTATATTTGTGTTATAATGCTGCATGCAAAAATGAGTGCAACCTTTTAGTGACCTTTATCAAAACTATAGGAAAGTAAAATTAACTAGTCATTTCAGCTAAAAGGCCTAACCTTGTAGATGCCGTGATTGCAGCCATTGTAAGTGCTTTCCATGGTGTAGCTTCGGAGGACCCCGATCTCCCTCCAAACAACCACTCGTGCTGTGGATGCCCGAGACTTTTCCACCAGATAGTTGCAGCTGTTGAAGGAGAACGCAGGAGCTATTCGGTCCAGAGTTTTAGCGATAGTCTGTCAACACAAACAATGTATGAGTTTTGAAAAATAATCATGCATTTCATTGTATTTGCATTTTTATGCCACTGTTTTCAGTTCTAGTTTTGGGTATATTTAGTTTAAGAGACTTCTTTGCATAGATGGCAGACATCAGTCAGACAGCAGCTAGGGATGCAATATTTTCCACATTACAGATTCCACAGATTTACATATGCCTTAAACGATCCTTTAACTCAATTCGCCACAGCCTGTGTGTTGGGGAGAAACTTCCTTCAGCAACAAACTTCAAAAACTGTCTCACAAATAAAAGTTTAATGTAGGATGGAAACAACTGTGCCAATCAGAAAACAATAAATGAGACAAAAAAGTATTTTAACTGTATGACTGGATATATAATGATAAAATAATGACACTAAAACATATCATGCATTGTTGGCTCTTCCTGTGGGAGCAAAAATAGATCACGGGGATACAGCAATAGCTGTAAAACAATTGCAAGGTTGCTCTTTCATAGCTCAGGAGATTTAATTGAGTTTTTAGTGGTGTGACTTTGAAGAACTTTGTTTCAGATGATTCTCCTAAAATAGGAGCAATAAAAATAGAAACAAATCAAAATGAATGTACAGTAAGAGTACAGAGCTGTAAAATGAATGTGGGTAACACACTACCATTCACAAATTTTTGGACAGTAAGTTTTTTTTTTTTTTTTTTACTTTAGAATTTAATACTTCATTCATCAAGGTTGCATTAAATTGATCTAATTGATTCTATTTCAAATAAATGCTGTTCATTTGAACTTCCAGTTCATCAAATAATCCTTTAAAAAGAAACACAACCGTTTTCAATATAGATAATTATTAGAATAATTATATTCAAATTAATTCTGAAGGATCATGTGACACTGAAGAATGAAGTACTGACTACTGAAATTTCAGCTGTCATCAAATGAATAAACTGGATTTTATGATTTATTAAAACAGAAAACAGTTTTGAAATTGTAATAATATTTTAAAATATTGCTGTTTACAATACAACCGTGTTAACTCTGATCATTTTGGAACTTGATAAGAAATGATCAAGGCCATATTGAAATCAGACTTTTAATTGCAGACTGGTATTTTGGCAAATCAGAGAAAATTTTGAGACATTACTGAGACTATAGATTTCATTGTGACTGGAGACAAGTGATCTGTAAAACTTTCTTAGGATAAAAATAGGCAGTAAGCACACCCTGTATCCCGGGTCTTCTTTCAGGGAGGCTGTGTTAATGGGAGAACCAGATTGCCACAGGGTTTCCTTCATACTGCAGCCATAGAGAAACACATTCTTCTTCCTGGAGTGACCATGGTAATCGCAAAACACCTGTGGAATGTGATAACACAGCATATAGTGAAACAGCAAGATTATGTTGTATTTCTGCATCTTTGTAAATGAATAATGGCCAAGGAGGTCACACTGTCAGGCGAAAACAAAGGTGTCTTTTTTAGCTTTCCTGACACGACAGCAATGCAACGTTAACTTTAGGCCGAGTCAAAACTAATTAATCTTGGGACACAACAAGCACGTACAACAAGGGGAATTAAATGCTAGACAATGCAATGCATTTTTGCCTCTAATTCAAATTTAGTCTTTTAACAGTGTGGTCGCTAAATGGAGACATTGCATAGCGATGAGCCTTTTTGTAAAGGCTCAAAAAAAGGGCTCCTTCCTCATTCGTTAATGGCACAGGTCACGTTTTTTCCACTGTAGTTTCTGGGGAAATGACAATGTTCCTTTGACCAGGTTCGGTGCATAATTATTACTGTGATCAAATAAGAATTATGGCGTAATTTATATGTAAATCTGGCTAATTGTATCAAAGCACTCGAGCTAACACTAATGTTCTTTGATTCTTCGCAACAGGTAATTCCTGCTTAATTACAGGGCTGACAATGGTCATTTCCATGCTATTCTGAATCAAATTCATTCATTTAATTGAATGAATTATTTTAAGCAAGAAGTACAAATGTAGCTTTCGAACAGTAAGCATCAGTTTGGCTTATGACGTCTTAGAATGTTTGACCATTTTCAATAGTATTCGCTCAAAAACTACTTTTGTTGCTTTGTTTCCCCCCTTGACTTACACAGTGGAATGGGTCCATTACTCTATTTCCTGAGAAGCATTTCAAAAAGGACAGGGAGTGTATAGACAAAATAAAACTTACAAGTTATTCTTTAGTGCTCTAACAGCATCAGGGAAGTGATCGTCTAAGGTAACGTATGTAACCCTGGTTCCTCGAAGGAACGAGACGCTGCGTCGAGAACGATTGGGGAACGCCCCCAGCGTGGCGTCTTGTTCTCATACTGTGCCCATAGCGTTCAACGCTCGTTGTCTTATCTCAGGGAACCGAGGTTATGTTAGTAACCAGAGCATTCTCTTGAGGCATAACAGTTTAAGTTTGTATGGAAACTTGAAATGACATATTGTGAATTACTACAATCCTGTGTGTATGTTTATATCGGGATTGTGCACCATCGGTGTCTTTGTGTGCATGGGTCACATTTAGTAAATTAAAACTTTTTTAAATAGGAGCAATGGTAATGTATCTGGTCACACATTATGTCAGTCATGATTTTATCACTTTAAACAACATCCTGATAAACAACAAAGCACTTAGATCCATCCAGGCCGGCTTCACCCTATATGGTCTCAAACCCATATTTATGGATTTGGTCACCCATGACCTGCATTTAAAATGGGAAAGCTCCGAGATCATGGAGCAATTTCCAGTGAGCCCCTCGTGGAACTTTAGGATTCAATAGGTCAGTTACAGAGCAGCGAGATTTTATGGAAACTTACCATTGGAGTCCTGCCTATGCTGTTGAGGTAATAAAGGAAGCCTTTGGCGTGGTAAATTGAGGGGCTTAAAGTAGGGTCCGGCTTCAGCCACTGTCTGTTGAGGTCCTCCGCTGTGAGAGAACAGCGATTACTGAAATAAATCAAAAGAAAAAAGGGATTACAAAGAACAGAAAGTCATCTTTAAACTAACTAAAAGTCCAATTTGGATTTCATGAACTCTTTAATGCATTTCCAGGGATCAAATTAAAATCAAAAACCATCTTTGCGATCCAATATCTGATTTAGCTTACCCGTTTGTTTGAAGACAAGATGACCAATCTGTCTATCTCTGTGCATGCCTGTGCATCTGTGTGAATGTTAAAACGCTGGAATTGTGACGTTCCCATATCAGCGTCTACCTTTACAGGTTACTGAAAGGTCGGTGGTGAGCAGAGCTATCTAGCGCACCACACAACCAGTCTGTTGATTAGAGAACAAGCAGCAGCTGAGCTTTATCTCCTAACAAAATCCTACTGACATTTGGAGGTAGCTTGGCAACTACAGACTTCCCCACATTCAGTTCCTGAAAGCCAATTATAAGACACAAATGTTCAAACATTAGCAAATTGATAAGCCATGTTTGAAACGGCTGAGCGTGACTGTTGAGTCTCTGATCACAGGTGCTCTGTGTGATGATTCGTTGTGTGCTTTCTTTGGGCCATTCTTGGTCCTGTATGAATGGAAGCATGACGTAAAACACAGTCGCCATCTGAAAATACATTTACAGTAAAATATACTGGCTTTTTATCAAATGCTATGTCTGTTTTCATAGACATCAATAATGGCTGCGTAAAAACAAGAGATGGAAGTTGCAGTCTTCTTTCCATCTGAACAGTTTGTTCAACCAGACTGGTTTCAGAGTATATTGGCAACTGGACTAAGATGCCTTTAGGTACATTAAAAATTAACGGAAACCACAAACAGAACCACATGACTATAAATACAACCCACTTTTTAAGGTGTCTCAGAAAAGCTGTTCTCAGCTCACTGCTGAAGTAGTTCAAGCAAAGGGCCACAATCTTCAGAGAATTTCATTTTAAACAAAAATACCATATTTCTTGGGGTCTTGAGACAAGCAAATTACTGTATTTTTGAGGCGACAAAACATGGTTTTCCGGAAAGTTTACAGTGCACCCCAGGGGGGGCAGCAAAGCAGAAATGGCAAGAAAATTGCTCTACCCTACAGCTGTCTATAGTTTAAAGTGCACCATTGTGGAGAAAATAAGAAAATCTGAAATACTGGATGTCAGTTGAGATGATTTGAGAGTTCAATAGAGTTTAATATTACCTGTCTGTCTGTTCAAGCCATGTTTACACTAGGCAATATCTGACTTGGATTTCCAACTCATCGTGTCATTATGTATTCATTGCCGGATATCTAGATTGTAAATATTTAATGAACCAAACTGAGGCTTCTGCTATGAACAACATCAGTGTCTTCATGTTTTTTCCTCTCATTTTGGGGGGAGGGCTCCATTTTGTTCTTGACAGAAATCATTTATGAACACTTCTCTGCTCTTGCGTCTGATGACAACTGGAGGTGGAACAGTATTTTGTCCCCTTTCATGGCTTCCCAAAAACTGACAGCCCTTCTAACACGTCCTGCTTTTAAAATGTCTACTTTTCAATATTTCACCCAGTGCACTGCAGTGCATGACACATTTTGCAAGTAGCCCAAAGCAGCCCTGGTCTCAAAGGCCAACAAATCATTCAAATGATAGTTCAGGTTTAATAAAAGAAATTAAATGATCAAATGGCCATTTGACTCCACCAAACCTCAAAAACAGAACACTCAAATTATAATTTGGACTCCATTTATTTCACAATAGAACCAAATGAGAATTTGACTCCCCCCACTTCAAAACATAAAGTTACCTGGGCATTTGTCTCCGTCCAACTCAAAAACAATGGCTGCATGCATTAAAACTGCATGGCTCAATTGAACTGAAAAGCCTTCATGTAAACACCTTCATTGATCCGACTGAGGTCAATCCGATATAAATTTCAAGCAGATTAGAAAGAGTGGTGTAGACTTTTTCTAAACCGAACACTAGATGATAACTTTGCCTCCACCCATCTCAAAAACTAAGCCCTCAATAACTGTGACTCCACCCACATCAAAACAAAAAACTCACTGTGCTCTACACTCTCACTCACCCTCTTCAAAAACTATGTCTATACATTCCACCCTCTGCAAAAACAATGTCTAATGGGAAGTTGACCCAACCTCAAATATAGAATACTCACATACAATTACGTCAATTTTGACGCTCATTGGGTATTTGACTCCAACCACCTCAAACAGAACACTCTATAATAATTGTGACTCCACCCACCTTAAAACAATGCTCATTAGGCATTTTTCTTAAACTACCTCAAAAACAGAATGTCTAATGTAAATTTCACTCCACCCACCTCAAAAACCAAACAGACAATGATAATTTTGACCTCATCAGCCTCAAAACAAAGCACAGGCTGGGCATTTGACCCCACCCATCTCAAATACAGAATATCTAGTAAGACTTTGACTCTATCCATCATAAAAACACAATTTTCAATTTCAATTTGGACTTCACCAATATTAAATGTAATGAAAGCAATCCTGGTCTACAAGGTGTAGGATTAGCATATATATCATGGTTTCAAGGGTGCTTATCAAAAAGGAATCGACTCATGTAAAATATGGGCATTTGACTCCCAACTCAACAAAACGCCTAATGCTAATTTAACCATTTAACTCCACCCACCTTAAAAAGCAGAATCCCAAAATATCACTTATACTTCGCCTACCTCAAAAACTCTTCAATTGACACAACGAGACTTCACAAACGAAATACCCATGAGACATTTTATTCCGCCAACATCAAAAACATCCAATCAAATGCCTCCTGACGCATTGTCCAAAGCAAACACGTCACACTCCAGCATGCAACTGCTAACTGCTCTAAAAACATTTAATACACAGTGGGCAAGAGGTAGTTAAGGCTTTAATTAAGAATACTATTGTTCAAGCATATACGGATTATAATACAATCATAATTTATACACTTTATGATCCAAAAACTTAGAATGAAGCCATTAACGCAAGTCACTCCCCCTTTATAATCACCCGCTGAAAAATAGAAAAGCATTTGATGCTCACTGAGACAAGAAATGACAGAACAGTGGGAGTTTTGGAAAGAAAACTATATCTTGTACATTTGTTCACATTAACTATTTATAAGGATATGAAATGGCTGACAATGAGAGGAATCCACGCAAGTATCACCTCAGAGAGGAACAGCGGTCGCTGTAGTGCTCTGTTGACCAGACACATTACTTCATCTAGACAGGAGTTACAGTTTACACTCAGTTCAGCTACAACATAGATAAATAAGAAGAGGGGGTGATAATCAAGGCCCCATTTCTCTCTTACAGCCACATTCATCCTATCCCAATCTATTTTATTGGTCTTAGGTGTAACTGCTAAGCATTATGCAGTGCGTTATAGACCCTGTATGATTTGCTTATGATCACGATTAGGAAAGGGTACACAAACAATTTCCTGTGCCACCTGATGCAACAATAATCCCTGGAATCGATAAGCAATCCTGGAGTTCCTTAAACGGTATTATTTTTGGTGTGCAGCACTTATCCAGTGAGCTTTGATGTTTTATAAAATATTAATTTATATAATTATTATTTCTAATTAAATATAAAATATATAAATCAATATACAAATTGCACAGTTATACTGTTTTTTTTAACTATTTACACAGTTATATTGCACAGTTATATTGTTTTTTAACTATGTTTTTTAACTATTTATTTTTAACTATTTACACACATGCACACATTACATAATATAAAATAATATAATAAAATATATTAGTCTATATTTAAACCATAACCTACATTTATTCATTAATGATATTAATTAAAATATTATTACAATAATATGAAGATTTTTTTATATAATATAATATAATATAATATAATATAATATAATATAATATAATATAATATAATATAATAATCATTTGTAAGTTACAAAAAAAATGGTTGACCATTACACCATAAATAAATAATAAATACACGCATCTTATTCGGACTGTTGTAATACTCAATTACAGACTGTTATAATATTCACACACTTGTCTTTGGGTGACAGTAAAGAGAAATACGGCTCTCATAAGCCAACACTAACCCCATGAAATCACACACTATTATACTGTGTGTGTGCGCACACACAGACACTTCCTGATCAACTTACTGAACCAGGACAGTTCAATTTACTCCCATGGCTACAGATAGATCAGTTGGATCAGTCTCGATAGCTTTTCGTCGCATCGGCTAATGAGGTTATATCTCCGTTTTCTACTCAAATCTCCATCAGCTGGAGATGGGCACAATCAGTGACGTTTAGTCGAGTGAAAAGTAGTGTGAGAGAAGAGGGGAAAAAAAGGAAAAGAGGTGAAAGTTGTTAGAATAGGGAACTGGATTTTTCCACAGAAAAAGGGATACTTTGAATGCAACACTGATTGGTCAATGGTACCATAAGAATGTATGAAGTACAGAACTCTATAATCGCTAATATAGCTACATGACTTACTGTATCACCTGGTTCACCTTTATGTTTTAAAGTATAAAACAACGAGGGTACTCGTAACTGCATGGTACAACAAAAACAAGGAGGACAAGTCGGTATTTAAAGTGTTTGGTGGGACACAAGGAACTTCCATTAACGGGTAGAAATGTAAAAGTGGCACGGACGAAAGAGGCTGAGGTGAGAGAAAAAGCTGCCGACTCTGTGAGCCCAGATCTGATGACGTAAACCCTTTCTTCCACACATCTCCTCTGACTCATCTGTACTTAAGGGAACGGTTGTCTCTCGGT
This sequence comes from Carassius gibelio, assembly GCF_023724105.1. Classification (NCBI taxonomy): domain Eukaryota; kingdom Metazoa; phylum Chordata; class Actinopteri; order Cypriniformes; family Cyprinidae; genus Carassius; species Carassius gibelio. The sequence continues at coordinate 5,429,933 of NC_068395.1, read as the reverse complement.
TCACCTTCAAGTCGAAAGTACAGTGTTTTTTTGTATTTCAGCCATCAATAATGGATAGTGCTGTTGGCTATCGTTTGATTCATGAAGAGAAACCTGCAGGCCAGTTTTGACAAGTTTCCTCTTCAGTTGGTGAATAAAGGTCTGTTCACATCAAGTTCAATGATTCTCAACAATATAGTGGGATTTTTTCAGGTTTAAACAAATCATTTTTGGATCTTTGACTCATTCACAGAAGTCTCTGCCTATAGGAGCTTGTTTTTTTCTGCATTCGAAGACTGAGAATAAGGTGCTCACTGGTCACTAGCTACAGTAACCTACAGAAAGGGCCAGAGAATGAATCAGTAAAGATATAAACAAATCTTCAGTGAATTATTGAACAAATCTGAATCAATCTAAGGTGAATGGAATCAATAGAGTTGCATTACAAAATGAATCAGTGAACAATAAATCTTTAGCTAATGGCAACAAAAAGATAAGTCATAATGAATCAGTGAAGAAATTTAAACGAATCTTCGGGAAATAGTATTAAAAACAGTCAAGATAGAAAATGAATCAGTATGTGGAATACAATCAAAAAAGTAAAGGTGAAAAACAAATGTGAATGAATCTTTGGTCAGCAGAATCAAGAGTTGTTTTTTCAGCCACACGGAATTGATAACACATTAAACATACACTGTATTGTTTTAAAAGAATGTAACTATGCTCTACCTTTATATTCACACTTTCTTATCGGTGAAGGGACAAGCAAGCGTGAAGTGTGTTTGAAAAATGAATAAAGTGAGATGTGACTGTAATGGTACTATATAACTGTGAAGTGAGGCTGCAAGATTATCATGTTTATAATGACGCTCCATTCAACTATGAAACTACAGGAAGACAGAATGATGAATCATTAAATGATAGGCGTTATCGCCTTGAGGCAGAGTATTGCATTTAGTGTGTTTAGAAATGCAGATTTTTGAACTAAAGTAGCTTACAGCGGTGCAAACTTAACTTAACTTAATTTAGAAGATTGTACATGATGGTAAGAAAATACATAAATTAATTTATGGGTTATATAAATAAATAACAATTTTTAATAAATATTTTATCTCTATCATTAAAGAAAACTGATTTCAGTTGTTCTGCTAACTTTTCTGTATGTCTCTCTGGGAATCTGTCATCTTTCAGTGCGTCAAAAATAGAAGTGTTACAAAACAGTCTTTGCTTAGTGATGAATGAATTGCTTAGTTTAGAGACAGTAAATCTTTTGATATTCTATTATTATCATTTTAAATCTAATTAATGACCTCCACTCTGACGCTCTGCATCATTTTAAGCAGAGGGAACAATCTGTCTCCCTGGTGAATAGTGTAGAGTGTTACTGATTGACTCTGACTCTGCCACAGAAAATCAGAGGAAAAGAAAATGGGGCGCCATTTTTCATAAACAACACAACAGGGACAGTGGAGAGAAGAGGAAAGCATTAGCCGAACCTTGAGTTCTCATCACAACAGATTATGAAAGAAATGTTCAAGGTCACAGACGGATTTGAGTACAACAATAAATTTAAAGCCTGTGAAATTTACAAACAAATGTGTTCATAAAGAAAGCACTGTGTTTACATAATGTATGCAGTTTGACAGAAGCATCAGACTACCTCGGACTTTTGAGCCAAGTGGATTTTAAATACAATTTAAATGCAAAATAATAATAATTACGATAAATTAAAAAAGGATGTTTAAAAAAAAAAACACACAGTCGTCATTTAACCATCATTGAAGAGTAGACTTTATTTTGCAATAATATTTAAAGGGGGGAGGTGAAATGCTATTTCATGCATACTGAGTTTTTTACACTGTTAAAGAGTTGGATTCCCATGCTAAACATGGACAAAGTTTCAAAAATTAAGTTGTACGTTTGAAGGAGCATTTCTGTTCCAAAAATACTCCTTCTGGTTTGTCACAAGTTTCGGAAAGTTTTTTTCGAGTATGGGTCTGAGTGATGTTAGATGGAGCGGAATTTCCTTACATGGGTCCTAGGGGCACGTCTGCCTGAAGAGCGCGCGCTCCCGTATAGCAGAGCACAGAGAGCAGAGGCATTCACTGATCAGAGCGAGAGCGTCGCGAAATGTCACAAAAGAAGTATATTTTTGGTTGCCAGGGAAAGACAACCCTGCACAGATTACCAAAAAAAAAAAAAAAACAGCATTAAGGGACCAGTGGATGGAGTTTTTTTACAGAGCATCGACAGAGTTGTGCAAGTGTTTGTGTTTGTTCCCTGCATTTCGAAGATGCTTGTTTTACAAACAAGGCCCAGTTTGACGACGGATTTGCGTATCGTTTATTTCTTAAGGATGATGCAATCCCAACGAAAAAGGGTCACGATCGTGTGGTTGGAACCGCAGGCGGTGAGTAAAACTGCTTCAAATATCTCTGCCTTCTTGTTAGTGCGTCCGCCTCTCATGCCGAGACCCGGGTTCGAGCCCCTCTCGAAGCGAGTCGTTGCTGCTGCTGCTCTCGTTCAGTTTCAGCCTCGGGATCTGATTCTGGATCATAAATAAACGGCTGAATCTGACTGTTAGCCATGGTTTGTTTTGGATGATGTTTTTTCCTCACGGTAATGTCACAGCTTCCAAACGCTTTCAACGCAAAAGCCTACTGGCGCTCGTGATTCTTTAGCTCCGCCCACACGCCACGCCTCCAGCCGGTCGTGTTTTTCCGGGAGAAATCGGTACAGACTATCTTTCTCTTATGAATATAATAAAACTAAAGACTTTTTGGAGTTATGAAGGATGCAGTACTACTCTATAGGTACTCAAGATTAACAGGATATTGAGTGAAAACGAGCATTTCACCCCCCCTTTAAAATTATAATTGTGTATTTATAAAATAAAATAAAACGTATTGCAAAATATTCAAGAAAAAAACCACTGGACTAAAACCTACATAAAAAAAAAAAAGTGTCTAATATCTGTTATTTTTGAATTGACATTCCTGTCCTGAATTACTCTGCAAATTAGATTCATTAAACCTCTTCAAACAGTCATGACACTAACATTGAACAATGAAAATGAGATGCTTTTCTTCTTGTTAGTGGTAACTGTCCCTTCTTTGCTTCTGAGCTAAATATAATTTCCAATACAACATCTGCCTCTTTAGTCTCTCATTTCCATTCAAAACTCCAGCGGAATTACCGTTCCAGTGCAGAAGAGGCTGCATGACTGACGTGTTCCGCAGGACAAATCCTTGGGAATGAGACTGGGGAGCAGATGTAGGACACAAGCATAAATGACAGCTACAACAGAGACTATTTTGTAAAAGGGGTCATATGATGTTGCTAAAAAGAATATTATTTTGTGTATTTGGTGTAATGGAATGTGTTAATGTGGTTTAAGTTTCAAAAAACACATTATTTTCCACATACTGTACATTATTGTTTCTCCTCTATGTGCTGCCTATCTGAAACGCATCGATTTTTACAAAGGTCATCGTTCTGAAAAGCAAGATGTACACTGATTGGCCAGTTATCCAATGCGTTGTGAATGGCCGAATGCCTCAAGCGTGTGATGGAAATATTATGCCCCTTACCATATTTTTATGCCGTGTCCCTGCGCGATGAGACAAAAACAATAAAACCCATTATAAACAAGGCATTTGTTGCATCCAGTGGGGACATAATTACTGATTATAATGACTGCTGCACACATCTGAATAATTGGATGAACTGCTCTGGAACAGGGTCATAAATACAACTTAACCACTGATTTCTAGTTGTCTCCTCTTTTGGAAGACCAAACTAAGAATTGTATCACTTTTGAAACGAAACACACAGCATCTCTTTGACATGGCGGCGCCAGCAGCAACAATTCTACAACGAGAATCAAAGTTATGCTTTCTTTCTTTGCGTGAACATTTTGGCAGCGCTATGAAAATCATCCCCCACCCTGATGTAGACATGTGGGGGTGTGTTTAAATAAGGTGTTTAAGGAGGTCATGGACGAGTCTTAAATTTCTAATGAATATCTATTTGGGTTTGAGACTTTAGTCTTTGCAATTTTTAGGGATCTTATCTATTCACAAACAGCTTGTAACACTCCTAAGAGAAAAGGAAACTTGAAATCGCATCATATGAACCTTTTAAAAATGGCTGTGCTGTTAAAATAACCAATCATGCAATTCCTCAAGCACACATCCATCATAACCAATGCAGTCATGATGGCTTTCATCTAGCATATTTGACACTGAACATCAAGTGGTCACACAGCACCATACCAAAATTGAACAAAAGTAACAATAATGCCCTTTAAATCAAGCATCTACATCTATTAAAGTAACTATGAACTAAATAGGCTCAACAATAAGCAAAAATTCTGAAAATTCTGAATTGGAAAATTGATCATTTTGGTTTTTATTTTTTATTTTATTTTACTTTGCATGTTAACCAACCCTGCCCATGTTGACATTTGCCTAATGTTGCTAGGTTCCAGTGGATTTGTACCAGTATACCACAAAAATGACAAATCTGATTGGACGCATAACTATGCACAAAAATATAGATAGCTTAATTTTTTTTATGAATATTTTTAATGAATATCGTGTTTACGTCATTTCATTGTCATTTACTCAACCTTATCATTTCAAAACAGTATGTCTTTTTACTTCAACAAATGTTGTTAATAAAAAAGCGAACCATGCCTTTAATTGCATTTACCATTGTTTTCTGGGCTGCAAGCCAACAGTTGAGAACCACTGACAAGTTTCATCAACCCGTAATAGCTAATGATGATTTGAACAGCCTAAAATATCCATCCAAGCTAAATTCAATTTACATTTCGCCGTAAATGGACCATGTAGGTAGCATGAATCCTACTGTAGTCGCGTATAATTCAGCTGTCAAACATGACCTTCCAGCTTCCTACGTACTCTTCCAGAACACTTTATATGTATCACATGTGTGTGGCATGTCTAAAGTGCAAGGTAATCAGCTTCAGTGACAGGCCCCCTTCTCCTCTACTGGAATAGAGGCGTCACTCAGGTCTAAACAAGAATCTGCATTGCCAAAACCTGTTAATATCCATCAACATAATAGGGAGACGGCACCTCTTTCAGAAATATAAAATTAAAAGTTAAGCTCTCCTTAGCTGTGGCTAACATACATTGCAACTGGTTACCAGCAATTTGTCACCACTGGCAGGTCCCCACGTTGGGTGCCATGTGCTTATTTAGTATCCTGCTTTCACCCGAGACAGTAATGATGTCTCTAAAGTATTCTACACAGTGTTAATCTTAAAGAATGATGTTTAATTGCAAGTACTGAGTGTGAGATTGCTACTGATGGTTTTTCTTCATTCAGAATGATTATTCCTAAAAGGTAGCAATGAAAGCGGGGTTGATAAAAATGCCCTTTTGTCATGCACGACTGGATATTATCACCTGTGCAGATTGCATAAGGGAGATCAGAAGTGGCCTTGTCTTGAATATTCATGTTTTACTTTATTCATGCCTGCAGGGCACACAAATTATCATGGGGAAGACAGAGTCATAGGAGCTTGTTTAATATCTCCCATTGTTTGGCGTGGCAATTTTAGAAGATGAAGCAAATACAAAGACTCATTGAAGCTCATTGATCGGCTCGCTCGCTTGCGAATTCAAATATTCATGATGAACTTGGATTTTTTTTAATCAAGTGGTCGTTTCATATTCCCTTTGTAATGAGGACTGAAATCTTCATTACACATGCTCTGTATTCTAATTTCATATAATGTGTAAGATGCCAGAGAAAGATAAAATATTCAATTATTTTCATAACGCGTAGAAGAAAAATACCACCATGGCAACCGAAAAATGCTTTTGAGTTCAAATATTCAGGGATGGGATTATGGTACTTTGAAAACATGACTCCGTGACCCACATTCAATCAGGACAGACACCTTTTTAATTGACGTGAATGAAATGAGACCGTTTAATATATGCAAATTTAGGCTTGTTTATTCACAAAGTTAAATGAATATTGAAAGTCATGGGTTGCGCAACACCTGACGTTGATTAATAATCAATATCAATAAGCAATATTTATTGTCCATTCACAGTTCATTTCACCAGCCCCTCTCCTATCCCAAAATGTGTAGACTTTAATTCACTTTATATATATATATATATATATATATATATATATATATATATATATATATTAGGGGTGTAACGGTTCACAAAATTCACGGTTCGGTTCGATACGATACACTGATGTCACGGTTCGGTTCGGTTCGATACGTTTTAGATACAGCAAAATGTAAAAACATCTCAACTTTTCAGAATGCCGCAAGCGCACCGCGGGTCATGTGACAAGAACCAACCAATCAGCTTCATCCTTTCCCGTAACAACGTTGAGAGCTCAGCCAAGATGAAGGAACAGCTGATCATAGTTGTATGGATTGCAATTTTGAAATAAATTCAGTAGCAGAGCTACTGCAAGCGATTTTTAGAGCTGCAAATCCATTTATCCTTCGCTGAAATTTCCGCGTCTCATGGAGAGAGCACGTCATTGTTGCTTAGCAAAGACAGACGCCTCATGAGCGCTTCTGCCCGAGCGCTTTGGAAAGGAGGAGAAAGACGCGCTTAGCGTTTTCCATGCGTTTTTAGGCACGATATGTGAACGGCCCCTAAGGCGCTCGCTCACTCAGCACGCGCTGAAGGCTCGTTGCAAAATGTCTAATGCATTTAACAGACCAGAAATATAAGATCCTAAAATAACCAACAGGTCTGGTGTTTGGGTTGGATTCCCTGTAAGCTATAGTTTCTAAATGCTGCAGGGATAGTTTGCTGCGTGCATGTTTCTCCTTTTTTTCGTATTTTCCCAGATAGTACTGACGCATATATCCCAGATATTCCCGCTGGGTTTTTTTTTTTTTTTTTTGTAATCCCGCTGGTGTACCCTGTCATGTTGCAGATGCGACATACCGTTGTTTTTTTATCCACCACTCTCTTGCCATCACCATTATAGCTTAAAGGGAATCCAAAGTGCACCCAAACACCAGACCTGTTGGTTATTGGAGGATCTTCTCATTTCTAGTCTGTTAAACGCATTGGCTATTTTGCAACGAGCCTTCAGCGCGTACTGAGTGAGCGAGCGCCTGCTGAGTAGCCTAACATAAACATATAAGATGGTGTTTTTTTCTTCTTCGGGAGTGTCAGGGGCGTTGCCTGTTACGTTGTTTGGGTTATTGGGCTACCTTGTTGAACGCATATCATTATATTTCTTTCTCTCTCTCTCTTTTTTTTTTTTTTTCAAATATAATTAATTACTCCAACGAACCGTTCGGTATACATAATGCGTACCGCGTACCGAACCGAAAGCGTCGTACCGAACGGTTCAATACGAATACGCGTATCGTTACACCCCTAATATATATATATATATATATATATATATATATATATATATATATATACATAAAACAATAGGTTCACAGAGCTCTACAGTAGTAAACATTTGAAGTGGATAAAAAAAGATCATCAAAGTTGTCCTAAGACAAGAACAGGTATTTTTTTGGTTTTAGGACAACTTTGATAAAAAGTTTTGATCCACTTCAGATGTTGACTACTGTAGTACAAATGGGCATGCATGTAGTCAAAAAAATTTACTGCAAAAGCCATAAATCTCCCTCTTGCTCACTTGCATCTGTGTGTGTTATGTACTGAAAGATGTATTCTTCTACATCTACTGTAAAACAGTACATCAGCACACATGACCACCCACACACACGCTTGAATCTTGAAAAATGTGGAGATTCACTTCGACTTGGAATAAATCACTACAACTGCCTTCTATGGCCAAACAGTCACACCGTGGAATTCAAACGAGTTTCAGGTAAAATACACAGGTTTCAGCTTAATTTGAATATGCATGCATGTTTAACAGAGCACCTTGCTCTTCAAAGACATTTCATTACAGTGCTTTTGTTGAAAAAAAAATATTAAAGGTTTAGCTTGTAATCTAATAATCCTTTTTTTTTTTTGTTGTTGTTATTACAAAATTTTCATTTTCCACTGCTGCAGTGTAACAGCTTCTGTAATGAAATGTTTTCCATAACTCAGAAGAAGAAATAAGATCAAATATGCTAAATGATTCACGTTTTAGGTTTTAAGTCACTGAAAAATATAAAAAAAAAAAAAACAAACATGCAGGATAGTAAAAAATAATAATAATAATAATAAATGTCTCATTAAAAAAAAAAAAAAAAAAGCCTCCACTACTCAAGGGGGCGCTACAGCTGCCTTCAAATGTCTGCGGCATTAAACCATGTTAAGTATGCTAGCTCTTGCTCTACAGGATTCTCTTCAAATTGTTGTTCTTTCCAGACATTATTGAGGACTATATGTAAAATGGAATAGCCAATTGAGAAACTGATAAATCAATTAAATCAGAAGCAATTCAAAAGAAGCTATCATTGGTTAATGCGACCAATTCATGCATACGGCTTAATTTACTAGAAGCTGACAGCTGAAGACTTGTTTACATTAATTATTGTTTACATTAATATTGTGGCAAGCCTAATGTTATAAAACACATTCTGGCACATTTCAGAAAACAACAGCATGTATTTGCAGCAAGAACTTTCATTCAGTACTAAAAGTAAAGTATACAAAAAGTAAAATTAAAGTATGTTTAAGATCTTAACATAATGAAACTCCAAATAATTTGAGATAAAAGTCCTCACTTCATCTCAAGCTATTATTTCTAACAGAAACAGAAAATTCCTGTCTGACAAAATGTGCAGCAGCAATCTGTCTAAGTCTACATTTAGGTTATTTAAACAGGCTTCAATTTGCATGGGCAATAAAGACTTACAGTTTCATTAGGAACATTATGTGTTACTGACATGAAGCTGTCGCTTCACATTTATGGCTAGTGGAAGTTCTGTTCTGGTGGGTTAACTGGGGTTGCTGGGTATTCATTTGGCTCTTTTGATGCAAGCAGAACAGGCTAACATCTAGATAATAATTTGTTCTCCTCTCAGCCGTAATACTTATCTTAACATGTAAAGATGAAAGCGACGTCAAACATGCAAGTGTTGTTGTTACCTACTAATTCCTGACACTCATCTGCTAAGACTAAGTAGCGTCAAAACAACTAGCATGACACACCATCACAACACAAGTAAAGGATTAAACTCTTGTTTTGCTCTCAAATGAAATGTAACCTAAGCTACATCCATCATTTGCGAAATGACAGTTTTATCGTACATTTACACTCCTACATTCAGCTTTTGCCTGGCAATCACTGGATCAGAGTTTAGTCCCAGAAAGTTCTGTATGAGTTGAGGGGGATAAAACGAAGTGCTTCGCTTACTCATAGCACTCAGTGTTATCTTGCCCGGACAGGATGGCTGTAATACTGGCTTATGTCTGGCTGTGTAAAAATCTAAACACATACATGGCAATGCTATTGTACAGTTCTGGTGATTTTGCTAGCAGACGACAGAGCATTTTGTGAAGCCTGCAGTTTTATTCAGATATAGCTCACTGTGTCTTAATTTGTCCACAGGCAAGAGTTGGCACAGGAACTTCTTCCTGAGGGGGAAAATGAGCCAGACTCAACTGAAAGCACAAGGAAATGATCATGTGCAGAGGAAAATGCTCTTCAAGTCATTTCTGAAACAAAAATAAAAACGTACTTCACTATGGAGCTTTATGTTATTTTTTAAATTTGACAACAAGAGATATCTGGTCCCTCATGGGATATGTCTTGATGTTGAATGTACATAAACTAAAAGTAATACAGGGTTAGAATAACAAGAAGGTGAGTATGAATTTCTATTTTTTAAGTAAACTCCATTTAACATCATAACTGTGTCATTATTTATTGTTTGCTAACTTCAAAAAAAAAAAAGAAAAGAAACTAAAGTGACATTCAGCCAAGTATGGTGACCTATACTCGTGCTCTGTATTTAACCCATCCAAAGTGCACACACAAAGCATTGAACACAAACACACACTGTGAACACACACCTGGAGCAGTGGGCAGCCATTTATACTGCGGCGCCCAGGGAGCAGTTGGGGGTTCGGTGCCTTGCTCAAGGGCACCTAAATCGTGGTATTGCCAGCCCAAGATTCAAACCCACAACCTTAGGGTTAGGAGTCAAACTCTCTAACCACTAGGCCACGACCTTCCATAACTTTCAAGTATCAAGTCATCCAGTTTTTTTTGCTAACTTTTCTTCCCACATTACTTGAGAGGCACTAATAGTGTGTATTCTTCCAGGCTCCATGCTAAATTATATTGCTTTGTATTCTGCAGGTCTGAAAAAAAACATTACCAGGCCACCCTGGAGCAAAAGCAACCGAGAAGTGCTTCTTCCTGCAGGTTATAATGAGCACTGTATTCATTTGGTCTTACCAAATAAGAAAGAGAAAAATATTCACATTGTCATTTCATTTTATGACTTTTTCATGACCAATCTATGACCTCCAAGGTTTAATTGACAAGTTTCTAACAGTAAAATAACAGTGCCTATTTAAATTAACTCTTGAATTTGGGTCCAGCAAAAGCACAGTATGCTCTAAAACTACGGGAAAGTTATTGTGTAAAATGACACGATTTTATCAAAACTGAGGGTGACTATTATGGAAAGAGTCGGTTTACAATTAAATCTGGTAGAAAGGTGCACGCTATCAGTGAAAAGCGTACACTGGGTGTCAAGTGGTGGATCACAAGAAAAACAAGTGAAAAAAACAAGAACAAACAATGTTACATGGTCAAAAAGAACAATCAAATATATAATCGTTCACATCACTGATGTTGACAATATATATATATATATATATATATATTTTTAAATACAACTATAATAAAAATAAATTATAAAAAAATAAAAAAATATTGATTATAAACAAAAATCTAGCAAATAAAAAAAATTAATAATAAATTAATAGTAAAATTAGCAAACAAGCCAAACAACTACAGAAATAAAACAAAAATAAGCAAATAAAGAAATAGTTGTATTAATATTTTATAGAAAAACTAAAATAATTTAAATTAAACAACCCAAATAACTAAAACAAATAAATGATAATACTAAATTGACAAATAAACAAGAAAAATAAGCATATGAATAATGCTTATAAACAACTAGCAAAATAAATAAAATGATTATTATAAAATAAAAGAAGAAATTAATGAATTAATTAATTAATTATAATGAAAAATAAGCATAATAAACAGATTTAAAAAAATCATAAATAATAATAAATAAAAGATCACATTTCCCAGCATTTCCAGAGTGTTACCGAATATATTGGAGCATGCAGGATGCATCCACTTGCGCTAATCCACTTATTTAGAATTATCTTTTATGGGATATCATGCTTGCTTTCCATACGTCAGCATGGTAGCCGGGCTCCAGAAGGGGAACAGATGCCATGTTATGAATCTGCATTACATCCGCAAGAGTATTTATTAATCCGGGTCATCATAGAATGCCTGGTGGAATTTAGTCATAAGCCCCCGGTCTGTGCTTTCCATCTGTTGACTGTGTTTTAACATACTTCTGAGTAGCTTCATCTCCAACACACAGCTGATAAAGCCAGTTAGATGAGTGCTGAAGCGTCTTCAACAAATAGAAAACAAAAGGTCAGTTTTCCTATGAATAAATTTTTCCAGATGTTTGATTCTGTATCACAGCTCTGATAGGCTCTGTGCACATGCAATTTCCTGTGACACTCAGCTAGCCATTTCTCAAGTCCTTATCACTCATATGTCCTAAAGGTGATGATAATTACAACCCTCAAATAACTTGTGGCTTATACCTGATGACAAAACAAGGTCTGAATCAAAAACAACCAACACAAATAAAAAAATCTGATATGTTAAAAACTAGTGTACTGGAAATATGCTTATGACCGCATTACGATTTTATCAACATACAACGAATGAGTGAGTGAATTAATATATTGAAAGAACCAGTTGTTGTTTTTTTTTGTTGTTGTATTTTTATAATGTTAATTGAAATATGTATATGTATATATACATATTTCAATTAAGATTATGAAAAAAACTGGTTCTTTTTTATTAATTAATTCACAAACTCATTCATTGTATGTTGATAAAATCGTAATGCAGTCAAATCATATATATATATATATATATATATATATATATACACGTGTGTGTGTGTGTGTGTGTGTGTGTGTGTGTGTAACTTAAACTTGTTTTATTACAGATAGTTGCTGAAGTTGTTAAAATAACAAAAACTGAAATAAAATGAATCAGAATTATATAGAAAACATAAATAAAATTACAAACTAAAATGAAAATGAAAATAGAATATATAAAAAACTGATTCAAAAAATTTATAATAAATAAAATACATAATAAAAAACAAATTAATAAACAATATATAATAAATAATGCTTATGAACAACTAAGCAAAAAAGAAAAAAATATAATAACAAGTAAATAAAAGCAAATAAACAGAAATTAATGAAAGAATGAATGAATGAACAAATTAATATTACTAAGAACTATAATTGTATCAACAAAGCTAAAATAAACTAGTAATCTAATAAGTAAAAAAATTTAAATCATATAATTGAAATTATTTGCAAATAAATGTATAAAATTCTAATGATAAAAAAATGAAACAAAATGAAACAAAAATCAGCAAAATAAACAAGTAAATATAAAAACATTAAATAAATAGCACTTAAACAATTTATTAAAACATGCAATAAATAAATGTATTGTTTATTGCACTACTATGTATTTATGAGGTGAATCATGAATGCAACAAAAATGAATTGACACATAAAATAACAATACATAGCCTAACTAATAAAATTTAATAAGCCTAATAAAACTGATAAAAGGCAATAAACAGCACTATGCATTTTAAAGCATTTAGTGTGCAATGCCAGGATATCTGGGACAACATGATGTTGTAATTATGGAACCCCTTAATCATTTTTTAAAGGTTGTAACTAACCGTATATAAGAACTAATTCACAGAAATAAATCATACTTCTAATCACTACATGGAAGGTTTTAAATAGAGTCCGGGGGCAAGGGCCTTGAGATTGGACCCAAGACCCTTTTTTCTGTTTTATCATGTCCCATCTATTGTGACTGATCATGGGCCTGGTCTGCTGAACTCTGGTGTAAACTAAATGGATAAAGCTGCCAGCACAATCCTAATCTTGGAGCCAACAGGTCCCACAGCCTCTGACAGCCAGATAGCTTGTGGAACAACAAAAAAGGGACATTGAGCCCAAACCGAAAATGCATTCTCTTCTTTCAGAATGGGGGGTGGCTTGAATAAAAATAAGGCAAAAGGTATCTTGCATACCATCAAATCATAAACATCTCTCCAAGCATGAAAAGTTACATGCCGGTCAGTATCTTCGGTCAGTTTCATCATCCTCCTTGTCTTTTTCCCCTCAATGACAAATGGACCATACTGTGCTCTCTCGCAAAGATAAGCTCAGAATAGTATTCGCCCGTCATCTTTTCTGTCAGCTTTGATTTGGCCGATGCCTCACTGCGTGCTTTGAAATTTCCCCGTCTTCAAGCAATATCAAGTGTGAACTTTTGTAGAAGCAAGCCTTTATTCCTCCACATAAAGGTGCAAAACAAACGTCTTTTGTTCGTATTTCATCTATAAAAGATCTAATCCAATATGGAACAAATGCATGACCTTGAAGTGTATTTGAAGGTGATTTATTTCAGCACATCTTGATTCAATTACATTCACAATGAAACCCAGATTTCAAGGGTTATAGTTCACCCAAAAATGAAAATTCTGTCATAAATTGCCCACATAACCATCCAGGGCTCGCAAGATTTCAAAATCCCTGGTAGCCCTTCATGCAGCCACTCTTCAGATTTTGGTAGCCAAAGATGAATGTAACTAGCCGCCCATATATATATATAAGGCAAAAGGTATATAAATATATATAATTGTTAAACTCTCATTCTGATAGCACTGATCCATTGGTGAAAAAAAATAAAGAGGCACACTCATTTAAATTTTTTGGGTGAACTGTCCTTTTAACTTGGTGGGTTATGTGCCTGTATATAGTTATTGGACCAATTGTACCCAAAGAGGACTTCACAATTCAGTGCACGCAGCAACAGAACTGTGCTTGTTCATCAGATTAACTGACATTTCCACCTGGCTTTCTGCATCTTTAATCTGTAACACAGCTGGAAGCCATTAGAATCCCATCGACATATTTTCTGTAGTAAGTATAGATAATCAATAATCTGAATTTAAGGCGCTCAGAAAAAATAACCAACGTGCATCAGCGCTCTGATGACGTGATGGTTGGTTTCAGATCCAAGCGGAGAACCCAAATGGATTATAAAGGCCAGACGTTCGATACGGATCAAGTATCACTCCCTGGAGATATTGCACTTTAAGGTGTTGGTTAGGTTTAATTTACCTTGCATGGTATGGATAGTGACATCTTGTCTAAATAAATCAACTGATGTTCTTGATGGTGTTGTTTCATCCAATCGGGCTAGTGGATCATTTTCACGCCTCTGGTTTCGACCATCGGCAGATACAGAAGAGCAGTTAGACGGATGTCCCCAGGTCACAGCCATTTGTTCTGGATAGGGCGGCTTCTTCAGTTGTGTGTGTCCTCTCCATTCCCCTCCATTGAATACCCTTTCAGCGTGTGTTTCTCTTTTAGGGTGACATCCAGCGGCTCATAAACATGAGGGCTCACCATGAGAGATTAGCACACAATGAGTGCCTCCACATGTGAGAAGTGTGGCCGTGTAGCTGCCTGAAGGCCTGTCTGATGAGTTACGCCTCATGCTAGTCAATATCAAAAGACTATTGATTGTTGACTCACATTATGGTTTCTTAGTCTCTTAAAACTACCAATAAGGGCTAAAACCATCAGAAAACCCTCTTCAAAGACAACATTATAAATGAAAGTGGTCTGAGCCTAGAGAATGGAGATTACGTTCTAGTCAGAGAAAATAAATGGATATAAATGAACAGAAACCAAAATAAATGACCAATACAAACACCACTATCATCTATCATCTAATTTTTTATATCTTTCAAAATGTTTTCTATAAAAGTATGTTAATGCCTCAGGGTATAATAATAATAATAATAATAATAATAATAATAATAATAATAATAATAATAATAATAATAATAATAATAATAATAATAATACATTTTAAAATTTAAAAATGATTATTATTATTCTGCATTTAATTCTTGTAACTGTGACTTAGTTTATTGCCATTAAAACGTCATATATCAACTTGTAATTTATAGTATATTACTATTGTTTTTATATATGAATTATATTAACATACTTGGTATATTGTCATAAAGGATTTGGGGTAGATCAGATTTTTTTCTCTTTTGTAAATTAACATTTATTTAATCAAAATGACTGGAAAAAATAAATGTATTATTACAAATGTATAATAATCTTAGGCACACATTACTCCAGCCTTTAGTGTCACATGATCCTTCAGAAATCATTCTAATATACAGATTAAGCGATCAAGAAACATTTCCTATTATAAATGTTGAAAACAGCTCCTTAATATTTTTGTGTAAACAGTGATTTTCTTTCTCTTATTTTATTTATTTATTTATTTATTTATTATTTTCAGGATTCTTTGATGAACAGAAAGTTAACATGTTTAAATATGAATCTTTTGTAAAGTAATAAATGTCTTTACTGTTAATTTCCCATGCAGAATAAAAGCACTGAATTCTTTCTCCTGTACCTTTTATCCTCAAAAGTATTAAATGCATAAATAAATAATCTTACTGAATGGTAGTGTATATCACCATGTTACCTTTGTTACTGACTTAATCTCTTGCATTTGTGACTTCATATCTAAACATTGTGACATCTACATTTATTTTCTTATATTTGTGATATATTATCATGTTAACTGTTAATACCACAATGTTGCATAATATTTAAAATTTGAGATTATATATATATATATATATATATATATATATATATATATATATATATATATATATATATATATATATATATATATATATATATATATACATACACACACACACAATATATACAAAAAACAAACCCAATTTAGGTTTAATATTAATGTAATGTATGACTAGACAAAATATTGTCTACATTTAAAGGACATTTTCACCAAGACAAAAACAACTGCAATAAAACTGTACAAATTACACTGGGTGGCCATCATCTGTACTAAAAACCAAGCACCTCCGAGGTGAAAAAGAAAGGAGGAGCTGAAGATGGTGGGGGCTTGGCTGTGGTCACTTTTAGCCCAACAGAATGATGAACAGCACAGGCTGATATTCATTTGTCTTCTACCTGTCTGCCTCCAGCCCACGGGGGCCTCCACAATATGTCACTGTCGTATATTGGACCGCCTCCATGCATCAAAACATTTTAATACAGCTCAGCCCACTTCCACCCATCTCCAAGGTTGAGACTGTGGACAGGAAGTCGACCCTGATCTGTGTTCGCCTCATGTGTGACACAGTATGAATCAATCCACGTTTTGGTGCCTCTTCATGCAGCATTAACCATAAAACGATCGCTGCACTCCCGACGAGAACAAAAGCTGAGCAAACCGTCTCATCATGAGATGTTTCAACCATTCTGTTGTTTTCCATCCTGTCTAGGGAAAACATACGAATGAAAGGAAAAACACACAACAAGGCTGGAAATGAGGGGCTGCAGGCATCAGAAAACAGGCCGAGAGGACAGATGGGGTGTGCACTGCAGATTACAGAGACTGTTCAAACAAAAACTGTTTCCAGAGGGACAACTGGGAAACAAATCCTTGTTAGGAGGGATTGATTCAGTTTGTTTTTTGTTTTGATATTAGGGATGAAGGCCAGCAGGACACTCTGTGGAGAGGATAAACGCAATGAATTTCATGTCACATGACATGAAAATGTATGATCAAGCTAGGTAGATCAGAGTCCGGCACGGGTCAATTTTTGGAGACCCGTGCCCGCCCGTACCCACAAAGTTCAGCACCAGATCCAACCAGTCACACGTGATAATATAAACATTTAATCCGCACCCGCACAGACCTATTAATATTTGGCCCGTTACCCGACCAGCACCCACGATAAATCACACACGCTAAGGGGAAGTCGTGGTCTAATGGTTAGAGAGTCAGACTCCCAATCGAAGGGTTGTGAGTTCTAGTCTAGGTCCGGACGGAATTGTGGGTGGGGGGAGTGCATGTACAGTGCTCTCTCCACCTTCAATATCACGACTTAGGTGCCCTTGAGCAAGGCATCAAACCCCCAACTGCTCCCCGGGCGCCGCAGCATAAATGGCTGCCCACTGCTCCGGGTGTGTGCTCACAGTGTGTGTGTGTGTGTGTTCACTGCTCTGTGTGTGTGCATTTCGGATGGGTTAAATGCAGAGCACAAATTCTGAGTATGGGTCACCATACTGTACTTGGCTGAATGTCACTTCACTTTCACTTTTTTTAAACAATTATGGATTTACTTTCGCTTTTTAACTTTCAACTTTCGTTGTTGAGTTTGTGTAATGGCAATTTAGACATACAAATATTGCGCATATTTTCCATCCGCACCACTACCCGCCCGCAAGGAGATAATTAATTAAAGGGGACCCCACCTCTTGCAGGACTCTAAGGTAGCTAATAATGAATAGAGGGAAATAATGAGTAAAAACATTATATCCTACTTCTTCTAAAATATATAAAAAATACATATATATATATATACACACATACATGAAAACATGAGAGAACCAAACAGAGAGTTGTCAGAGAGAATGGCCGGTTGACTCATTTCATCAAACAAAACATGCAAGATACAACCTTAACTTGTGATGTAGCTAGGTATATATTAATGAATAGAGCAAAGTTGAGCAAATTCAAGGCCAGTTTCTCCTTGGAATGAAAGATGCACAATATTATATCCCACCTCCTCTTCTGCAGCTGGTGCTGTGTTTGTCCAGGCGGCCAGTACCTTGAGAATAAAGGCAGAACCTGCGTCAGCACCAGCAGCTGAACAGGGTCAGGCGATCTCAAATTTCCTGTCTGCAGAGGGGCAAGGGTACTTCACGCCCCAAGACTTCAACAGCCAGAGAAAGCGTATCCTGCTGGGGCCAAATATTTCAGCGTTGCTCTCGCTTTACGAAGCTGAATCATTTCCGTTGACGTGACAGTAGTGTACTCTGTGTCCCTGACAGGGGTAAAGAATATCCCAGCTGGGTTATTTCATTACCTGAAAGCTGTCACTGGAGAGTTCCTGTGTGTCAGCAACAGGCAGAAAGTTGCAAAAGTGAATTAGTGCTCGGTGTGGTGCCGGGCACAGCTGAAACTGACTCATCTCGTCATGGTGACTGAGTACATTTGGGCATGGGCAAGAAATGAACAAATTGATAATGGACAACAAGTTACTTCAGACTGAACGGAACATGAGGTTTTAGTGGCACTTTGTTATGGAGCTGAAAAGGCAAGCTGCAAACGTCAAGGACAATTTTCTTCAAAGTTCTGATTTAATAAGAGGTTTGCAGATAAAACAAGTTGACCCAAAAATAAATAATTTCTTTCTGAAATAATCCATGTAAGGTTAAATTGATGGGAATTGAGAGTCACACCATTGAAAACCATTAGCTTAGCTTAATTCCATAAAGTTTACTAGCATAGTCAGTTGCAATGAAACTTTCTCAAAGATCTTTATAATATTATGGCCACTTTCATAGCAGAGTTGCGTATAACATTTCTTTTGTTTTCTGCATTTGAGTAACAACAAATGTCTTCAAAGAACGATACTAACTTCTCATTGAGATCAATAAGAAATGGAGGGAAATATCTAGATGCTTTTTATATTTTTTTTTTTTACATATTTTATATTATATTAAAATAAAACATAAAAAGTAAAAAAAAAATATCTTACATAAAAACATTTAAAATAAATGAAATAAGTACAATTAATATATATTATTTTTTTTTTTTTTTACTTTTTATATCTTTATTTTATATTAAAATAAAACATAAAAAGTAAAATGCAATTAAATAAATAATTTTAATATATAAAATATAAAAAGTAACCCTAACCCTGAAATAACAAATATTTATATAAATATAAATATAAAATTGATATTGGTCCTAAAAAATAAAAAAATGTGAAAAACTTTTTACTAAACTGTAAATGTACACTGTCATGTCAAATTCTTAAAATAATTAACTATTGTACAGTGCAAATAAATAAACAATAATAATAACAAAAATCTTTCCCAATTCAGTTCTTGACTAATCGGTTGATTTATGTCAACTGGTCAAGCAGACAAAGCATTTACAATGCACATCCAAGTGTCAAAACTGAATATCTGAAAGACAAAATTCAAATTTTAGGATCAGCACTGTAAATTTGTTCTTGGCTGTATTCATTCGGTTGAGAAAATGGTCCTAACTGAATCCTTCTACACCGATGATCACTATATGAATATAAGGTGTCAGATCGACTGATCGCAATGTAGAATCTACTCAAAGAGCTCATATCCTAAACAAATAACAAAGAAATGCAGATATGTGTGTCATCTTTTCAAAACCGATTTTCTTGAACATTGCATGGGGTGAACAGAAGACACTCAAAAGCACTTGCATCCCAGCTCACATGCACAAAAGAGGCCTCAAAGGTACATATGCTGGTGCGGGTACACTGACCCAGCTTGTATGGGCAGACAGCTGTGATCGCTACATCTTAAACCCTTTTCAACCATTCTGTGATCTGACAGGCTGGTGAAAAGTCTTTAAAGTTCCATTGACTCTCCAAACCAAGATTATACATCACAGCCTTCAAGTTTCCACTAGTTGGTCAATGGTCAAACAAATTCAATTTCAGGCATAATTAAACTCCATCTTGCATCTGAACTAACAAAGCGTGATTTACTGCTTGCTTGTCGGTTCGTTTTAAAGAGTCTTTATTCAAGCAAACAAGCCGATCGCGTTCCTATCCAACACTATATCTGGATTGTTAGCCCACACAAGCACTGGCGGCTTATGAGAGATCTCACCTGGTTATTCGGCACGGTTAGAGAAAGCACTGGCAGATGCCCACTCAACTGTGCTGAGCGCAGCCTGATCCGTGCCAGACATCGGGACGGTGATTCATGCGAATTGCCCTAAATGGTTCCAATGTGCCAAGCTGATGCTGTCCTGGGGAATAGGTGTGGAATAGTTGTCAAATATGTCCAATAATCAGTGAATCAGATACATCTGTCCTCTCTGGTGAATGCAAAACACTTGGCTGTGGGATATGAAGATAGAAATAAAATCTCTGCCATGTGGCCTATAGCAAAGGACAATTTCAGGTTTGATTCTGGCAAGTGTAATCTCTAAAATGTACAAAAGGGCATATTTTGATAATCGACTAGTTGGCTGGCTTAACAATTAGCTGACTAGTCAGTCACAAGTAAGGTCAGATAACAAATAATGCATTTTTGCATTCCACTGGTCTGCTTTTGTTGCTTTTCTATGTAAACATGAGCTAGATGGACATATTTGACCGCTCACATCTCGCATCTTTTTATGGCTTTTACAACACTCTAAAACACGACACTCAAATTCAAAGTAGATCACATCTAAAATAAATGAAAATAAAAACCACACTTATTTTCTATGAAACCGTCTTGCATCTAAGTTTTTAAGTGTGAATCGGTGGGATTTTTTTATTTATTTTGTTTATTTTATGGGGAACTTTAAATTGTTGAAGGTGGTGAATTCATTAGGGTTCGAATATGGACAATTGGTCGCTGGTGTATATGGATTTTTATTTTCTTTAATTTGCATTTTAGCTTCAGAGTTTGCTTTAAAGGGTGTGAATTCAGAAATGCATCTTCTCTGGTTAAAAGCTTCTCTAAGAAGTTGCATCGCTAAATTCAACCCTTTAAAGCACTGTTGGGGTCAATGCAATTTATATATATATAGATTTATATAGATAGATAGATAGATAGATAGATAGATCTATCTGGGTCGCGGGTTATGTACAGCTGATGTGCAATTCATATGGGAGTTCACGATGTTGGAAACCCAATTCTATTTGATATTACCGAGAGATGCTTTTGACAGCAGCCTCTCTGTTCACATCTCTTGTTTTGTGTCATGCTAAGCCAAAGCAGAAAGTGAGCTCTTTCACCCCCAAACATGCCGCTCAGCAAGATAACACCAGACGCCAAACTGCTGTTTGTCACAAGTCACATCTGTTTACTTCTCCCTGTCCCTGCAGTCAACAAAAGATTGCTCAATGGATTGTCTTTTTCGAATTTCAACAAGAGACTCACACAGATCTATGTGAATGCTAATGCTACATGCTACATAAACAGTACAGAGGGAGCTAAACTTAAAACCTTTCGTCAGCAAACTGAAGCTGAAAATTTGAAATTGAAACTGAAAACAAATGGTGTAACATCTGCATGCTTCTCAGGGGTTCCTTTACACATTTGACAGGTTTAAAATTAAAAGGCCTAGATTGTAAAACTAGTCACAAACTGTAGCTTTCTGTAGTAAATAATGGCCAGTATATAAATCTAAGTTGATTAAAATAAATTTTTAAGCATAAGTATTCTATATAACAAGTCATAAAACTGATTATTATCTAATTTACTGCCAGTAAGCCACAAATATGAGTAATCATAATCATAGTATATTATCTAAAAGTACTGTAAAATGGCTAGTGCTAATAGCATTTCACAATGAACGCCGCTTCATGAACACTTTATTCCTCGGTGTTAAAATTAAATTCAAAATGGACACAGGGTTTCACAAAACTTCAGACCCCTTGACCTACATAATGGACATTTCCCTTTGAAATTTCTAAAGTCTGTGATGAATTTGATGGAAGCAAATGTGACCTTTTCGCACATTGTCATTTCCATTTCAAAGGGCTTGCAACACCGCTGTATTTATATCTATGCAATACTGCATTACCATATAAATGAAACTGACGAAAGTACCCATATTTAGAAGATGTCCAATCTTAAAAGTGAGCTCTGCCGCTTTCCAAGTGTGCGGTGGACTTTATGGAGGTGCATTTGTGAATTCTGTTGCTAAGCTTTCAGCTTTTGAACACACTAACAGTAAGAAATGTAATAAAACTACAAGGTTATTTATCTAAATACACAATGCATACATTAATGTTGATTTCCGACTGCAGCTACATCTCTTTCAATGTCGACAGACCTAGCGTCTGTGTTATTGAGGATGTGAGATCAGCACTAAAGCCATCAAATGCTCTCCCACGTACTTCAGACCTGTCACCAAGCAACAAGCTGCCCTGAAACTGTTAATAAAGTCCTCACACACAGGAAGTAATACCCTAAAGGTGAATTTTACGCTGTGTTGAAGTGAAATTTAAATTTGTCACAGTAATTTGTGAAGGCTTATGGGAAAACAAATACTGAATGGGTTCCAATAGAGTGTGGGATTGTATTGGTGCATGTGTAGTGAAATTTAAAGAGACAGTTCACGCAAAAATATAAAATGAATTTTCTCACACTCATGTAATTACAAACCTGTATTTCTTCAGCTAAAAAAATAAATGATAAAAATAATAAAAAGATAGTTTGAAGAATGTGCCAACTGTTTTTGTCCATACAGTGAAAGTCAAAGGGTCCAAAACAACAACAAATTGGACCCTATTGATTTTCAGTGCAGAGGCAAAAATAAAACATATATTGTTTTCCACAAAAGAAAGTCATACAGGTTTGGGAACAACAAGCGTTAGTAATTCATCAAAAAAAAAATAATAATAATTTTAGTGAATTAACCTTTTAATAGCTTAGAACTGTGATTATTTCTAATAAGATTAAAATCTCAACTCCACTTCCGGAAATGTCCCAGTTTTACAGCATGTTCAAAATGTCAAACATCAAAACCAGAATCATGAACAAAATCAAAATCTGGATCAGAATCAGGACATAAAAAAAAGAAAGAAAGAAATTACACATCACCAACACACCAACACCGATCGAGTCTTGACCTCACTTCCTCTATTCTTTTGTTCATAAATACCACAACGTTCACAAAAACCAATCTGGTCATTGCACACTTTCGGACTTGGAGCTTATAACTTCAGGAGATCTTGTCTTTATCATCCACACATTTGTTATGAGGTCACTGGAGGAATAAATCCTCGCTCTACACCTCCATTCTCCGAGCATCCTCTCTAATACAGTTAGCACGCCTGATCAATAGTGTCGCATACAGAAGCTCACATACTAGTGATAAGGAAGAGGCCATGCAACGGAGGAGACCCCGCTCTCTTGGCAAGGAAATCAGGTCACTCTCAGTAGTGAGGAAGCTGCGAGGAAAATCGATCATTCCCTGGCTGTGAATAGAGTGTTGATAAGCTGGGTAGGAGAGCTCTTAAATAGGGATGGCCACAGAGTTGACCTCTGTATTGGTTTTACACATGTAAATACTATCTAGCTGGGAACAGCAGGGGAGATATGGCGATATCCGGTAGATTAAAACACGCTGGCATTTGTCTTTTTCATTTCAGCACTCAATTCCAAGGGCAAAAAGGTGACTGCCTTAATGTGTGCAGCTCTGTTGGACAAGACGGTGACTGAACTTTCAGACAGGAAGAAATAGCCTGCTTACAGATGCCTAAGGCAATCATGAATAGTGCCAAAAGCAGGGACCTGCTATACTGAGATTACAGCGAGAGGTAATTTATAACCAGCAGGCTATGTTGAAAAGGTTTTTAGTTTAAAACAATATGGTGTGACCTGCCATTGTGAAAAAGGAAATTAATCAAAGGATCTATCGATCTATCTAGACAAAGACATAAAAAATAATAATCACAATTGTCATAATTTCTTAACCTTGTTGCTATGACAGAGCAAATTATTTCATTTAATACTGATTCATGAATATATTGGGGTAAGGGGTGTAAAAGTAAGCGCAGCTGCTTTGTTTACAGTGGTATCCAAGGAAACTCTATCGCTGCTGTTCCATAAGCGCCACCTGCTGTAAGCTAACACTAATCATGCTCCCTGTTCTGTACATTAGTGCCATAAAACTGGGTTTTCCTATTATAGAGGTAAATCAAACCCTGAACCACAAAATCATTCATAAGGGTCAATTTTTTCTGAATAAATAAGCTTTCCATTGACAATATTTGGCAGAGATACAACTATTTGAAAATCTGGGGTGCAAAAAAACTACAACAATCTAAATATTGAGAAAATCGCCTTTAAATTTGTCCAAATGAAGTACATAGCAACGCATATTACTAATAAAAAATTTAGTTTTAATATATTTACAGTAGGAAATTGACAAAATATCTTCATAGTGCATGGTCTTTACATAATATCCTAATGATTTTTGTCATAAAGAAAATTTGATATTTTTTTACCCATACAATGTAATTTTGGTTATTGATACAAATATACCCCAGCGACTTAAGACTGCTTTTGTGGTCCAGGGTCACAAATGTTCCTCAATCAGGGTCCCTTACCAAGGTCAAATAACACAGAATGAGCAAAGGTGCCAAAGGCACACCAATTTATTCTTGCATTCAAAAACTGTGCAAAAAAACAGCACAGATAATTTTTAATAAATTCAATGTTTTGCAAGAATTAAATCACCTTTATTTATATAGTGCTTTAAACAAAATACATTGCGCCAAAGCACTGAACAACATTCATTTGGAAAACAGTGTCTCAATAATGCAAAATGATAGTTAAAGGCAGTTCATCATTGAATTCAGTGATGTCATCTCTGTTCAGTTGAAATGTAGTCATTCACACACGATGCGGGTATGTTTGTGTATATATACATACTTGCCATTAATGACCCCATCAGGGTTGAGCATGGGGATGATTTTAAAGATGTAGGCCTCTCTCAAGCTCTCGGCTAAAGGATCACTGCTGCACAAGAACTCCAGCGTGCCCTTCAGTACCCAGCTGGCATTGCTCTCTCCTGGATGAACCCTTGCTGTAAGCACCACACATGGCCGGTTACCTAAAAGAAACATGAATATGAGAAAACAGGTTTTAATTTATAAACATACTGCTTTACCATACATTTATGTATTTAATACCTGTAAATAGTAACCTGTGGCATTTAGTGTGTAGCTTGCATTGTGGATTGCTCATTTTTTAAAAAGGAGAAAGCCACCAAATCAGTGTGACACTGTGCTGTCACAACATTATACAGCAATTACTGCGCGTCAAATTTTCGGTCGGCGTCTCCCTTGACTCGTTTCATCTGGACGGGAAAATTACATCACCTTGCTTAGCAAGTTTACAAAGCCAAAAGAGATGGACAAAGCTTATCAAAAACACATTAACATTTAATTTAGCTTGACTATTATGGCCCTGGCTGACACCCCACAAAAGACAGCAGAAGGGGCGACTAATTTGTGTGATTCTGGTATTGATGATTTCATAATGAGTTTCTGCATGGCCTCTGTTCATGCGCTCTTTCACCGGCTCAGTTTCATTTTCTGTATTTAATTGAATCTGAATATGTCCATGCAATTAGGCTGGAGTGATGATTTTTTTTTTTTTTTTTTTTGAGCCATAAATGAGAACCATTATTACTGCCTTTTCCCATAATAATGAATGTCATACATTCGTCGTGAATAGCAAGTGACCTACAATTTTGCATTCAGCATAAGGGTCAATGACAAATAAGGATAGTCAAAGACGATGAAAAGACAATTATTTTGAAATAAGAAATCTGCATTTATGTCAGTTTAACACCTTATAGAAAAACTTTTTAAATCACTTATAAGAGAAGTTTATAATGGCTGTAAAAAATGTACATAATTTCTTTTTCAAAACTATTTTCAAGTTGTTTGTTTGTTTGCTTGTTATTTTTTTATGAATATCAAAGTTCAAGTAATCTAATTTAACAGGCAATAAAAGGATTATTACACTTTGACTGATGATTTTATTTTTTACTTTAAACCCAATTCAAAAAGTACTCAAATAAATGTTAAATATTTTTTATCCGTGCAACACAATATAATGTAATATATATTTTTTTGCACTTTGCCACAATATATTATGGATTTCATATATACTGTATATATAAACACAAACTAATAAAACAAGTTAATCATGTTCCTAGATCCATTCAAACATTCAATAAAAACGGAGGCTTAATATATTGGTATTTATAAATGGTATATAAATGTATTTATGAAAATAAATAAACATAAAACTATAGATGAGATTTAATATTTATATATTTATTTATACAATATCAATTTATTCATATTATTATTACATACTAATATAATATTAATAATACTAATAATATTATTTAATATATTCTTTTATATCAATTCCAATTTTTTTATATACTTTAGATGATGTGGCAAGTATCTAATCGAATTAATAGTTATTTCAATTTGGCTCTGAAAATACCCCAAAAGAGAATTTTAAGCCATTAGTGTGTTAAATTAAAAAGAATATCAAGTAGATATATATATATATATATATATATATATATATATATATATATATATATATATATATATATATATATATATATATATATATATATATTTGTTTTTTATTTTTTTTATTTTTTTTTTTATTTTTTAAAGATCATTTTAGAAACATTTCAGTATTTTTGGATACAAATCAATACAATGAAAAATCATACAATTAAAGTCATTTGGTAACCAAATCAGCCTAGTTCTAAACATTCTTCATTTTTTTCCTTCATGTTCCATAAAAGAAAGTAAGTGACCAGGTTTGAAATTACATGAGGGTGACAGAATTGACGACAGAATTGTTCTTTTCACGTGAACTATCACTTATTACTATTATTATTAATGTTGTTGTTTTAATGAATGATATTCTAAATAAGAAATTACAACTGCCAAGCAGGTGGAGGTAAATGGGGTGTTAATTACAATTACAAATAAATTCAAATGTTTTAATTGTGTAATTATACCTAACTAATAAATTAAATTAATGCACTAAAATGATAGCCCTAATTGTTATATAATATATAAAATATAATTTATGTAGATAATGTGTTACATTATTGACAATTACACAACAACACATGATTTGGTTTTATTTGGTTTCACTACTCAAAATAACTATACCAGTGGTTTTCAAACTGTGGACAGCATATATTAATATTGTTAATATATGTAAAAATGTCTAAGTCATAACACAATAACATACTTTCATATATATAATTAAATAACAACAAATAAATATTAAACTGTAACTATGCTTCCACTATTAAAGCTCGCTGATTGGTTTAAGAATAAACCACCAATTCATATTTTTGCTGCATATGCTTCAGAACAACAAATTCAAACATGCATAAATCAAGGCTGTCAACAAGGTCAACATAAATGGCTGTCAACATGTTCCCCCCTGACTGCTTGCTCTGCTGACTGTCTACCCGCTGCCGAGCTCTGCCTGGATCTGGTTTTCTCGTTTTGTTGAGCGGTACCAGCCAGAGTTATTTTCTGTTCATTGCCAGTTCATTTTAGGGCTGTGTGATTAATAGAAATCGTCATAAAATTAATTGTAAAATAAATCGCTTTATAGCATGATGTTTCGCAGCCCTGGCCTCCCGCAGTATGCTATCTGATCCAATCAGAATGCAACGTGCCTAGCGCGAGAACAGAACAGACTGGGCAGATGCCTACTCCAGGTTCACAGACTGTCTGTGATGCGCCTTTTTTCCGAGCCCATATTAACGGATCAGAGCGTTCACACTGCATGAGGTAAAAGGCTAGAAATAAAAACGTGCGAAAATAATTAATATCTAGCACATGAGCATAGAGAGATTTGTGAGTGCACAGGACGCAGTTTAAGTGAGAGGAGACACGTTTTAAGTGCACAAACTCTCTCCGGGCGAGGACAGCGTGTATCAGAGCACGCACGTCTGGTTTTGTGACAGAGCAAAGGAAATCTTTGTGTGAACAGAGAGATTCACACTCGTGCATTATTTTAATGTGCTTTCGCGTTACATTAACGCGCTCTCGCTGCTGCTTCTGCACCACGTACACTTACTGCAAACTGCAAACGGAGTAGGCCTAAGGTTTTTTTTTTTTTTTGCCATAAGTCTTTACATTTTGTTACACATTTACTATAGTGATTATTTTGACATATCTGTTCTAGAGACGTTACAATTTTTGATAAAGCTCTTATTGGTTTTCTTTTGGAAATATGTTTCAAATTAATCCTGAATGCATTTATGACTGTAAAGCATATCTGTGTGTGTCAAAATTCGGATTAAAATTGAAATTGCAAAATTGATCATAGAAATCCCGAAAGTTTTTTTTTTTTTTTTTTTTGTCCATATCGCACAGCCCTAGTCCATTTAATAAATACAGTTAACAATCTAGCTTCTGAGTACTAAGTTATTAACCCAACAATAGCGGGGTCAGTAATTTTTTTTGCAGTGGGCCACACAAACATATGTGTTTGGTTGTGTGGGCCGCGAGCTGGAAAAGGTTGGGAACGACTGAATTGTACCATTCCAAAACGATACTGAAAAAGCAGGTAAACCTAACAAAAGTGTCCTAAACATAAAATATGCTTTATAAATATCACATAAGCTGCACACACTCAATTTCCCTCAAGAGGTGACTGCTCCAGCTCTGCAAAAAAGAAGAAGAAAATTGAGAGATAATTGAAATTCTTATTCAAGTCGGAATCAGAGTCTTGCGATGTGTTCGGCTGATCTGATGAAGTCCTCCCTGCAAACCCTATGTCCTCGCTACTTAAACCTTCACTCCATCTGCCCTTCATCTCTGCGTTCACACTCGTTCACTTGAATCCCTGCATATTCATTTGTCACTACTCCATCTTACCAGTAAAAGAACATTTTTGTGCAATAAACTACCGTTTCCCCTCTATTCTTTTTAGATTAGATTAGATTCAACTTTGTCACTGCACATGTAGGTACAAGGCAACGAAATGCAGTATTCTACATCCGACAGCAATCTGCTCTGCACAAATAAGCTGCATGAGCTATTTTTATCCATCTGTGAAAATAAACCTCCACATATCCATTCCATTTGTATTATTGCATTGATCCCATTTAAACGTTTGCATCCTTAAAAGCCCAATAAAATATATGTTGCTTGCCACACATGCAAAGTGAGTGTACAAAGACGTGGGAGTGCTTCGTGAAGCTACGAGAGAATGGAGTCCTTGGTTAGATCTCTTTGCCGCTACCACACAAGTCAGTCTTCCCACGCTCCCAGTGGGAAGAGTACAGCCCAATCCTTTAAGAGTCGGGCTTTCACTCCGTGTACGGAGGAGTCTTTGGCACACAGTAGACTTCAACCCAAACAGTATACAGACAAAGAGCTAGAGAAGTGAAAACAGAAATTATAAAGGAAAGAGAAAGATGAGAGGGCAAATAGTGCCTTTGTCTCTCCTGTTGTTTCGCGGCTATCTGTGCAAACTTACCTCCCACTGACATTGCCTAAAAACATCCTGGTCTATCGGTTTCCTCTAAGTGTGCATGCATGTGTTTGCTTCTGAATGTGGTGTGTGTGTGTGTGTGTGTCAGGGTTTAAATAGCCAGGTTTATGTGCCTCTGTTGAACAGCACTTATGGCGTTCAAAGGAAAGGCTTTTGAAAGTGGGGCTTATGATCTCTGCTTGTTTCTGGTTTTGACTCTGGTTATTCCTGACACACCTGACGCCTTTCCTGATTTCTGCCTGTTTGACCATTCTTTAATAAAGTGCTGCATTTGGATCCGAACGTTTTGGCTCATCATTACAGCTTGATTCTGTTTGGCTGTAAATGTTTTTTATCATTTATCAGCCGGAGGGGGGGGGAAATAATTCTGAAAGTGATTCTAACTTTATTATTTCTCTATGCCTTTTATAGTTATAGCTGCAGTGTGTACTCTGCTATTCCTTAACATTAAGAACGATTTTTAGAACTATATATTTATTGTTATCTTCATAGTTATCGTCGTTGGTATGAACAGGCCTTTACACCCTGATTTATAAAAATAAGTTAATTTTACAGATTTCAAAATGTCTGGAGTTGTACAACCATATTTAGAATCAGACGTATACCCTGACTTATACATTTAAATTAGTTTTACACATTTTAAAATGTTTGCGGACATAAAACCAAACTTACACACATGGACCTGACTTAACAATTAAGTTAAAAATAACTTAAAACCAGATCCATACATAGATGTGGATGTAGAACTAGACATAGACCCAGAATTATAAAACTAAATCCCAGTTTCAAAAACATGGCTTAGTTTAAGCCAGGACTACACCTTTGTTTAAGCAAATTTAGCAAAAATGCCATAGAAGAAAACATTACAGGTGTGTATCTTGACAAAGAACAATGACACTGATATATTTTAAGATATGCCAGAGCAAGACATTTTCAGTTGAGACAGCTCCAACAGGCATTTTAGTCTGGGACTAGCTTAAGCCTTGTCTGTAAAACCAGGGGGAAATTTAGCAGATTTTAAAATGCGTACAGATGCACAACCACAACCAGACTTAGAACCCAACATAGACACAAACAAAATTAAATTAGTCTTACATTTAATGTCTGCAAGCATTAAATCAAAACTTAGACCCAGACTTACATCCTGACTTACAATATGTATTCAGTTTCACACCTTTTTAAATGTCTGCAGATGAACAACCAGACAAATTTCTGCAGACAAGACCCAGAATTAAATCATGATTTACTAGGCACTGCAGCACTTACTTTAAGTATTACACACTTTTAAAATGCCTGCAGAAGCAGAAATATTCTGGGTGTATGCCTAAATCTAGTTCTAGTACTAAGCCTAGGACTAAGGCACAGGTTGTAGGCTTTTGAACACAGAGTAACACATTTGACTGGTAATGTTATACTTTAAATGGTCATAAACATAGGCCTACACTTAAACATAGACTCCAGCACTGAATATCAATAGAGTAACAAATTAAGTTGCTCGAATTAAACACTTTAATTAAAAACCATATATATATGCATGATATAATACATTTTGTTCAAATGCGGCATACATCTTTAATCAGCAGTTCAACGCGCTAACACACTCTTCACTCACACACACCCAAGGAGAAAAAGTCTCCGCCTCTTGATCGTAAAGTACAAAGGCAGCCTTAAGCTATCAAAACCAATCTCTGTAATCCTTTCCTGTATATGCAAATCAGGTCCAATTAGAACATATCAGACTTGTCCATTTGTAATCATGAGATGAATTTGCCCCGCAAAGCTTATGAAAATGCAGCTTTTAATTTAGCCTTTTATTAATTAAAAGTGTTTCATAGGAGTCTAGCTCATGCTCATTTCTTGGTTTGTTAATTATCAAGCGTAATCCTGTTTAGTGTGACAGTTTTGCCAAAAGCGATCTTCTTCAGGGAGACACTTTCAGTGACAAGAGGATTCGCTGTATTCACGGTGTCCGTGTGTTTTTATTTTTTAATAAATGGGGTGATCCTATTTTTACAATGAGGTCACTTGTATTTTACAACTACATTCTCTGGTTTTATAACCGCATACTTCATTTAGACTCATAATCTTGATTTTATGAGTACAGATTTATTCTCGTTACGCATAACTTCAACACAGTCATAACAAGAGTCGAGCTGTTGGGTAAATTATTGAAAAGCTAAAAGATATATATGGGTTCAGAGTTTTTCCAGCAGCATTTCAGTTGAAATAAAGGTGTAAAATCAAACAGTGTAGTCATCATTTTCACATAACATAGCCCAGTTTCTGGATTCCGTCGGGTTTAATGGGGGTTATGATGTCTATTTGAAGAGACAGTGTGAACATGAAGGACAGAGCGATAGCACAGATTGCGATATTAAAAGAGAGAGGAAGAAAGAAACATGTAGGCTGCAGGATGCATGCCAATGGAGCACAGACTCTGTTAATGCAGAGTCAAATGCAAGCAGAAAGGTATTGCAAATATGATTTATCATTGACTGTCAGCAGAAAGCATGGGCAATGTGACTAAAAGATAAGAACCCTGTATTTCTGTTTAACATGCTCAAAGGGCTTTTCTAAATTAAAAATTTCCACAGCCAAATAAATGTAAATGCACTTATATAATTGTGTAATGCCTTTTTTGCAACATGATGAATTGTTTTTGAGTCAAGTAAGGTCATGTATTTGCCTAAAACCGTCTGTTACCCTGATTTTACTTTGTAAAGGATATTAATGTCTGTTTACATTTTGACCTCAAGATGAGGATAAAGCCTGATAATTTAATAATAATAATAAAACACACACACACACACACACACACACACACACACAAATATATATATATATATATATATATATATATATATATATATATATATATATATATATATATATATATATATATATACACACACACAGTTCCTTCTCAAAAAAATTTGCATATTGTGATAAAGTTCGTTATTTTCCATAATGTAATGATAAAAATTTAATTTTCATATATTTTAGATTCATTGCACACCAACTGAAATATTTCAGGTCTTTTATTGTTTTAATACTGATGATTTTGGCATACAGCTCATGAAAACCCAAAATGCCTGTCTCAAAAAATTAGCATATTTCATCCGACCAATAAAAGAAAAGTGTTTTTAATACAAAAAAAGTCAACCTTCAAATAATTATGTTCAGTTATGCACTCAATACTTGGTCGGGAATCCTTCTGCAGAAATGACTGCTTCAATGCGGCGTGGCATGGAGGCAATCAGCCTGTGGCACTGCTGAGGTGTTATGAAGGCCCAGGATGCTTCAATAGCGGCATTAAGCTCATCCAGAGTGTTGGGTCTTGCGTCTCTCAACTTTCTCTTCACAATATCCCACAGATTCTCTATGGGGTTCAGGTCAGGAGAGTTGGCAGGCCAATTGAGCACAGTAATACCATGGTCAGTAAACCATTTACCAGTGGTTTTGGCACTGTGAGCAGGTGCCAGGTCGTGCTGAAAAATGAAATCTTCATCTCCATAAAGCTTTTCAGCAGATGGAAGCATGAAGTGCTCCAAAATCTCTTGATAGCTAGCTGCATTGACCCTGCCCTTGATAAAACACAGTGGACCAACACCAGCAGCTGACATGGCACCCCAGACCATCACTGACTGTGGGAACCTGACACTGGACTTCAGGTATTTTGGCATTTCCTTCTCCCCAGTCTTCCTCCAGACTCTGGCACCTTGATTTCCGAATGACATGCAAAATTTGTCCAAAAGTCCAGTGCTGCTTCTCTGTAGCCCAGGTCAGGCACTTCTGCCGCTGTTTCTGGTTCAAAAGTGGCTTGACCTGGGGAATGCGGCACCTGTAAACCATTTCCTGCACACGCCTGTGCACGGTGGCTCTGGATGTTTCTACTCCAGACTCAGTCCACTGCTTCCGCAGGTCCCCCAAGGTCTGGAATCGGTCCTTCTCCACAATCTTCCTCACGGTCCGGACACCTCTTCTCGTTGTGCAGTGTTTTTTGCCACACTTTTTCCTTCCCACAGACTTCCCACTGAGGTGCCTTGATACAGCACTCTGGGAACAGCCTTTTCGTTCAGAAATTTCTTTCTTTGTCTTACCCTCTCGCTTGAGGGTGTCAATGATGGCCTTCTGGACATCACTCAGGTCGGCAGTCTTACCCATGATTGCGGTTTTGAGTAATGAACCAGGCTGGGAGTTTTTAAAAGCCTCAGGAATCTTTTGCAGGTGTTTAGAGTTAATTAGTTGATTCAGATGATTAGGTTAATAGCTCGTTTAGAGAACCTTTTCATGATATGCTAATTTTTTGAGAAGGACCTGTATATATACACATATACACACACACACACACACATATATATAATGTAATATTGAATGTATTATTTTATTTGAAGTAGTATTATTATTAATAATAATTATAATAACAGTATGCCAAATGAATACATATAGACTATTATTATATTATTAACAGAAAATTATACTTTAAGAATTTCCAAGATTTAATTAGGCAATTTTGTTCTTATTTATTTCCTGGATTCCTGCATACTTTTTTTATTATTATTTTTATTATTATGATTATTATTATTATTATTATTTTTATTTTATTTTTTATTTATTTTTTACAGTTTCTAGGTATTTTCAGGGTTTTTTCAGGTTAATATAAAACGTTCCCTAATGTGTGTATATATATAGAAATTAAACTTACGTATATATATA
Source organism: Carassius gibelio (assembly GCF_023724105.1). Taxonomy (NCBI): domain Eukaryota; kingdom Metazoa; phylum Chordata; class Actinopteri; order Cypriniformes; family Cyprinidae; genus Carassius; species Carassius gibelio. The sequence continues at coordinate 5,395,785 of NC_068395.1, read as the reverse complement.
TATATATATATATATATATATATATATATATATATATATATATATATATATATATATATATATATATATATATACACGTAAGTTTAATTTCTTGTATAGCACTCGAAAAGTCCCAAATACATAATTCTAAACAATTATAACCTGTCTGTTTAGTGATATAAAACTCAATGCAAAGCACACAAATAACAGCCAGCTAAAATGGTTTTATTTATATAGCGTGACATCTTCGTTATTTAGACAGCTGCAAGACATATTCGCTCCTGCTGTTATAAAGAATATCATAGAAGTGTAAACGTAAAGTGAGCTGGTGTTATTTCCAGGTACAGCTAATCAAAGGGATTTGTTTAATTAGAAGTCTGTGAGAGTAGAGCTGCCACTTTAATCCATGTTGTTCTGTTGGTCAGCTGCACAACTTTAATACTAAACCAAAGCTGCCACGGCTTGTCTGATGTGTCAAGTCCTCATTCCACAGCGACGTCCAGTCACTTTCTCTCTTATACACACAGAAACAAGCTGTGACCCGCACCACCTCATAATCACCAATGGCTAGAAAAGCGGCTTAACTTGTTTGTGGTGATTGATGTGGGGCACTATGATTACAGTTAATAATATCAGAGGCCTTTAATTCAATAATGCAGTGAACGGGAGCTCGCACAAGTCTCGCATCCGAGATAAACAGCAAAGTGATTATGAAAATCCCACTATGTGTAAAGGCAAAGCTCATGTGCTAAACCCCCATGTGCTAATTAAGGTGTAATCCTCCAACAGGCCAATGCCAGAGTTTATTGCCGCATTTTGCCACAGATTCCCGCCGTATGTGTACAGTTCACATGGACAGGTTTAAACTCCTAAGCATACTGTATGTTCATTTTAAATTGTTCACGGGGTCTTTTATAAATCAGATGCCCTTTATTTTAAACAAACACAAAGAGAGTTTAATTTATAGCACTTAATACTGAGATAGACTGAGATAGAAAAGATGCTTTTTTTAGCTATTTAAATATAAAAGCATTTCATTCATATGTATATGAGGGATACAAAAGGCCTTACCTTGTGAAACAATCCTGATCCTATCTGAAATCAGTTCATCTACTAGCATGTCTGATTCACTGATACAGGCTCTTTCCGGTTGGAGAAGGTTTTTTGCAAGGATGTTCAGATTAATGAAATGCACTGTGATGTTTCGGCATGGTGTCAGCTGGGACAACGCACTCTGCAGGATGACGACAGATGGATGAGGTGCCCTGCGTGTGTGAGCGTGTGTGTTTCGGGCTTGATGTTTACACATAGCCATGTGAATCTCGCTGGATGCTGTTGACTGCTGCAGCGGCTGTCACAACACTACTGTGTGTCAACTGATGGGAAAACCAGTTTCTTCAAATTTGGTAGACTATAAATATTTAGACAGAACTATATTAGAACTAAATTCTACTTAAGTGGATTTAAGAATTATTTTTATTTACATTTTCAAATGAACACTATATTGATGTAAATAGCATACACACATTCGGATGTTCTGGCCTCTTATAAGAATGAAAACAGTATTCTATTCAGACTGAACTGTATTTGATGTGTTGCATCAACGAGTTATGATTCTCAAAAATAAGAAATATATCACAGTAAGATGTAAAGTCTCAATTATTCAAAAAATGTGTAATTACGAAAAATAATGCAAAAATTTTGAGATGTATATAAAAAGACACTGAGAAAATTAGTTGCAATTGTGAGAAGTAATACAATATTAAAAAAATCCCACTCGGAGTAAAAAAATAAAAGGTTGCAATTGTAAGAAATATTTATGAGATGTAAAATCAAACGTTGTGAAATAAAATCACAATTGTGTAGAATTGTATTTATTGTAAGATTGAAAATCACACTTTGAGAAATGTCACAACTGTAAGAAATTACCTTTTCTTCTTTTATAATTGCAGACATGCAGAACATTAGGATGTTAAAACAGCAAGACATCTGTTTGCTAAAAATAAGTTAAAATCCCAGAGGCTTTAAAAGGTTATGATATGAGTCATATTCAAAGTCCAATGCTGTTAAAACAATTAAAACAGCTCCTGAATTAAAATTATGGGAACTCATTTCAACGACACTGATTTTTTTAGCCATCAAATTATTGAAAAAAGTCCATATGTGAGCTTTAATTATGTGATTTGATTACAATAACATACACAAATGTGCACACGCACACACAAAGTGCATGCATAGCGAATTTAAGCGCGCTAATCACTGACAGTCTTTGATCAACAGCACAAGTTCCAAGCTAGTGAACAGGTCACTGTGTGAGACAGTCCTTGGGAATTGTCAGCAGGTCACTTTGCAGTATGTCAGAGTGTCTTGGGGACTGTCAGCAGTCAGTCGATCGGGACGGGCCATCCCTACACCCCCAACCGAGCCAGATGCTCTGCATCGGTCTATGGGGATCAAGCTGCATATGTCTCTCCTCTATATTCATCAGGAGATGAGTGTTGGCGAGCACCGTGCTACCAGTGGAGGTGGCCCACAGCTGGGTCAGCATGTCCCAGCATGTCCCTCTCGATCTTCCTTCAGTCTGAAACATCTATCTCTGCAGTTTCACCTGCAGCTGACAGTCACATGAACCCACCACTAAGTGCTTTTGCTAAATTCTTTATAACTATTCTTAGTGTGATCTATGTCACTACACAGGGGTGTTTAAGCATCTGTTTACACCTGGATTTATCTAATAAAGGCAAAAATACAATCAGTCAATTTAATTATTGATTTTTCCCTCCCAAAAAAATTAATCAGGTGCGTTAAAAACACAAAAAAGTGTCATATATAATATGTATACATATATCAAATAAATTAATATTACTTTGTGGATTCAAAAATTTCCTTTTTTATTTGCAAAAATTAAATCAATACAGAGTCAAAAAAATAAATAAACGTTATTTATATTAATTTAAATTTATATTTTATTTATTGTCTTTTTGCCTTTTATTTAAATGGTATCTCATGAAAAATATCAATAATGATATTATTGGTTAAAAATGTATAGTCTTGGTAATGTCATCACCAAAGAAAATGTGTTTGGAAAATAAGGTAATATTGAATATTATGACAATAGAAATGTTTTAAATAACGTACACTGACAAGTCAAACATTAAGACATGGGTAATACAGTATTGTTCAAAATAATAGCAGTACAATGTGACTAACCAGAATAATCAAGGTTTTTCGTATATTTTTTATTGCTACGTGGCAAACAAGTTACCAGTAGGTTCAGTAGATTGTCAGAAAACAAACAAGACCCAGCATTCATGATATGCACGCTCTTAAGGCTGTGCAATTGGGCAATTAGTTGAAAGGGGTGTGTTCAAAAAAATAGCAGTGTCTACCTTTGACTGTACAAACTCAAAACTCTTTTGTACAAACATTTTTTTTTTCTGGGATTTAGCAATCCTGTGAATCACTAAACTAATATTTAGTTGTATGACCACAGTTTTTTAAAACTGCTTGACATCTGTGTGGCATGGAGTCAACCAACTTGTGGCACCTCTCAGCTGTTATTCCACTCCATGATTCTTTAACAACATTCCACAATTCATTCACATTTCTTGGTTTTGCTTCAGAAACAGCATTTTTGATATCACCCCACAAGTTCTCAATTGGATTAAGGTCTGGAGATTGGGCTGGCCACTCCATAACATTAATTTTGTTGGTTTGGAACCAAGACTTTGCCCGTTTACTAGTGTGTTTTGGGTCATTGTCTTGTTGAAACAACCATTTCAAGGGCATGTCCTCTTCATCATAGGGCAACATGACCTCTTCAAGTATTTTAACATATGCAAACTGATCCATGATCCCTGGTATGCGATAAATAAGCCCAACACCATAGTAGGAGAAACATGCCCATATCATGATGCTTGCACCTCCATGCTTCACTGTCTTCACTGTGTACTGTGGCTTGAATTCAGAGTTTGGGGGTCGTCTCACAAACTGCCTGTGGCCCTTGGACCCAAAAAGAACAATTTTACTCTCATCAGTCCACAAAATGTTCCTCCATTTCTCTTTAGGCCAGTTGATGTGTTCTTTGGCAAATTGTAACCTCTTCAGCACATGCCTTTTTTTTAACAGAGGGACTTTGCGGGGGATTCTTGAAAATAGATTAGCTTCACACAGACGTCTTCTAACTGTCACAGTACTTACAGGTAACTCCAGACTGTCTTTGATCATCCTGGAGGTGATCATTGGCTGAGCCTTTGCCATTCTGGTTATTCTTCTATCCATTTTGATGGTTGTCTTCCGTTTTCTTCCACGTCTCTCTGGTTTTGCTCTCCATTTTAAGGCATTGGAGATCATTTTAGCTGAACAGCCTATCATTTTTTGCACCTCTTTATAGGTTTTCCCCTCTCTAATCAACTTTTTAATCAAAGTACGCTGTTCTTCTGAACAATGTCTTGAACGACCCATTTTCCTCAGCTTTCAAATGCATGTTCAACAAGTGTTGGCTTCATCCTTAAATAGGGGCCACCTGATTCACACCTGTTTCTTCACAAAATTGATGACCTCAGTGATTGAATGCCACACTGCTATTTTTTTTAACACACCCCTTTCAACTAATTCAACTAATTGCCCAATTGCACAGCCTTAAGAGCGTGCATATCATGAATGCTGGGTCTCATTTGTTTTCTGAGAATCTACTGAACCTACTGGTAACTTGTTTGCCACGTAGCAATAAAAAAATATACGAAAAACCTTGATTATTCTGGTTAGTCACATTGTACTGCTATTATTTTGAACAATACTGTATATTACGTATAAGGGGTACATTTTGATTTCATGTTGCCTTTGAAGCAACTTCCGAAAAAAACTGAAACTGACTTCCTCTCAATCCATATGTGCTCTCCTAGTTCTTTTAACTTTTTGTCTTCTGGCATAACATGTGCTTCAGGTAGTGAGTCAAGCACCGTCATCCCATCTATAACCGTGTCCTCCCCACATACATCCACCCACCCTGAAGCTCCTCGACTCCTCCTCTGACAGGAGGTGTCAAAGCTCAGATGCTCCAAGTGCCTTGAAGATCTGCCAGACTGTACGAACACACACTCATGAACGCACACACACACACACTTTCACTGCCGAATACGAACCAAAAGCAGCTTCAGACGTTCAGCTCACAGGTGCGTTGACACACAAGAGCATAAATCTGACTCATTGCAGGTTTTAGTGTCAGACTTACGCAGCTGGTGCAGATGTTTCCAGGCTCTGGAAGTGGGGCAGGCTGTGATCGTGACTAAAGAGCAGGAGTTTCCCGCCAGCGTATCGCAGAGGTTTTGTTGCCTGAAGAAAACTTTCCGTGGGTCTACAGACTTCTCCAGCATCTTCAAATGGGTCTAGAGAATATCGTAAATACATTTGCTTTAGTCTTTAGCCGTTATGAGTAGTGATGCACCAAAATTTTAGTAACCAAAAATACATTTTTATAAGAGCCTATTCATATTTTCCTTAACCTAGTGCCTTAACATATCAACTCATCTAACATCAACGCCCCTAAATATCTCAACAATATTGATTCTGAAGATAAGCGTGACATCCTGGCCCTAATATTTAAACAAAGTGGGTCCTGTCAAGCACCTGAAGGGTGGTGTAGGTATAAGGGTAGTGGTAGGCCAAGTAGCACACGTCATCTTCGTGGCGAAAGGTCACCGTGAAGGTCAGTGTGTAAAAAGAACCTTGTTGACCTCTTCTAGGGCAGAAATGGTTTCTGTGGAAGTCAAAACCACATTTAGATGATATATCCTGAATAAAAAATTGACTGCATAGAGGATAAAGTACAGTAAAGTGAGGCAAAGTGAAATCATGTGAGGTGAAATGTAAAGAGCTGAAGTGAAATAAAGAGGCGCGATACCTGTAATAGCAGATCTCAGAGCCTGTTCGCACCCAGTGTGGTCTGCCCTCCAACGCCTCCCTCACAGAATACAGCACGGGCTGCATGCCTGAAACATCCCACAACCATACAGTTATGAACCACGTCAAACATTCAGTCATTTAAAGGTCATTCTGGAATTGCTAAACATGCAGGTGGTTAGCTGTGGCACAATATCAATCACCAACACCAACAGAATGTAATTTTTTAGTATGGCAATGCCAAATTGCGTATAAAATATCATTTTTGGGACTACACTGAATTAAACAAGAATGCAAGAATGCATTACATTGATCCAAACTGACAGTGAACACATTTATTATATTACGAAAGATTTCGATTTAAAATAAATACCGTTCAGATTTGAAACTATTACAACAAAATGTTTTTTCGCGCACCAAATCAGCACATTAAAGATCAGCAGAAGATTTCTGAAGGATCATGTGACACAGACGACTGGAGTAACGGCTGCTGGAAATTCAGCTCTGCCATCATAGGAATAAATGCCATTTTATAAAACGATAAAACACAAAACATTTGTTTGAAATTGCAATCAAATTTCAAATATTATAGTTTTTCCTATATTTTTGATCAAATAAGTGCAACCTTGCCTACTGAAGATGAGCTTTCAAGGTTTGGCTTGGTGGCAATAATGATCAGTATCGATTTATGAGAAGCAATGTTGATATAGGAGTATTTTTTGTTGAAAAATTGATTTTATTCATTTAACACAAAGTGACTAAGCTCTATTCAAAATACTTTAACAACCTTAACTGTATGAGGAAATATAAAATCCACCAAACTCTCAATCAAGCTTGCAAATAAATAATAAAACTGTTTTTTTTTTTAATCTAAAATGTCTATATCTTTAGTTTTCAATGAGCAAGTAGGACCTTCCTTCATTCCTTAAAACCAATAAGATTAAGACTGCATTTCTCTAAAACACTGACACTGGTAGACAGACTTCCCTGAAATGCATTCGCTCAAAGTAGAAGTTTTACTCAAACTCACATAAGGTCAACAATAAAGGACATCTCATTTAATATAAAGACATAAAACACTGACTTCAGGGCAGTACGAGTCTCTTATAATACCCAGCTGCACACCAAAATGAGGAAAAGGCGGTCAAGGGCCATTGAAAAGGCTTTATCGGTAGAGGAAGTCTGAAATGCGGAAGCACTGTATTTTTCTGGGATATACGGCTGGTGTCAGATTTTAGAGCTGCTCGGGCCCACCGCTGTGTCTGAGAGCATTGTGAAGCTAAGATATGATTTAGCTGCTACCACTGTGGCATCTTCTTAAGCTGGACGTCCTGGTGCCAGTGGGGAAATGTATTTCTTTGGAGAGAAGATGGTTATGTCAAAATCAATGCCATCTAGAACAAGTACTAAAATGGTTCTAAAAATAAATCTCATAACCCTCATGTAACAAACACAGTATTTACACAAGCAGAACATTTTCCTGGATCAATATGAAGGTGATCTGATGTGATTATGTACCACAAAAAAAAAAAAAAACTAACAAACAAAAAAACACAGAGCAAGTTATAAACTAGAATGTAACACTGACATTTGGATTAAAGTGTATAAGAATACACATTTAAATCTTTTGTTGTGTTATTTTAGTATTTTAAAGGTACTATTATAGTTATTTTAATTCATTTGTAATGTTGCATTTTGTATTTTAAATTTAGTGATTTTGTTGTGTTTTGTCATTTTTAGTAGTTATCATTTTATTTGTTAAATATATCTTAGTTTTAACAAGGTCTATATAGTTTTTTTCTTAATTCTTATTTCAGATTTAGTTTAAGTTTTATACACACACACACACACACACACACACACACACACACACACACACATATATATATATATACATATATATATATATATATATATATATATATATACATATATATATATATATATATATATACATATATATATATATATATATATATATATATATATATATATATATATATATATATATATATATATATATACACACACATAAATATATATATACATATATATACATATATATATATATATATATATATATATATATATATATATATATACACACACATATAATTTCAGGTAATGTTTATTACAAGTGAAAAAAAAAATATTATATAAAATATTATATAAAAACCATGATGCCCTGCTTTAGTAAATCGCATGGCTTCATAGTAGTTTCTACTGTATGGCTTACCATAGTTATACTGGCTGTTCCCTTTCTCGCAATTGATGATGTTAAAACGATAAGGCACGCCGGCCACCATGCCGCTGACTTCAAAATAGAACCACTGACAGTGTGCAGAGGAGTTGACATCAGCATTGAGAATCAAATCATATTCATGACTAAGAGAGAGTGCGAAAGAGAGACAGGAGAAAATCAGACAAAGTGGGTGGAAGAGACAATTGGAGAGAAGTAATGAGAGAGAGAGAAGCGTGTTAGATAAATGACAGAGAAAAATCTCTCACTCCATCCCTATCTGTTGTTACGCCGCCATATTTCATTTGGAAAAATATAACGTAGGCTCTTTTATTTAAGCACATCGGAAGTGCTCTGTAGAAAGCGGTTTTGATTTGATCTTGCATGCATTGACGAGACAAGCTTGCTGAAAGAGTGGAAACATAAGAGAGAGAGAGAGAGAGAGAGAGAGTATGATTGTGAATGCACTACAAATGAGGCCCAAGGGCACTCGGCGAGCTGTCTGCAGTACATGTTTGCGTGTGAGCGCAGGTGTACGTGTGCTGTATTACAACGCAGAGTCTCACCTGCGGACTTGAATGGCTTTACGCAGGTTCCCGCTCTCAAATTTGGAGAAGAATTGAAGAGAACTGGGACACATATCGGAGGAACACTGTGGACTGAGAAAAAGAAAGAAAGAAAGAAAGAAAGAAAGACTTTTAATATGACTTGAAGGCTGCACAGTGAATATCTTTCACGTTCTGTTTGCTATAGTATCAATCCAGCATGCCTGTGAAAGATCCATCAGAGGCACTTAATGGATCTAATTTCTCAGTGTACCACTGACGCTGATGATCTAATCAAAATGCTTTATCAGAAAAAAAAAAAAAAAATAGCAGTGTTACCTGGGATCATCCATGTCAAAAACAACCTTGTTGATGATGTCCTCTGGACAGATGAGGCGCTGGATGTCCTCGAAAACCTTCTTTCTGGAACATTGGAAAATAAACAAATAAATAAAATCATAACGGAACGACAGCTTTGGTTTCCAAAAGTATAACTCAACTTTGTTTTTCAGTTTGTAGATTAAAAAAATAATAATAATAATAAAAAATGTATATACCTGAATTGGGTATACCTGAAACCTCCAGGCAGGTGTGTTGAGGCAATATGGAGCTAAACCTTTTTTTAATGCCATTTACTATTTCTGATTTATATCCAAAGTAAGCAATATCAAATTGAGTGGCAGCTCTAATATAATTTGGCAAACTATCCCAAAGTTTAGGTGCTGCTACAGCAAATGCACAATCCTCTCTTTGATTTTGTCTAGAACTTGGAATTTTAAATAGCTTTGGCTAGTAGATATCAGTATTCTTCCAGATTGATATTCAGTCAGGAGATTCAAAAAAAGATAGGGCGGTGTGAGACCATTAAATTCTTACACTAATCAAAAGATTATAAAATCAATTCTACAGGAAGCCAATGAAGCGAGATTAAGATAGGGGTGATACTGTATGTTTCTGTTCGCACAGCATAACAATGGGTGTGACATTCGTATCATTAAATATTACTTTAACAAAAAATGTATTAGGTGCCGTTTACACGACTACATTTTTAGCCAAATAAGGGAAAACGTTTTATGCGTTTTGGCTGCACGTTTACACAGCAACAGCGTTTTGGGGACTAAAAACACGTTTTGGAAAATGGGTTTAAAAATGCAAGGTTTTGAAAACGCCACTGTTTTCGTTTCCATGTAAACATCCAAAACGTGAAAACGGTGACATCATGCGAGTGCGTAGTACATGTTACAAATGTAGACATGCGCAGTACGTGTCGATTTTACAGACAAGCGTGAACAAACATATACGACAATGGTGGAGTACATGCTACTGTCGTTGCTGCTCAAGTGTGGATTTGCTTCACCAATATTACAACCAACAGCGGAGACACATAATATAACAGTTACTGTTTACTAACAAGGTGACAGTGCCAACTACTGCTATGACATACAAACTGTACATACAAACTACTCTATGACATACGTAATACAGCGTTTTTGGCCGTTTTCATGAATATGTGCAAACGCGAATATACGTACGTGTATACGTACTACATCGTTGTCATATAAACGTAGCCTAAAAAGCAAAGCTATCAGCTATTCCAGTGTTACATGTATCTAGTGGTCTGGCAGACATCTACATAAAGTGTTGATAATGGCTGGTCGTTCTCAACTCCGGTTTGGATGATGCCATTTTTAAATCAAACCTATGGTGCCTCATCTTTTTTGACCTGTATGATGCTAATGGGCTAATTTTCTTGGTTATTTGTGTGCATTATTTCTTTGTCACAGATAAACAACAATAATGAGTCCGTTCTCCTGATTCAAATAAGTACAATGCAAAATGCACGGGGGGGAAACAATCTGTGTGGACGCTCCAATCCCAAGAGCAAATTTCAGATCATAATGGGGTTGAATGAATGAGCAAAAATAAAGTTAACAGTCTGCCGTGGCTGGCAATAAACCGGGAGCACTCTCATCAAAATGTTTACTTCATGGAAAGAACTATAAAACAATAAGACATAAACAAGCATTCTGTTCTTCAATGTTCTTAATGTTAAATTCTAAGCATAGAGCTTCACAAAGGGTAAGAAAAAAATTACGGTTAACCATTTTCCTGCAAATGTTCTCAAAATGACGTGTCAGACAGTTTTAAAGATGATTTTAAGGTTCAATATTTTAGAATGTCAAATGCAAATGTTTGAGACTTATCTGAAGTCAATGTTAGAGATAACACAATATTAAAACTTTAACCTTATTTTTATTTTATTTATTTTTTTCACTGGCTGTCTGACCCTTTCTTTTTAAAACTCCAAAAGTGACTATTTTCAAGTTAAAATAACATAAATGAACTTATCTTACCCTTGAGCAAACACAATTAACTACAGAAATGACTGAAATAAATGTCTATTTCCTTTAATCTCTCCCTTGCACATTGAAGAAAGTTTTCTACAAAAACAAGTTTTCCGAAGGGGGCTACCATAATTAGATATAGATTTAAGGGCTTTTTCCTCAGTAGAAAAGAGTCTTTGGCTGTCTGTAGAGCAAAGCAACCACCGAAAGCAGAACAACTCACTTAAGGCAAGAGAGTTTAACTCAGAGAGGAATATTTTAATGGAATTAATTTGTACTTACAGTGAGTTTAATGACTCAGGGCCCTATCATACACCCGCCGCAATGCGACGCAAGGTGCAGCGCAAGTGTGTTTGCTAGTTTCAGTCCAACGCCATTCACATTTTCCCATCCAGCGCCACGTCGTTTAATTAGCAAATGCATTTGCGCCCATTTGTACGCCCATGGGCATGCTGGTCTAAAAAAAAGAGTTGTGTTCAGGCGCATTGCTATTTTAAGGAGCTGAAAATAGACTGCGCCATAGACCAACTCAAACCTACTCTAAAGTCTAAAGTCAATGGCGCAATATTTTTTTGTCATTTAAAGAGCACGTTGGTAGAAAATGTGCCTGTGGGCAGGTTCACAGTCCCCGTTGACTTTGATTATTACACACAGGGATGGGCCTCACACAAACATGCCAAATATTAAAAACAAAAGGATTACAGTGTAAAATAATATCATTCTTTAGGCTACATAAATATAAAAATGTAATGATGTATACTCATTGCGTGTATTAGAATTAGGCTACCTATTTGCAATTCAGCCTATTACTACTTATAATGATGAATGAAATTCTACTTCATCACACATCTTCTTTACCTCGGGAAGCTTTGGTGGATTCCTGCTTGTCCCGTAGATGATCTGCTTGTACGCTTTAACTTTGCGGTTTCTTCGCTTGAGAAGCGTTCAGCTTTTCCGCCAACAAATCCCACCATCTAAATAGTTATCTGCCATGGCACGAGCGCATCTCGCTCTTAAAGGGAATGGAAGATGACACTCTGATGGGTTTCTTGAACGTTGCGCCCATTACTTATTAAGAGAATAGAGACAACCCATTCCAAAAATGCGCCCCGGCGCACAGACCGTTTTTCTGACTTTAAAATAGCAAAAGTGGATTTGGACATGCCCTGAGTGCACCTGCGCCGTGCGCTTTACACTTTGCATTTAGAACGTTAAAATAGGGCCCTCAGTGTCATCATTTGCATATGACAATGTGTATGTAAGGATGGAGAATAAGTCTTAAACTGCATCCATGTGGTCTGATTTAGAGACAAATCAGCTTATAAATGAAGTCTAATAACTGCATTGTTTGTTTTTTTGTCTGGCAATCTCAGCATGCAAATGCAACACGAGCAGCTAAAAAGGTTGGAAACTGCTGCAGTATGGAACACAGAATTTGTACAAAACTCAAGACACTAAGTAAGGTACAAATAAAGGCATATTTGGGAGGTTTTTAAAGTGTCTTTATGGAATCAGACCGCTTTCAGATGTTTTTCTTGTTGCAGCCTGTAATGGCACAGTTTTTATGAGCAACAAAACACCAGACTAATTCTGCACCGCCAAATTATTTAGTAAAGTTGAAATGATTTATTAAGTATTTTTATATAATTAAGTTAATTAAGTTAATTTTGAGAATAAAGTTGTAAAAAAGGGAACCAATGGGACATAACCATAATAATAATAATAAATAAATAAATAAGTCTTAAATATTTATAACAACATTTTTTCTTTTACATTTAAATGTTACATTTAAATTTCTACTCCTTATTTTTATTTCTTCTTCTACATTACATTTAAATGTTCCCATGTGTTCTCGTAATTTTGACTTTAATGCAAAATATTTCTAATTTAATGTTGTAGTTTTTAAACATTGATTCTCATTTTGAAACATTCTCATTTTAATTCTTGAAATGAATCCTTTGATTATTTTCCACATTTATTTAGAAAACACTTTTGATATTTAACCAATGCAATGTTCATTTTTCATATTTTTGGGTCAGTGCATGTATTTTGCTCCTTTTGTATGGAAAGCAATTTTGTCGGGTTTCCACTTGAGTGAAGAACCAGTTGTTACAACCTTTATGTTAGACAGTGCATCCACCCTATTCCTTGTGCGGCACAAAATTACAATAAAAGCCATGATTCCTCACCTCTGCACATGTGGTGGTCTTTTAGCCATGGGCTCTTGCTCTTGTGGGGGCAGGTGTCCCCAGAAGTCAGGGAAGGCTAGGATTGAGTATCCAGCTATAGACTTTGTATTGGCTGCAGTGGCAGTGTAGAGACGTGGATCGTGGTTGGGAGTGACAATCCCATACTTCTCCAGAAGCCTATCCACCATACTAGAGTGGCCTTCTTGGCCTTTCCTGGAGCAGTTGAGGTAATGCTTATGGAATTCACTCGTCCGTAGGTGATTTTCATCTCTGTCAAAGGGCAGATCGGTGTCTCTCTCCTCACTCGGCATCTTGTCGTTCAAGTCTCCCTCCTGAGTGCTGTCATCATCTGAGCTTTCATCGACCTCAGAGCTGGAGTCCAAATCCTATAAGACATGATTGTCTAACTGTAAGAGAGAAGCTGCAAAGCTAATGTTACATTTTCAGGGGGGAAAATATTCAAGAGCATCCATAGATGTCAGCTCTTTACATTTTCGGCCACATCAGCAACTCTCAAATCAAAGGTGTAGGAGAAAAACTGCAAAAAAAGGAGACAAAGAGATTACAGTAAACATCACCCACAAGATATCCTGTTTTCCCCCTGGCACCGTCAACCACTCAATGCGGTACCGCAGAATAACAACCCAAAATAAACCGTGAAGGAAATGAAAGCATTTTTTTAGAGACTATTGACAGAGTAAAGCCAAAAAAGGATAAGGACTTGTTTTGAGGATGCAGCCCTAAGTGGTGCACATCACTTCCAGCTTTCTATTGACTTCAAAAGGGTGATACTGACAGCAAATAGGGTCGTCTAATTACAGTCTTTGACAGGCATAAAATGAACTGTATCAAAATAGCCAATGGCCCTGGCTGCTTTCAGAGCAACAAAATAACATTTTAAGCCCACGCCTTGTACATTTCCATAAATGTAGTGGGGAGAAATGCCTAAATTGGCCAAATTCCCAGGCTCTACCCTAAGGTGAATGTGAGAATGTCCAAGAAACATGATAGACACGATGTGCTGACTGGGGGAAAAATTTGCACACATCGTGCCGATAAAAGCCTCCATCATCTGCGCACACCTCCCTATGGAAGATCTTAGTTTCTGAACGCCATCCTGAGTTGGCTCTGATCTGTACCGCAATGCACATAAACGGTATACCATCAAAGTGAATTCGTTAGATACAAAACTTCAGTGCTGCCCCACGATCTCGTTGCATTTAAAATTTCACTTTTCCCCCTCCTCACACTTCTAAAAATATGTGTAAGCACAAAAATGCAACAACTTACATGAATGCCAACAGCAGGGGATGCATTAGTATAAATACGTCTCGGGTTTGAGGCAGTACTGTATATTGCATCTCAGGAGGCATGCTTTGTCATATTAGTTTTTCGAAACCACAAATAACACTAAAACAATGTAGCAGCACCAAGATGTTTTTTTTTTTTCAAAGACTTATTTTAATCGTGAACTTGATACAGACGAGTACAACGGCCCTTTTGATGAGCTTTGGGAGTTGGACTCTGGGAATGTGTGCTCGGTTGTTCCTACATGTGGGTGAGAAGGAAAAGCAGAGATTCAATTCAAAAAGGGAACGAACGAATCTGTTTGAGGTCAATTCAATTACACAATCCACCAACCAAAAGCTACTCATGCCTGACGTTTTTGAAATCAGCATGTAAAATAACAGAAAATTAGTGCAATTGGGACACATTTGGGCAAGTTTTCCGCAAGCTCGTTTAAAAACAGATATTACTGGCTAATAAGTTTCAAAATGCACAGAATTTGAGTTCGCACATACATTGTGAACAATTCTGGAAAGTGTACTTAAACTTCAATTAAGCTACTCTCATAAAAAGCTATTAAAAAGTAGTTACACTGAAGATATTTTATATATACAATATAATAATTAGCATTCACGCATTCTCACCTGTGAAAGGTTATCCCAAATGCAAGCATTTTTTTTTTTTTTTTTACAAACATCGGTTGTGCAGGATTGTGGCATCTCCAAATATACATTGATTATTATGGTGAATGACGTCAAGTTGACCGTTGCAAGATGGCGGAAACGTCTCTGTGCTTGGAGCGGTCAAATGACGCATCAACCTTTACATATCTATGGGCTTGGGCTCAGCCGTTAAACTGTCAAACTGAGATTTGAATCCACGGCGGAAGTAGTTCTGTAGTATAAATGCAATTTGTCACTCATAACAATATATGCGATATGGCTGTATACCAGGATGTTATGATTACCATACGGCCGAATTACAGCTTCAGCGATGTTGTTCATACACACACAAACACAAAAAGACTTTTGCTATCTGTTCAAAGCATTAGACAAAATAAATAATATATAGATACATTCGAAACTAAACTAAATATTGAAACTGTAAGATCCGCTGTACTGCAAATACAGTAAACCGTATTTAAAGTCGGCATGAAACGGAAGTTGAGATTGTCATTTTTTCCTTGCTGTGACGTATATCCGAGTTAAACAGCTTCTGAACTTAGAAAAAAATGTAGGGCGGGGCTTGGTTTCGTCCATCGGGGAATTGATTGGATCGTTGGAGGTTGGGCGTTGCAAACAAAATGGATGCAGATTTGAATGCTAGTTTACATTCAGTCGTGGAGGATTTCACTCCACCGGGCTTTCCACCGTTACCCTCCCATGAAGGATTTTTTATTGAGGAGCCCGGCGACGAGAACGAGGACTAAATTTTCAGGCAGGAATCAGCCCATATTTATACGAGCCTCCCGCAAACCAAGATGATTCGAGTGAAGTTGTCGGTCAAGTTCACCCTCGAGAGTTTCTCTGAGAGGCGGTGCAGAAATGAGACAGACACCTATAGCCGCACCCTCATCGACTCTGGCCACACCCTTTCGCCATTGCACGTGACCGAAAGAGAAGAGAGGTCGTTTCGAGGGGGGATGGTAGGGCAATGTATTGGATTAAAGATTATAAGGGTACATGAAATTAAAAAAAAATAATGAAGTGCACAGATAAATCATTTATAATAAACACTACAATATTACATATAAAAAGAAGATTTGCCAAATTTGATTTCATGCCGACTTTAATACTGCACAGTAATGCTTGTGAGGCCTTGACTGAGGAACTGCGGAGGAACAAAACAATTAGACTCACTCATGTCGAGTCTTGAGGTTAGTCAGAGGAACTAGGTATGCTGGTGTCATGCTGAATGAAACGCACATCTAATTTTCAACTCGTGGCTGTCCTGTACAGTATCAGTTGCAGATCAAAGAGAAACATTTTTTTTCCCGAGGCGAGTCCTCAGGGGAAGAGACCTTTCTGTTCCCCTCCCTTTGAGAGCACAAGCTCCGTGCCAATCTCGCTCTCTCAGGCTTATGTTTCACGTCTTAACCCTTTATCTAGCCTGTAATATTTTTTGACAGCTTTGCAGTTTTACCAGTGTTCTCTTCTACAGAGTCCTAGCGTGACTCTATGAATTAAACCCGTTTAATCTGGGACTTTGTTTTGGGCCGAAGATTACAGGTGCAGCATCATCGTCATGCAAGATTAATAGCGGGGAACTGATTGGCATGAATGTCCTGCTGTAAATTCTTTTCATCTTGGTATTTTGCACAGCATGCATAATGCAGCGATGTAATTACAACCCCTGCGTCCAATCCAGTCACAGCATCTCCAGATCACAAAGGCATTTCATGATAATGGGAGAAATACATCAAAGACACATAGGGGAGTGGGGACGGTTTGCTTCCATGCTGAGCAGAAACCAAAAGAAAATGAAAAATAGCTTAATCAGCATTCAGATCAATCACAGGAAAACATAACATATCATAACATATAACGAACTGAAATAAAAATAATGATATAATGCATAATGAACAATCAAATTGACGCACATTATTATCGAGTATAGGTTTTGAATTTTTATTTGTGAATAATTTTTATACTAGGGCTTGTAATCACACACACACACACACACATACACACACACATATATATATATATATATATATATATATATATATATATATATATATATATATATATATATATATATATATCATTTTAAATATAAAATATATTATAATATTAAAATGTGGGTGACACTTTAGTATAGGGTCCAATTCACACTAATAACTAGTTGCTTATTAGCATGTCTATTATTAACATATTAGCTGTTTATTAGTGCTTATAAAGTACATATAATGCATGACATCCATAATCCTACCCAATACCCTAAACTTAACAACTACCTTATAAACTATTAATAAGCAGCAAATAAGGAGTTAACTGAGGCAAAAGTCATAGTTAATGGTTATTTAATAGTGAGAATTGGACCCAAAAATAAAGTGTGACCAAAATGTGTATACATTATATAATGTAGTGTAATTTAAAGTTATATAAAACTTAACTTCTAAAAAATGAGAATTCAAATTCATAAATTGAAATGTAAAAGTTGCGGTTAAAAACAAGTGTAAAATTCATACACTACTAAAATAAATGTCTAAAAACCCAGATTTAAACTTTTGCTGTTTGTTTTTTGTTGTTGTTGTTGTTGTTTTTACCGTGATTAAAAATTATACTTAATCTCTTTAATGCAGCTGTAGTAGTCAACCAATAAGATTAATTGCACATATAAATGGGACTAATAATGTGCAGATGAGTAAATAATGACATATCAATTTTGGGTGAATTATTCCTATAATAACTTGTCATTATGAGGAAGAAGCAGGTGTTTCTAAGAACTACATAGCTGTCTAGAATTTGCAGACCGAATTGATTTTAAAAATGTTCAATTGAAACAAAAAAGTGAATTAGTAGTTTGTCATTTCCTTTGGGGACCTGAATTACAAATCAATATGTGCGGCAGGAAATGAACCGAGGAAAAGCTGCTTTCCAGCAGCAGTAGTACATCATGTTATATGATTTGAATTAAAATAGTGGCGACATCTGAATAAGGAGGGAGTGGAACGTCGATGAACCGGAGGTGTGTTGACATTTCTATTAGTTTGAACTCATCCCCATGCTAAAAGCAGCCACGCAGGGATTTCTGCAAGACAGCCGCAGGCGCGTTATTGTGCTGCGAGAGAAGCCGTCAATCAAGACCATAGCAGTCATTCATGATGGGAAGGGTGGTGACATATTTAAAATGAAGAGTCACACTGAACATATTCTGCAACTTGAAATGTCTTCACTCATTTCTGTCAATGGCTCTACGGTTGGCTGACCCACAGCAGGGTTAACAGCAGAAGAAAATCTCCAGAGATTTTGAAAAATGGTTATTGTACAAATTGTTTTATGATCCTTCATGCATTGATGAATAATTCTAATTCAATACAAAGGTCTGAAATGCCAAAATGTCCAGACTGGAAATAGAATTCAAAATAAAAAGATAAAATCTGAAAATAAACATTTTCGATATATTTAAAGAAATATTTAAGATGCATCACTATCCCTAGATCACTATAATTTGTTTAATTTAAATGTATAATTACTTAAATTTGAATAATAATAATGTTTAAAATATATAATATATAACTTAAGCATATATGAGAATTCAAATTCACAAACTGAAGTTTAAATATTCACTAATATTTAGTTATTCTAATATTCTTACATATTAGTTAATCAACTAATAATAGTAATAATAATAATAATAATAATAAATGAGAAAACTCATATTCAGTTGTTTCTGGAGCCAAAGGTGTATATTTTAAATATATATATATATTTTTTCCAAGATGTTTTTTCGTGAAAACAAGTGACGTGAACATACACACATTTTTTTTTTTTTTTTGACTAATGAGTGAAAAAGTCATCGCATAATTATTGTGACCTCTGAGAGATGAGATAAATCATTCCCTGTGGACATTCTGCCAACGAAATGTTCCTCATTTTTTCCCCAGAACTCTTCAGGTCAGCAAAAACAGGAACAAAATCACTCTATTAAGATGAAGAGTGAGGCAAACATGCCGCCATTATAAGGAGCCAAAGCACAAGTGTCTGATTTTTTTGGAGTGCAATGAGGTAGTTTTCAGTACAAACCATGTCCCTGTTGTGCTCTTAAGCTGCATGGTGGTGCCGTTGCAGTAGGTATTATAGCACATCCTGCTCCCATCAAAATCTCTTAGTGCTTCCACACAAGGTCCATATTCACCCCAAGAGCACTTAGAGACACTTCATATAAACTTTATCCTGGCTGTCTGCAATTAAGAGCAGTACAACTCCTACTTTCACGCCAGGCTGCAACAACTAAACCCAAGAGATGCTGACCGTTTTGAAAACCCTCTTTGAAATATTTCTCGAGAGTGGATTCATTTCAACATAAAAATAAAGTTCACCCCATTTACATTCTCAATGCATGAATTATCAGCCATACTGTTCCAAAGAAAAACAAAGTTTTCTGTATTAACAAACCCTATATTTAAAGTCTAAAATGCATTGTAGCCTAAAGAAGTCTCTTATGTTTACCAAGGCTTCAATTATTTGATTAAAAAAAAAAGCGTAATCTTGCAAAATGTTATTAAAATATAAGATAATATTTTCTATTTGAATATATTTTTAAACATAATTTATTTCTGTGATGCAAAGCTGAATTTCCATCAGCAGTTACTACAGTATGAAGTGTCACATGATCATTCAGAAGTCATTCTGATATGCTGATTTATTATTAGAATTATCATAATCATATCATATCATTATCATATATTTTTTTTTAGAAACTGCAATTCTTTTTTCAAGATTCTTTGATAAATAAATAAGTATAAATATTTCTAAAAATATAAATCTTTGCTATCACTTCTAAACAATTGAACACATCTTTGCTGAATAAAAAGTTTTAGTTTTTTTTTTTTTTTTTTTAAAGAGAAATAATTTACTGACAGCTTTTCTTCACAGGAACAAATTCGATTTTAATGTATATTTATTTCATAATAATATTTCACAATATTAATTTGTTTCTGTATTTTTGATCAAATAAATGCAGCCTTGATGAGCATAAGAGACTTCTTTAAAAAGCATTAAAAATCTTTCTAATCCCAAGCTTTTGACCAGTAGTGTATATACAGTATATATATTTAGGGTCCCAGTGAGGCTCTTATAATGGAAGTGAAAAAACAATAGATTTTACTAATACAGCCACAAGCTGCAGTAAAAAGAAAATTGTAATAAAATAAAAAATGCATCAATATGCATCTGATTTAAGTATGATAAAATCCCTTTCTAAGTTATTTCTGTTATAATGTTGTCTGTAAAGTTTCAAAAGATTGGACAATAATGTTGATCACCACAATTATTAATTTCCACTTGTCCTTCCTTTTCTTTAAAAAAAAAAAATGCATACACAAAAAAAAACATAGAATAAAATAATATCAAAGTAAACAGAACATGAAAATATGCACCATTTCAATAGTACCGCCACAAGTCATTAAATAAAGAAATCAATATACATTTGATTTAAGTGTTATAAAATCACTTTTTAAGCTTTTTTAATGTAAAGTTATATCAAATCGCCATAAAATAATAGCATAAACCCTAAAAAAGTTTTGACAGAAAATGAATGTATGTGCTTTTGTAAATTAAAAGCTTCACATCTTAGCCTTTAAATCCTTCAAAATTGTCCCCTTGTACTTCTGTTGTAAGTGCCTCACTGTAACCTCCAGATTTATTTAAGAAGAAAAGAGAAATTGGTCAAAAATGCTGTCAGTTGAGCTTAACTAGACATCTGTAAGCCCTGCTGATGTAGGTATGGAGGTGAAATGCTTCACTGCCGCAGAAGGCAAAGATGTTCACCTGGAAGTCATGGTGCAGCTCAGGGCAGAGACGCACATATTGACCCAGCTGATCTAGGGGCCGGTCAGGCTCTGGTCGGGGACGCAGCTTGTTCACATCTGTTTCCAGGTCATCCTCCTGCCATGGAGAAACACAGAGCTATAAACACTGTCCAGTCTTAAGCATGACTGACTACAGACTGAAACAAATATATCTTCCCCTGTCACTGCATGTGAGGACCAGAGGTCATGTGACAAACTCCAGCCAATAGAATGCAGCATGCTCTGACCTCTGACCTTTACTCTGTCTTTCTCTATGGCACGTGGGTCAAGCAGCAGAAAAACAGTAATTACACACCTTATTTGCCAGGTGAGGCACATGTAAGCGGTCACCCCTCCAGCTGTGGTGTAAATGTCACTCTCACACATACATACAAACACAATGATTTTTGCGGTTCTCTTCTGTGCCACTAGGAAAACAGAAATCAAGAAGTGACCCTTTTAAGCCCACCATAGTTTTTTTTTTTTTATATATATAATGTTTTTTTAACGATATCTGAATAACCTTCCAATAAAGTGGGTATTAAATCAAAGAATACATTTATGTTTAAAAAAAAAACCTTTAATGAATTAAATTACTTTTTAAATTGCATTTAAATTTAAATTGCAATGTCCATTTAAGCTAGATGTTTTATAAATATGTTCATAATGACATTTTAATAAAAAATAATACACAGTATATATATTTAAAGCCGCTTAAAAGTTATTTTATTATTTAACTCAACCATCATAAATGGGTGAAGACTGTGGACATGCTCTGAGCCTGCTTACTTCAGTTAATTAAAATAATACTAATAATAAATAATAATTCAGGATTATAATGTATCCAGGTGTTTTTTTTTTTTTTTTTTTTTACATAGACAACCAGAATGATAATCAATTTTGTATTCATACAATAACAATGTAATTAATAGGTTATTATTTTTATTAACACTAAGTATAAACATTTATTACAAAATAATAACACAATGCAGTAACAATTTAAACAATTATGTATTCATTGCAATACTCAAAGTCTGTGTAAAGTAATATTAAATGTGTGTTTTGAGTTGGACACACCACAGAAAAATGTGTTATTAACCACCCAGCCAAAATATTATTTCCCGGATTTGAGGGCATCTCACAGAGCAAAGACCTTCAGTGACTGTCCAATACAATATGTTTTTAATAAAAATATAATGTGGTATGAGGTATATGGGCATATTAGGGCCATACCTAACCAAAATGAATAATATCTCACTGTAAATTCACGCATTTACACTACGGAGTAGTCATTTAGCACCCCATCATGGCAAGACGATGGGGCACAGACATGGAAATAAAGAAAAGCATTAGCAGTGAAGAGTACGTGTAGTGCAGAAGAGGAAGGGAGCACTTTGGTTTGGCGTCCAAATCATTGATTTATGGCTGAATCAGGGGCCCTATTATTGAAGTCATGTGAGAACAGGAAGTCACTCGTGTCAGGCTCCTGTCACACGCAGACCCTGCTCTTCAATCACATTTTAGGAGGGAGAATGAATCAGTGGAATTTATGCACACATCGTTTGCTCTGTCAACATTACGGCGCAGGATCATACGGAGCACGATCTGTGCATGCATGTGTTGAAGGCACCGCTCACGTCTTCCTCCAGAGCAAATCTCAAAACACTCACGTAGTCCCTGTTGTCTGGCTCCTCGTGCTCCTCGTCTTCGTCACTGTCATCTTCCAAACTGCCATCTTTCAATAAGGAAGAAAGAACGAAAGATAAACAACATGCAAGACTAAGACGTAAATGTCAAGATGAGCAAAATATGGCAGTTCATCTGTAGGATCAAACAGGACCTGCCCAGAGAGCTCAAACATTAGCTCTTTCTGCCTCTGATGGGTTCACATAAAAGCAGACATCTGCCAGACATACTCTGGAGTGTGTTTGATGCACCAGAGGCCAGACATCATTCACTCATTCATTCATTTCCAATAGATAAAATACAAATTATTAAAGTATTTAATTCAATAAAATGTTTTCAGTATTATATAATATGACAATATTGTATTATATAAAATAACAATATAAAATACTATAAATTTTATGTGTCATACCCATTACGTTTTACACACACACACACACACTAAATTGCTATCTATAAATGTATAAATGTATATATAAATAATAAATAAATATTAATATTCTAAATAATTTATGGTATTAATTATTTAAATATATTATAATCCTATTCATTAAAATAAAAACGGTATTCTTTAAATAAATTAATATTCACTGAAATAACTGAACTGAAATAAACTTCACGGGCTTTCATCGGATTTGATGACTGAAGATCAAAACATAACACTAAAATCACTATAATTTTACAACCTTCTCTGCTAAACCAAATGACTGCTTATATAAAAAATGTTTTAAATAATGGCGTTCAAGGTATTTGATCTGGCGTGAATGCAGGGTAAATTAATCATGCGATAAATTATGACAAGTCATTTATTTTAATGTGAGGTTGTGAAGTAGTACAACCCGGTTTATGAGCGCTAATAATGTTTACGGCAGCATTGCTAACATGTCAAAACCATGTTTAGGTGTTACAAGATTCTGTTAGAACACCCAGTTTCGTGTTTAAATAGTCTTTGCTTAGCTTTTTCTAGTCTAAATTGGTTCACCTGGTCTCAAAACCCCAAAAACCCTTTAAACCATCTAAATTAAGTGACCAGCTAAGACCAGCAAACCACCTAAGTCTAGCAATTTTTTTAAAGCAGGGTTTTAAAACAGTTGTACATGTCACAGAAAGATGATACTAAACTGCTGCCATCATTTCTTACATCACCTGAGGGTGTTTTCCTGTGATTTTCACAACTGGAAGTGGACAAGGTAGTGCTAGAGCTAGTCCGCTCAAATCTTGAAGATAGAGCTAGTCCACTTAAAATCTGGACGTCTTGAAGATTAACATCATCTTATCTGCCTGACCAGACTGAACAGCAACTAGGCTTAGCATTATGGGTCACTCGTGCCACGCGCAGCTTTCAGTTTAGAAGTCCCTGACATCAGAAAGCATGCTAACGTTAGCTGTTAGCATGATAACAGTGCTAAAAGCCGGCAAAAACTCCTCGATTAGTAAACATGGTGGGTCGCAGAGCTAGATAGTGCCGGCAACATGCATCATCCCATCGGATATAACAAGTAAACCGCACTATTCATTACGATAACGGATAATCATTTTGTTCAGTCTGATATCGGCCTTCCCAGCTCTCTAGCTCCCTTGTTTGAGATAAAAGCAACGGGAAACTCATTAGTGAGAACGGCCCAGCAGGAAAACTCCCGCGTGGTGTCTGGATCTATAAGTTATTGCATGAAAGGTGTGCGTAGATCAACAATAATAATCTAGACTCTTGTGCATCGGTTTGGGAGGAAAGGAGTATTAGTACATACAGACGTGCACACTAACACACTTCACTGTGCGGTATTGAGTCCAGCACCCACGGTGTTATTGGGCAGGGTTGCCTGGGCAACCACCTCAGAGCTCCTTGCAAACAAGTGAGTATTGTATTGTATTGTGGGTCAGCCAAGAGCAATCTGCTGCTCTCTGACCAAGCATGTCTTCCGTTTTTTGTTTTCCTTTGCTAGTGTTTACTGCCGCACACCTTGTTCAAAGAGAACATCTGCATATGATGACCTAATCAAAAAAGAAACCTGCATGCTTAGAGAGGGTTGCACGGTAGTTAATTTATGCACAATACTGCTATACAGCATAAGACGGAAAAACGCAGCCAAATCAAAATGGCCTCTAAATCTGTTTTTTAGAGCAACTGATTTCTCACATTGCCTGCTTTCACGAGGACCGGTATTGACATTTGCTTCACAGCACAGGTCTGAACAATCACAGCTTACACCGGTTCAGGGAGCTTGTATGGCTATGAACTGAAATAAGCAATGTGCAAAATTTCAGGAATAAAATTACATCATTCTATTATATATTAAATTATATATATATATATATATATATATATATATATATAGAGAGAGAGAGAGAGAGAGAGAGAGAGAGAGAGAGAGAGAGAATATAATATAAAATTGAGAAATATTAATAAAAAAATTATGTATACACACACACACACACATGTGTATGTATATATATATATATATATATATATATATATATATATATATATATATATATATATATATATATAAATAATTGTTTTTTAAATATTTATCTGTTTTATATTAAATCCTATATATATATATAATATATTCTATTTTATATAGAATTATAGAGAGGTATGTGAGCCCAAGTTTATTTGTGTTGCGCATTTCCCACGTCATGCTGATATTTAGTTACTTTAAAAATTTGTATAGAATAAATGTTGCATGTATAATAAATGTTGTTTAAAATGAATTACACTACAATTTATGGTTGTTTAATGCTGTTTTTTGGTGTTAAATTGAAAGGATTTGTTGAACTAAAAAAAAAATTATAGGGTTTAAAATGTTTGTAAACATTTTGTTTTATTTTCCAGTATTTTACATTCTATGTAGTAACGTGACTTATACACTGACGCAACTTATATGTGTTTTTTCTCTCAACAATGCAGTTTTGAACCAATGCTACTTATAGTCAGTTTTGACTTATTTTCCAAAAGGAACTGTTATATCGAAGGGGAAAAAAAGACTCAGTAGCTGCAAAGTGTCAACAATTTAAATTTGTTTTGAATTAAATATTTAGATAATGATATTAGAATTTAATTTATTAGAAAACAATTTGATGCTTGAAGGAATCAGTGAGTGGTCTGGATATAAACACTTTGAACTTTCCCAACTCACATTCTCTACATTACACTATTCTTGCTATCACAGTCTAATAGAGGAACATTTTTATATAATGCGTTGACATTGAAATAATTTCCATTAAATGCTCAGAGCCTATGTGATAACAACTGCAATTTTGGCCTGGCCGATAAGGACTTAGTCAGGCACTAATAGCCAGAAGCAATGTGTAAAGGCTAAATATCTCTAGTGGGACAGATTCAGCGTCCCTCACGGACACAATGTGAGAAGAGAATAATAGTAACTGTTGGGTGTTTGGCAGTGTAATAAAGAACCAGGCTTATAAACCTAGGGAACATAAAGCTTACCGTAAAGTCCTAAATCAGCATCCTGGTCATCGACAGGCCTCCCAGGAAGAGGAAAGCTGAAGACGCTCTTATCTGAGGTCAGTGGAAGAGGGACTTTGGGATTGCACTTCCTCATCAGCTGGATCGCCGGTTCCACCAGAGATTCGAGGCCTTTCATGGTCAAGCAATTCTTCAGACAAAATTCAGCAAGTTACAAATACTTCAAAGCGCTACATGTGATCTCCAAGTGACATTTCATCTGTGCAAAATATGCATCAGAAGCAAAAATGTGCTTCTTTAGAGCACATTAGCAGAGAGAGCATGGTAATGTCTAGGGCCATTACTTAGCAAGTCCCGCTAAAAATCACAGTGCGATTCAAAAGTTAAATGATTAAAGCATCAGGAACAGAGCAATGTAATTAAAGAAAGTAGTAAAAAAAAAGTGCAATACCTCAAATAAATACCATGATATGAGATGTAATGAGAACTTTGGGACCAAATAGTGGGCTGAAATATCACCTGAGTGGTCTGGAAGAGAAGACTAATGCCACCTTCAGCGACCAGGGCATCTCTGCCCACAACTGAGTTGGCAGCACGCTGCAGACAATGAAGTAGAGCTCTAAGGATAGGAATGCTCATAAGGTTGACGTCACTGTTGTGCCAGTCTTCGTACAGCTTCAGAAGATCTGCAATGTAGCCTTTTGCGACGGCAGTCCGACAGTTGACCTCTGTAGACGAACATGAGGAGAACATTCAGTATTTTTATGATAGAGGAAATGGTTTTTGTTTTTACCCAGAAATATAAAGATCATACCCTAAAGCAGTAAAAAATGTGGTCACATTTAGCATTAATTTGCTAATTTTCGCAGGTGAAATCTAAACACGTGATTAGACATTTTATGTGAGGCCGAAAAATTTCGCTCAAAATTGGCTAATGAAACCTCACCTTAAGAATTGTTTCAAGCCAGATCAAAGTTTACTGAAAAACAGCTGATTTGATCTTTACTGTTCAGCTTAACCAACAGCCTTAAAAATGAAATCAGAGAATCAGATTTCATCAGAGAATATGGTTAACAGGCAGCGTTTGAGAAGCTACTACAACTGTAGTACTGTAGATGTCTCTGTGATGTACGTATGTGTGCTATCAGGGATATGAAAAAAGGACTTGAACACATGTTAGCAGCATGTTTTGTTTTACTACACCGGTAGGCCTACTTTTTTTTTACTTCTGACTTGACATTTAAAAAATTAACTATCAATTAAGATGTACAGTGTGACCAACAGCCTGAAATGTTTTGTCAGAATATGCTTAGCAGACAACTGTAGCTTACCAAGCTAAATGCTAATCATAACAAAAGCAGCTAGCTGCACTACAAACTGTAAACAGCTAAAGCTAACTAAATATTTTGCTCTAAAAAGTAGCAATATGACAAACAGAGACTTCTGTGAATCAGTGAATAATTTCTGTTTGAGCCAGTTGAATAAAACCACCTGAACAAACTGAACACACTATGCTAAATATGGTAAATATAGGAGCATGTTTATCTAGTGCTACACTTTTCTCTATGCTAACAGTTACTGTTAATGCTAAAGAAATGACTCTACTTTTGTTTAATACCACTGCTGGCAGAATATGAGTCTAAAAAATACTTGCTCATCCGCACTAGCGTTATCATTTGTCTAATGTACCAAAAAAAGATGCATATCATTCATCATCATTCCATCCAAATCCTTTGTCCAGAAGGCTCCTGAATAATTAAAGTAGAGGCTGACATCCATTTAACAAAGAACACAGTGTCCATTTGAATACACGCCAGATTTGTTTTTGAGGAGAAAGAAGCTTTTTTAGCTAGCTAGCAAGTTAGAAACAGGCTAATATTTATTTGAAGCATCTGTATGTATCATTCATAGTCAAATTGACCTCTCTTTCGCTCTCACTTTCTCATGTCATGCTCTGTTGTGCTGTTTATTAATAAAATGTAATAAGAACATACATCATTCGGGCACTAAAGAGCCATATCAACAGAATGCAATAACACTGGGATGATGGAGAGGGAACAAAAAAGCATGTGACTCTGCCTGTCAGAGCGAAAAGATTTGTCAGTATGGCACAAAAGGTTAAATGAGATCAAAAACAAGATGGTGGAGAAAGAGCCACTATGGGCGAAGACTTAATTTCCGTTCTTTAGGCCAGTGACAGGTCTGGTGCCTGAGGTAAGCACGGTCATGTCTCACAGCACGCCTTATTCTCCATGCTGGCAATTAGTTTATCATGAACAAGAATATGGCCACTAGCTAGGGTCTTGTTCTTCTAAATATTAGGACACTGATGACTAGATTACCCGTGATGCAATTATGAGGTCACATACAATGTAGCTAGTATAATAACATGGCTACAGTATGTAACATGCATCATACATCTTTGTTGTAGCTGTCATTATGAAAAAGGAGTTTGGCCTTTATTTGTTAAGAATAACAATACATCTATAATGACATCCACACATAAATATAAAATATGAAAAGAATAAACACTAATAAATATATGAACTCTTGACTGCGTGACACTTATTACAGTCAACTATGCGAAATGATATGGAAGTGTAATGCGGTCAAGAGAGCTGCCTGGAACTATGTTCGCCGTGCGTTTCCCTGAAAATAATTGCACACCTCAGAACTTTCATCAGCCAATCAGATTCAAGCATTCAACAGTCCCGCAGTAAACAAAGATGAAAATATAATATAGTATTCAAATAATTGTGTATTACTCCAAGTAGAAAGGGATACATTTGAAAGCCATTTCAATTCTAGCTCATTTTGGTTGCATCGACAGTATCTGAGCAGAGGATTTGTTTCAGATTCACTGCATGTCTTCCGCTGATCTCTTTCCAGGACTGAAGTGACATTATTAAATCAATGTTTGAAAGCCCGCCTGTGAAACTGTCAAAAGAATTTCCACTCTCCTTGTTTTAAAAGAAATCCTCCAAGCTCAGTATTCAGTTGGTTCCTCCATAAATCTCTCCAGCCGAAGACGTTGAGAGAAGGGGCAGGGGGGCTCCATGCGAGGGAGTTCGCTGGACTCTCGGCCTAAAGTCTCCTTGCTTCTGATGAAGGGGTTGGAAAGGGGCCAATCAAGACTCTAATGGAGGCCGTGTTTGCGATATGAAGGTCAATGTTATTTACCTCCACGTGCATGCAAAACAATCAGTGAAGGAGTAACAAAAGGATATAAGGAAATGGGTAGTTCTGAAGCCTGTGTTGTGAATCTATTCCTTTAGCTTGTATCCTTCCTGAATTTCCAGTATGGGAGTCATGAACTCTGCAGTTCTATGACTTGCACAAGTACAGCAATCTGAAATATTAATATCTGCAATGGTTTTCTGTCAGGCTTGGACTTCTTGAAGAATTCTTTGCTGCTGCTAATGTAGCCAGAGGGTTTCTAGGAGTTTAAAGCAGGGTCTGTGAATACAGTGGAGTATGATGTCTCAGAATATGGAAATGCTGTGCCATCGTGGACTCCGGAGATTCTTATAATCACTGGGACAAATGCTGCAGCGCAGATCTGATGTGTAGAAAACATGAAAATACTTCTGCAAAGTTTGCTGGAGGAAATATGGCCACATTAGATGATTATCAAGCTCTCGCCACATCCTCCGGAGAAATAAAAAGTGTGCAGACAAAAGGCACAGACAGCTTGGCTTTGCCCGACGGAGGAGAATTAATTGTGGCATCACTGACCAGACGTGTTTCTCTTAGAGCAGGCTCCTAAAAGCCCCACAGAGCATAACATTATTCACAGGCTCACTGACTGCAGAGCATCAACAGGTGCAGTGGCTGTGTTCTCAATGGGAGAGAGAAGGATGGGACTCACAGAGTCACACTGACCCCTGCAGGACGACAGGTGAACTGCAGGTAGCGTGGACTCAAACACACACAGACACTGTTATATATACACACTACTGTTCAAAAGTTTGGGATCAGTAAGATTTGTAACGTCTCTTATGCTCATCAAGGCTGCATTTATTTGATCAAAAATACAGAATTTTTTTTTAATTTTTCATAATGTGTTTAGCTACAATATAAAATAATGGTTTCTATTTAAATATACTTAAAATTTAATTTATTTCTGTGATGCAAAGCTGAATTTCCATCAGCCCTTACTACAGTATAAAGTGTCACATGATCATTCAGAAGTCATTCTGATATGCTGATTTATTATTAGACTTATCGATGTTGGCAACAGTTAAAGCTGATTAATAAAAAGTTAAAAAGAACAGCATTTATTCAAAATATAAATCTTTTCTAACAACATAAATCTTTGCTGTCACTTCTTATCAATTTAAAACATTGAACGACCCCAAACCTTTGAACGGTAGTGTATATTGTCCGAAAATATTTATATTTTAAATAAATGCTCTTAACTTTTTATTTATCAAAGAATCCTGAAAAAAAGGATCACAGGTAAAAAAAAAAAAAAAAAATGTAAGCAGCACAACAGTTTCCAACACTGATAATAAATCAGCATATCAGAATGATTTCTGAAGGATCATGTGACACTAAAGACTGGAGGAATGATGCTGAAAGTTCAGCTTTGTATCGCAGGAATAAATTAGATTTGAATGTATATTAAAATAGGTGGAAAAAAACATTATTTACATCATAATAATATTTAACAATTATTTTCCTCTATTTTTAATCAAACAAACGCAGCTTTGATGAGCATAAGAAACTCCTTAAAAAAATCATTCTGTTCCCAAACTTTTGAACAGATATTGTGTGTGTGTGTGTGCGTGTGTGTGTGTCTGTTTATGTACACACAAACACACACAACTACATACATGGAGAGAGTACTAAAAATATATATTTTATACATTCCATACATAAATAATTTATAACCTTTATGTATGTACATGTTTAAAGGGACTAGAATATTATAACAAAATTATACTATATATTATATAAAATATGTATACACTACATTAAGTAGACAGCAAACCTTAAAATAAATAAATAAAAACAAACATAAAACCTTTGGAACAGGGCTGTGAAGCTCAGCATACTGGGAGAATTTGTCTCCTG
This sequence comes from Carassius gibelio, assembly GCF_023724105.1. NCBI lineage: Eukaryota > Metazoa > Chordata > Actinopteri > Cypriniformes > Cyprinidae > Carassius > Carassius gibelio. The sequence goes on along the minus strand of NC_068395.1, from coordinate 5,364,594 downwards.
AAACATTATTGTGATGCCCCGGCATGTTCACAAAAGTTAAAGCAAAAGGAACTTACTTGAGCATAGCATTGCAGCAAAAGCGTCAGCGGCTGCCCTGTGAAACAACAGAAAACACAACTCACATTACAAAATGTATATGAGCCATTTCATTTCTACAGTTGTGTCATGCGTGCACCATTCTATCTCCCTCCGAAGACACATAAAGCTAAGTACCACGGGCACACATCCAGCGGCACTTAGCATTGGCGGGATGGTGGAGAGGCTGCCGCCCAGTATATATATATATAAAATAAATTAAAAAAAAGATTCCTGTCATTGTGATCATGAGCATTTACTTAGCAGCGACAGGGCTGCTGATTCAGCAGAGTCTCCATATTCCTCTCCCCAATACGCGTGGGGTAAACGCAGAACAATTATGAATGGCTTTGCAACAATCTGGCAATAAATATTGCCAACGGCCTGTCGGCTTGACAAAATCCAATGCCTTGAAATATGAGGAGAGAGCGAGCTACATATTTGAGCTTCTGAGATGGAAAAGCCGGGAATAAAGATTAAGAAAAAGCTTAATCAAGAAAGAAAGACAGAAAGGCGCTCTGCTTTCTACATCTACGCTTTGCCGCACGTAATGTTGTGTAAGACCAAATCAAGTGGTGCATTTGATATTGAACCAAAGAAAGGCTTCACTTCGATTAACCCAACCAATCAAAGCCCCAACCATAAAATCAGAGCTATTACTAGTTATTTTCAGAGCCAGAAGCATGTTCTCCTTGTGCAAATCCCATTTAGCACAGTCAAGAAGACATACTATTCTAACATACCTCTCATTTCACATCATTAATCATTTCATTGTGCATCTTATTGTACACTTGGGTTCTTTTTCTTCAACTAAAAAAAAAAAAAAAACACGTGGTCCTTCTCTTGTGCGGCGCAATGGTCTCCTTTGTGCCATCTGCACAAACAGTGCTATCAAGCCAATTTCAACTCTCAACACATCACAATTGGAATCATCTCTGAGAGTTTTTGATAGGGGTCACACTGCAGCGATGGACAGCATTATCGTCGCCACTGGGATCAAGACAAGACACTGAGCAAATCAATGTCAACGCCACATGTGTTGAGAAAGCATGCACCGTGAGCATCAGAAATGGGCCTATTATCCACATGGGGGTATTTGGCTTTAAATGCTGCTCTTGTCATTCAACTAACAGACTCTAACTTACTGTTTGCTGTCCATGTAGTCTCAGACTCAAACAGTCTGTTCACAGTCCATCTGGTGAATGTCCCACATAAAATAGGCAAATTCTAAACTCAAAAAACTCAAATGAATGGAGAATGTCTGAATTCATGCACGGAATTGTGGTAAATAGATGGACTGAAAGAAGAAAAGGAACAGACAGACAGATAAAGATAGATACACATGTAGATAGATAGACAGACAGAGAGAAAGACTTAGACAGAGGCTCTCTCTCTCTGTTTCTCTGGTCACATGGCATGGCAAATCTTGAAAAGCTCATTGATTTAGTGCAGTATGTAGCCATACCCCTACAGTGCACAACATTGTTAAGTCTCTATCACAGAGACAATATGTCACTCCCTGTTCACCAACCGCAAGAGAGCACAAACAGCCCAGCGGTGGAGCAGACAGAAGCTCACTGACGCAAAACCGCTATTCTGTCCTCAGGATAGTCAGGCCGCTTTACCCGCAGCCTCTCTGTTTGTGGACACTGGGAGCTCCATAAAGAAATCATATCATGTCTCGCCTATGACGCTGTCGGAGTCTTTGAGCCATGCTGCCGACGTTAATGCAAACAGTGGCATATTGCAATTTCAGAGGCAAATGCCATTGTTTCCGCACGCTAACGACTTGTCGCTTCTTTGAAATGACACGCGGTATCAGTCGGTAGGACTACGAGCATCAGTGCGCAGATGTTCTGCAGGGATTTGAGCAACGAGACTGAGCTGTCAGCAGAAAGCCAAAGCAGACAAATTTGACAATATGGAAGATCTGATGTGCCTGTGCGCTGAGTATTGTTTTTATATGTGTTTAAAAGATATAAAAATGATATTCTTGCTTAAACTGGTTAGTGAGCAGTAAATACTGCATGCAAAAGATAGCCAAAAGTGACGTTTGCAGAAAAAACAACAACTTTTGTTCATGTGCACACAATAGTTTTGCTTAATTTTTATTAATAAAAATACTTAATTGATTAAATAAGTAAAATAAATATTAATAGGAGTAACAATAAACAATAAAATCAATATATAATAATAATAAATATTATTAGTGGTATTACTACATTTACACATTTTGCATAAGTATTTATTATTACTTCTTGTAATAAATATTAAACACAAAAGAATAATCTTGGTAAAAAAACAGTTGACAGTAGCCATTGCCTTCCATGGTATTGAAAAAAAAAATACTATAAAGGTTAATGGCTACCATCATCTGTTTTGTTCTTCAAAATATTTTCAGAAGTAAGAAACAACTTGAGGGTGAATAAATGATGACATTTAAAATGTTAAGGTGAACTATCCATTTAATATTATTATTCTTATTATTATTATTAATTAACATTTTTTTGTATTCTAATTATGATAATTTGTTAAACAATGCATCATAATTTCAATTATGCTACGTAAGGTAATTGCAGTTTAATGTTGATATCTAGTTCAATATGGATCTGCAGAAACAGGTGGCTTACAATGACCTTCTGCTGGAAAGCTGAACCATTAAAGACTTTCTGATCTTGAAACGGTTGCAAATATCATTATCTGGCAGATAAAACACAGCACACATGCTGTTGGCATCACACAAGCCTCGTCAGGTAACTGTAGATAGCCTAGAGAGGGCGCTGTACTTGCTTCTGCCAGCTGCTGGAAAACTGGACCAATTCCATATGGTGTTGCTGATAGCTCCCTGCACACATACAGCGGATTACAGCAGAACGCCATCTAATTACAATTCTCGCTCTCCTGTACACTTCCTTTTCTTGTGGGAATTCTGGCATGGATGCACTAGAGGAGAAAATCTGCATGTGCACCAAGCCGACAAATACATGTATCAGATGTGGGTGTAATCCAGTTCTAGCCTTACATTCAATATTGCAGTTTAATTTGACTTTATCTGCCTCGCAGAGCTGTGCTCCTGGAGTTAAGCAGCCAGAGAGGGTCCTCAGGTTATCGCACGGACTCACAGAGCCATTGATCAGCTCTAGTCTTTAGTTCCGATTTAAGAGCAGCTACACAATCAGGAGAAGTTCTGGCCACTAATTGGTCAGGCCGCCAATTAGACACTGATGCTTCACTTAACCTGTTGGCAGTGAGCAGCAAATTAACAAGACAATGAGGCGAGATAGCATGGTCCTTCAGAGACTAGGCGCAGACAGGCATACCAGCACACTACTATTTCTGAAACAAAGAACAGACAGACACACAGATAGATATTGCCCCTACAAAGTGTGTAGGGAGCAGTGAACACTACATAGGGAGTCTCTGAATTGGAACGCAGCTTGGATCAGGGTTTGCTGCTATGTGCAGCAGCATCAGGTCACACTCAGCAAGTGCTGCACACTTCATGTGGGAATTCATTCCCTGTCACTGCAGGTCAAGCACTGTTTATCCAAGTCAGGCTAGTAACTGCCAATCAGCACCTGGCTAACACATATCTATGCAGCACACAGTTGCCAGACCCCAGTAAACAAGCATGTTCTGAGCATTTTAATGAGCATGTATGCTAAAACTGAGTTGTATCACGCATGCAAATTGCCCAGGACATGATTTAATCTAAGAGTTACAAAATAAGACACTAATTATACAAGGCCAGCGCACCGAGGACCGCATCTTATGATTGTGTTAGCATTTCTGGTTTGATAGGTCACACCACATGCGGCGCAGCAAACAAACGCACAGCGCTCGACAGTCGGCCAGCTAATTTCAAAGGAACCCACACACTTTTCTTTGTACTTCTGTGGCCTGCATGAAGCGAGATGAACAAACTCAGTTTCGGAGTAAGTTTACAAAACCAAATAAATCCAACCTGGTTTAGATCAAAAAGTTTGATATAAATGTTCTCAGTCAACTCAGAGTTTGAGCCAGAGTTTGTGATTAACTCCGGAGTGCGTGAACCTGAAAGTGTGACACGTGCAGCAAACAGCCAATCACACGGCACATGTGGAGAGCGTCAGCACAGCGGCAGTTTGATTCACTTCTCGCATGAGTCAGCGAAATTTACCTTATTGCTAAAAACTAAGAGATGTCGTTATTAAAAATATAATGAATCTAAATTCATTTACCATTCAGGAATAATAAACACTGCTGTCTTCTCAAACTTTTGCTGCAGCAGCAAAGAAAATATCTGACTGCAAATGAATCACCTGAATTTATTTATATAGTTTCACCCAGGGCTTAAAAGGAAAACATACATTTTGTCATTTTAAACGCTGCGCATATTAAAGCATATTTATAGGTATAAATATATTTCAATTGATTTAAATTCTAAGCTTAAAGTTAATTGCCACTTCATGGAATAATTTTATGGATACATTATATTAGTTATAAACAATTATAATTGATATGATATAAATATAATAAATACAAAAGTCTGTCAATTTTGTCTGTAAAATTATTTGACTCTAAACGGCTTTAATTTGAAGCGAGGGATGGAGGAGTGGCTTTATTGCATCAGATATATGCCTTTTTGCTCATAGCTGATTGGTCCAGTTTGGGTTTGCGATCTCTAACCCAGAAAAAAACCCACTCGGGAGCAGCGTAATTCTGTAGCATAAGTTACCATGGTGGCAAAACCTGACCGGCTTTGTGATACAGGCCACTGACCTTCTGGTGTTGGAAGGATTTGATATCACTGAAAGTTAAATTATGTCTGTACATTTAGTGGATCACACAGATTCCAGGTGATACCGGTGTTTAGAATCGACAAAAGTTAAAATAAAATAAAATAAATAAATAAAATAAAATAAAATAAAATAAAATAAAATAAAATAAAAATGATGATGATGATGATGATTATTATTATTGTTATTATTATTATTATTATTATTATTATTATTATTATTATTATTAAGGCTAAAGACACATTAAAACTATAATAATACAAAAAATATTATTATTTTAGTTTATGCGAGTTTAGCATACAATTATTATTAGTATTAATATTGTTGTTAATGTTGTTGTTATAAAAAAAATAAAACTAAAAAAATTCCAGTCAAGTCTGTAATATTTACTATTATATTAAATGTATTATTATAGTAAATTATAATTAATTTAATATCAAAATAAGAGCAGTCTATGCTGGCAAACATCTTTATTTAGACTAATGTAAGCAAGCATTTGATTAATGTAATGGCCAGCGCTTTCAACACGCAGAACTATTCATACTATCAAGCAAGATCAGCGTAAGCTAATGACGCACCCACACGATATGTGATACTCACTTGACGGTGCGTAAGTGCTTGGTGGTGTGTGGAGATATAAGCTTGAAGACCACATCCAGCCCTCGGTTCTTCCCCAGCAGGTCAGCCGTGGTCACTAAAAACACCAGATATGTGATTAACACAACAATAAAAAGTCTTGGCAACATTGCTGAACCCAACACTACTGTAAAGATAGCATTTCATAGCACCATATACTGGATCCCCCGTCAATCTTGTTGGGGGGAGGGGGGGGGGATGTGATCGTTCTCCACAAGGATAGACTCAAGGGGGAACTTTAAAAGACCACCGGAGTCCAAACTTCACGCTTATAAACAAGGCATGTGCCCGGATGATATTTCTTCTATTAATACATTGTGCATGCTACAAGGCTAGCTAACATCATAAACGCTGATGGCCGCTACGGTGAAATCTCTTCGGCGTCCCAGGGTATGCAGCTTTTACGTCTAGTGTTTCAAAAAAAGATATATTTCTACTTTTATGATAAACCATAAAAGACTTTTGGATGCCTTTTCGGAAGGATAACAGAGGTGCATTTCTCACGGTCACACCCTGAGAGCTAAACTTCCTGTGCCGGTATCATTCACAGGATAGCTGTCACATAACTGATAAACAGACCCCACACTATCAACTCTGCATACAGCAAAAAAGACGACTGCATTTGAAATCAAATCCAACAATTTGCATTTTATGGCTGCTTACCCGTTATCACATTTTCCATGAAAACAAGCACTGGTGGAATCGCACACAAAGAGTAAATCAAAGGTGGGGGCCAACCTCCCCCTGCCCCATGCAGAGCAATAACACAATATATTCTTCTTTAACTTAGATATGAACACAGTGGGTGCATAAATACAGTAATAATGCAGTTCCAGAACAAACAGCACAATAAGTGCTAATGCTTGGTTTGCAATTTCACCTGAACACTTTTCATAGGTGGAAATGTGTTATGAAAGATGGGAAGATAACTACAGATACCAAGAAATGAGCAGATGTGCATCAAAAGAAGCTGTTTCATAGGGATTATATTAAACCACAGCGGTACACAGGTAGAAACTAAAGTTGAAAAATATGAAAAATGGAAAAAAGTTTTTGTTTAGTTTGCTTCTCATGATTCATACTAAGATTCATTCATGCAAAATTGATTAAAAATCAATTCACTCAATGTTTTTGAGTCAGAAAAGTTGTTTGCACTTATTTGACTGTATCTCATCTACTTTAAATCATGACTTGATCTTGAAGCTTAGGAAGACAAAACTGAACTGATCTGAGACCCGACCCGACTCACCAGAGGAGCAGAAGACTCTAAGGACCCAAAGACAGGCTGCGGCTCTCCGGGACTTCTCTGTATTCTGCCGCAGCAAACCCAGAACCACCAGAACTGCATCTGCCTTCTGTGCTTTCAGACCAATCTGACGATCTGAGGCAAATAAGAAAATGATGGTTCTCTTTGACCTTCATAAAATGTCCATTTGTAATGTCTTGTTCTGACAGTGTTTTGCTCACTACAGGGATCTGGGAAGGCAACATTTTTGAGCAGTTGGCAGCTGCGATGAAACAGTTTGAAGATCAAAACCACATTCACCGGGATGACTAATAGGGAAATTGGTATATCAAAGGGACATCATCAATTTTTCGAAATCAAACACTAATGCAGATTCATTCGAAGTGTGAACACAAGCACTGGAGTGATACACGAGACCAACAGTTTAACATTAATATAAGATCATAATCTGCAAATTTAAACTAACTGTGCAAAATTCCTTAGTAAATAAATCAATATAATAATAAATAAATAATGCACCAATATTAAAATTATGGAAGATTCCAAAAAGCCAATATTCTTTTCCATTATATGGCAGATAACATTTGGTTGATATTATATTTCTATAGAAATATGTCTAAAAAAAAATCAGTTTTAAATGTTAAATCAGTTTTAAGTGCTGAAGGTAAATAAAGCCATGACATTTTAAATGTACAATACACAAATGTCATTTTGAAAATGACTAAAGATCATATTTAAAATTGTTATTAAATTATTGGTGTTTTTAAAGATTTACTTTAAATAAAAATCAGATTATGGCAATCTAAATGCACATGCATGCACTATTAAATATCCAAATTATAACTGTACATATAAATGTAAAAATAATAATACATTCATTATAATGTGTTACTGTATATAGATATACTTTGCATTTATTCAAACAATTTTTTTTTTTTTTTTTTTTAATTATCACTTTTTTCATCCATTTCCTCCAACTAGGTTTCATAGAGCCAATTTTTCCACAATCAATTTTTCTGATTTTTCCTGTTGATTATCAGTCACTTGTCACATGAAGTCAAATGGGATGCAAAAGCCACATAAGGTTGCACTCAAAAATAACTTTATCTCTTATTTGAGGCATGAAAGTGAATTAGTTGCACTTGCATAATCATTTTTCATTTTGTGTTCCACAAATAAAACGTTACACAGATTCAGAACGACGAAACAATGAGTAAATGATGACAGTATTTTCATCTTTTGGTAAACTATTCTTGTAAGATGAGAAAAAGCAGAGTAATGAAAACGCTGTAGGATGTTACAGTATTTCCATACAGTACATCAACTATTTATGGATCTGGAAATCAGTGCAGATCATTGCACCATGCACCATGCAAATAGATTATTAAAAACACAGTGTGGGGTGGAAAATACTGTCCGTAAAAACCCACCACCTAAAGAGGAATGCCACAGAAACCATTCAAACCCAACATCCCGCAGGCCCACCATGACTACACGTGCTTACAAAAACAGCTTGAGCACAAAAAGAAAAAGAAAATAAATTCCCACTAGCAGATGAGTTTATGTTCTCAACAGATGGAGTTTGTTTTTAGACGTGTTTTGTCTAAGTGGTAAAGGGAGACGTGAAGATGAAGGAAAACATGCCCTGCTGGTTTGACTCAGGGTTCATTAGGACAGACATCAAAGTGCAAGGGTGGAACGCTGACAGACATGAGATCCAGCAAGGGATCAAACTCTCGCTCTTTAAGTTACACAGCGTCTAAACACTGGCCGTGCTTGTGCTCAAACTACAACCTCTGACCCCTCAGGACTGAGGGCTTTTACCTGACCCGACAGTGACCCTACACATGCTGTCTGCACCCTCAGACGAGATGTGACTTATGGGCATTCTGCACATTAGAGATGTCTATTTTTGGCGAGGTGCTATTTATAGCAATCCAGCAAAGAACTCAG